>NC_045804.1:48552953-48855984 GCF_009873245.2 Balaenoptera musculus | reverse complement strand
CTTCAAGTGCACAGCACCTCACAGAGCCCTCCCACCGCTATGCTCTCATTTAAGACCCAAATTCCTTTCTGAGACGGCTCAGTGGGGCACGAACGAGGGTGCCCATTTTGCACACACCAAAACCGAGACCAGAGGTAGTTAAGAGATGTTGCCAAGGTGACACGGTGTATCAGGAAGTATCAGGTAAGTTTTGCTGTGTTAATAAATGATCTTAAAACAATAATGCGGGCTTCCCTGGTGGCGCAGTGGTTGAGAATCTGCCTGCTAATGTAGGGGACATGGGTTCGAGCCCTGGTCTGGGAAAATCCCACATGCCGCAGAGCAACTAGGCCCGTGAGCCACAATTACTGAGCCTGCGCGTCTGGAGCTTGTGCTCCACAACAAGAGAGGCCGCGATAGTGAGAGGCCCGCGCACCGCGATGAAGAGTGGCCCCCGCTCGCCGCAATTAGAGAAAGACCTCGCACAGAAACAAAGACCCGACACAGCCATAAATAATAAAATAAATTAATTAATTAAAAAAATAATAACGGTTCATTCCTCACTCACACACAGGTAGGAAGGGGGCTCTGGCCATGGCGGTCACTCAAAGACCCCACCTTATGATGCCAGCATCTCGAATCGAGACTTCAAGTTCTGCAGAAGCTGGGGAGGAGAGCACAGAAAGGCACGCCCAGTCGTAAACGAGTCTTCCCACACGTGACAGACTTCTGCTCCTGTCATTGGCCAAAGCAAGTCACGTGACCAAGCCCAGCTTTAAGAGGGTGGAGGGAGGAGAAGCAGACACCCGGAAGGGCACTAGTGATGTTCGTTGCACACGTGTGCAGGCCAGGGAAGGACTGCAGCCTCCCCTGGGGAAAAAGCCCCACACTAAGAGAAGGGGGACCTGAACTTGAGTTCCACCCCGTCTCTGCCACTTGCAACCTCTGCGGCCATTTCTCTCCATACCACAGCCTCAGTTTCCCCTTCTACAAAATATCGGCAACAATCAATCCCGAGCTCGAAGGATCAGAAATAACGCATGCTCAGCGCCTCTATTTCGGGGGCGCTCAGTGATGGTGACTGCTATTATTATTAATATCTGCAGAGGCCAGGACATGGGCTGAGAGGTTCTCCAGAGCAGGCAGGAGCAAGTGCACATAGAGAACGTGGCCCCTTGCCCTGAACTCAGCCTCAACGCACCTCCTGCCCCGTGACCAGGGGGAGGAAGGCCAGAGGCAGAGCTGGGTCAGAAGCCTCTTCCCCTGCCCCCCATTCTCAGAGCCCCCTTTACTTGGCACTTTGGGGCTCTCATGGAACCAGCTGGCGCCCGGCACATCCAGGAACCCCTCCACCTGCTCCCTGGACACGTGCACTACTGGAGATGGCAGATGAATTCCAATCTAATTGTAAACATTAAAACCATATAAGTGTTAGAAGAAAATTGACCTGGTAATTTTCCTGAGGAAATAATCAGAGAAGTATACAAAGATGGCAATATATAGTTGATCATCTTGGTGTTCTGGTAATACCAGTAAACTGGAAGAAATCCCAGTGTCCATCCACAGAGGACCAGACATACATTCATACACAGTCATCAAGGGAATTCTTTGCAACTGGTAGGAAATCAAGTAGCTCCTTATGTTTTGACATGGAAAGATGCCCACGGAGTATGGGTAGAAGAAAAAAAATGCACATTGGTCCCAGAACCGTAGGTATCTTTTGACCCCATTTTTGAAAAATATACTTATACCTGCACGCTGAGGATATGTACAGCATGTAAGTTAAGAACTCAGGGTCTGAGGTTGGAAGAGGCCTAGATTCAGGCTCAGGCCCTTGCCTCTTAGAAGCTGTGTGATGTCAAGTGTGTCCCTTCACCTCTCTGTGCCTCATTTTCCTCAGCTGTAAAGTGAGGAAAGCTCATACCTGCCCCATGAGCTTATTGTAAAGATGAAATAAAATACATCGAGGTGCTTAGCACAGGGCCTAGCATATAGCAAGTGCTCACAACAGTAATTATTATATAAATATACTCACACATGCATTAAAATGTCTGGAAGGACAGGCACCAAAACATCAATAGAGATTATCTCTACAGAGTAGAATTTGATAAGAAGCAGGGGAAACTCAATTTTTACCCTGCACATATAATTTCATATGACTATTAATTTTATAAATTCATCTTATCGGTTCTAAGACGTACATTTTTTTCACACTTCAACATCTTTAAAATTGGGGTGTGTCTTACATGATGGCATGTCCTCATTTAGTTGGCATTGTTTATTCTTTCCTGGGGTATAGAAAATAATGATGCATCTTACAATTGACTGCATCTTAATCAATGGAAAACAGTAAAATCGCCATGCACACAAGGTACGTCTTCCTCCGTATGGCCCTGGCCATCCAGTACATGTGGGTTCTTGCATCAGCAATGCCCCCTACCTCAGTTTCCCCGTCTGTGCAATGAGGGAACCTGACAGAGACTTTCCCCTGAAACTTTGCAACTCGGACTGATGTTTGAGGAGCCAGTCTGGCACATAGTAGATGTGGATGAACCAGTGAGAGGTGGGCATTCCCCCCGCCATGCCTAGATTGCCCATCACGATGCAGTCCTCAGAAAATCTGCTGCAGCCTCAGCTCACCCAGTCACCCTGCAGGATGCTGGCACTGTTCCCTGCCCTGAGCTCAGACCTCAGAACGTAAACTGTTCCTGAAGGGAGAGGCCAGCACAGGTCAGCCCAGGGACTCAGCCCTCCTGCCTGTCCCTCCTGCCCCACCCACCACAAACTCCCAAACACACACCCAGCTTGAGCTCCATGGCTTGGAGCCAGGCCAAAAGCACTTTCTGAAACACAGAAAAGGCAGAGGCCACAGGAAACACTGACCTCCGAGTCACTTCTAGGTGTAAAGCTGGGTCTGCCCTACACTCCCTGTGGGGGACCCTCTAAGCTTTTGATTCTCACCAGCAGTGTGGATGGCATGACAGACTGATCAGCAATTTCCTGCCCGTGACCCCTGGATTTATTGCAAGGGAGTCTGAAAATCCAGATTCACCACAACTGAGTATTTCTAACGTGGATATGGGACCGTTTCCCAAATGTATGTGGGGGGAAGTTCTAGCTAGTGCAACAAGACAAGAAAAAGAAATAAAAGGTATACATGTTGGAAGAGAAAAAACAAAACTGCTTTTATTCTCAGATGGCATGATTGTCTATCTAGAAAACAAAAACTGCAAAATCTTCAAAAAAAGAACCTACTGGAACTAATAATTGAGTATAGCGAGATCGCAGGATACAAGGTCAAAATACAAAAGTCAGTTGCAATCCTGTATGTCAGCAATGAACTGGAATTTGAAATCTGAAAAACAATACCATTTACAATAGTATCAAAATAAAATAAAGAAGTGCTTAGGTATAAATCAAATGTATGTGAAGATTTCTGTGATTCAAAAAATACAATCACTTAAAATTCTTCTTGATTTTACACTAATTTTATATGTTTTCTCATATAAACCTATCCCTTTTATAGATGCTAAAGGTATAAAAACTATCAGACGTCCTATATCAATGTGCAAATATCCCCTGCTGTCCAAATCTATCCCATTACTAAGAAAGCAAGAATCAGGAGAGTCAGGACAGTCATATCAGCCTCATCTACTTGGTTCCTGAGTTTTGGATGGTGAGCAGCAAAGGTTAAGTAGCGATGGGTTTGTCTGAAGATGTATCTGAGTCGATTTGGGTCCTGAGTTTGAATAGTGAGGGTTCAGCAAGAAGGTCCTGGTTATGGTGGGGTCTCATACCTGTACAGTATATACTCCACCTGAGAATGAAGAAGGGCAAGGATATTCCTGCCAACCTCTCCCTCCTAAACAGAGTGTGTGCTGGAGCCTGAGGAAAAGAGGAGAGCTCTGGAAGTTGTCCCTCCCTCACTCCCACCACCACATCCATCCTTGCAGGCCACCATCATCTTAGGTCACCGCAACACCCATAACATGTGTGACGGGCTGGCCTTGGGAGAATCCCAGCGGGGAGAACCCGCCGGCAGGGAAGGCTGCAGGGAGGCCAGTTCAGCTCCATTTGAGGAGATGTTCTCCCAGCTAGAGGTGGGCAGAGAGGGAAGGGGCTTCTGGGTGTCAAAGGGAGCTGTCCGTCCTGCAAGGCACTGTGTGAGATGCTAGGGACACTGAGGTGAATAAGAGGGACAGGGCGGGGCCCTGCCATGGGGCCCTCCCAGCGCTTACACTCTGCGGGGTGTGGGTGATGGTGGCAGTGGGCAGGGAAAGCAGACCTGGAACAAGGAAGCAGCAAAGATCATTTCAGCAGCAGAAAGTGCTGGGAAGAAAGTAAAACGGTCCCTTCCTACCTCCACCACGTCCTCCTTCCTTGAGTGTCTCCTACGGTGTAATTACAGGCTGGAGAATAGACAGGCATGAACGCGTGGATCTGTACATCCGCCGAGGGATGACGAAAAGGGCGATCGGCCCCGTCATCAAAAGAACTCTGTCACCTGTTCGAGTTATAAACGCTGAACCAGCGCTGTTTCTCCTTCCACGTGAACCCTTCACCTGATTGTTGACTCTCCTTTGTGGCTGAAATCTACAGTTGATTTTCTCTTCAAAGGCATCTTTTATCTGGTTTACTTTTATCTTCTTTGTTTTCAAAATGCATACCTGCACTGGTTTTTAAATACACACTATAAGTCTGTTTAAACCTGCTACAGTCCCTCCCTCCTTGCAAACAACCTCTGGAAAGGTAGGTATGTGGAGGGATCTCAGTTATCTACCCTGGTGTAAAAAAGAACCTATAAGAACGGATCATGTTAAGAAGCAGCCGTCACCTGGCTCCTGGGTGGAAGATGTTCCCTTCGTCTCTTCCTTCAGGGTGCAGGCTTTTTAGTGAACGGCAAAGATCATACTTCAAAAAAGGAAAACAGTGATAGACAGAGTATCTTGGGAGGGGGTGTGAGGGGGAAGACTTTTCTGAAAAGGTGTCAGATCAGTGGAGACTTGAATGATGAGAAAGAGCCAGACATGCTAAGCGCGAGTGTGTACATCTGTATGTGTATGCATGCTCCTGGCACACGCGTGTGGGATGGACAGACAGAGGAGGAGGATGAGAGCCTGTGATAAGAGCTGGAACAAGTGACGGAGGGGGAGACAGGTGTAAGGGGAGGTGAGAGAGGAAATGGAGCCAGACCAGGTAAGATTAGGGTTAAGTTTAGGATTAGGATAAGGTAAGGGGTTGCCTGCTTGCTGTGGATGGGAGCTCAGAACAGGTGGATTTTAAGGTTCCAACCTCCTCCCAGAGTCTATCACCTGCACACTTCAGGAAGAGGGAAACACAGATGCCCAAGAGGGTCAGGAAGTCTCCCAAGAGATAGGGGACACAGGTCAGGTGGCTAAAGGCCACACGTGATCTTGAGAGTCAGAGAAGGTGGGTGCCATGATCCCAGAACAGTGAGGGCAAAGGCCCAGAAGCACAATCTCCTTGAGGTGGGTCCCTGCCCTTCACCTCTCTGCATTTTCTGTGTCCAGTACAGGGTCCCAGGTGGAAGAGGGCCAAGGGGTGTTTGGCAAACAAGCTAATGAACAAAAATGATCTGCTAGCTGCTTCACAGGTATTATCTAAAGTAATCCTAACCAAGCCTCGTGGAGTGGGTGTCATGAATCCCCATCTTACAGCTCAGGAAATAAAGTTCAGAGGTGTGAAGTCATTCAACTGAGGTCATAAAGCTAATAAGTGATGGAAGCAAGATTTGAACCCAGGTCCATATGACTCCAGGGTCTGTGCTCAGGACCACCATGCTGAGTGCTCTGTAGCAGAGCTCAGGGCGCGGGGCCCAGGTCTCTTCTCTTCCCTTCCCAGGCTGCAGAGTCCCTTCCGCAACCCCAAGGCTCAGCCTACTTCTTCCAGCAGACTCTTCTGTCCCACCTTCTCTACCACACTTATTCAAAACTCTAAATCAGGGGACTTCCCTGGGGGTCAAGTGGTTAAGACTCCGCGCTTCCAATGCAGGGGGTGTGGGTTTGATCCCTGGTTGGGGAACTAAGATCCCACATGCCTCGAAGCATGGCCAAATTTTAAAAAAAACCTCTAAATCAGGATAAAGAGAAAGGGGAATATCCCAATCCTTCCCGGCAATCCAGAGAGAAACAAACGACCCTTCACACCCCACGATGTGCTGGTCCCCCAGCAAAGCTCGGGGTAGGGTGGGGGGCCTGCAGTGGGAGGGGCTGCAAGGAGCCATCCCCGCCCTCTCTCCTGGCGCATCTACCCGCCGCCATCAGGTCCAGTGCAGTCTCCTCGACCTTGTCTCAGGCCTGGGTCTCCCCAGCGTGGGTGCATCCAGAGGTCACCCACTTCCCTACCTTGGCCCTGGCTCCCAGGGACGCAGGAATAGGCAGACAGACAGATGGACAGGAGCCAGCAGTGGGTACTCTGCCCGGTACCAGGGACCCCAGGGCAGCCCGGCCTGAGGGTCAGCCCCACCAGAAGGGAGTCACCGCCCTGCTCTCAGGAGCCCAGTCTGAGGGGGAAGACATTTCACGGTGAGGAAAGCCCTGGCACAGTAAAGTGAGGGAGGCGGGTATTGGCCGACTCTTCCTGGGCCAGACCTTGGGCCAGGTGGTGCCCAGGAGGAAGGAGTTGGGGACAGAGCTGAATGGGCTCAATCCCGGCTCCTGGGTGCCAGCCTCGGGGCCCAGCCCTGCACAGCCCCTGCCCAGGGCACAGGACAAAGGAGGGGTGGGCAGCCTGGCCTCTGGGCTAAATGCCACCCCTACCTCGTCTCAGAGGTGTGGACAGGACCTCCCAGAGGCAGACACCCTGCAGGCTGAAGGGCCCAGAGGCCTTCCTGGGGGAGGAGGCCCAAGCTGAGCCTTAAAGGAAGGGTGGGCAGGGTTGGCCAGGCTGGGGCAGGGTGGGAGGGAGTAGAGACATGGGTCAAAGCAATCGGGCCATTTCCAAGAGACGCTGGATCCAGAACCTTCTCCTCAAGAGTAAGAAGTCTGGCTCATCAGAGCAAGGGAGGGGACATAGGCGTCTGCTGTGACAGCCACGGCCCTGTGGGTGTTCAAGTAACACCTACCAATTTCCAGACCTCCAGGGAGTCACAAGCACCTCTGAGCTGGCCAAGGTGGGCTGCCTGGCACTGAGCCTGCTGCCCGTGACTGTGGCCGCAGCTTCGGTGCCCGGTCCTGCCTGAGGCCACATCTGAAACCACGGCCCGACAGGCCTGCTGGATTCCAGCAATCTGTGCCTCGGAAGAGGACAGGGCCGAGGGGGAGAAAAGAGCTCGGCTGTGGGCTCATTCAGGCAGGCCCCTCATCTCCAGTCTGTCTCTGTCTCCTCTGTCTCTCTGTCTCTCACATACACACACACACACACACACACACACACACACACACATACTTAGAATCACACTTCACAGTTCTGGCCTGGGGTCCCAGGGGTCCATCCACTTGCTGGATGCAGAGTGAGAGATGCAGAGTCTGAGTTAAGGCTCCTACTGGCAGGTGGGGGGGACTCTGAAGGCCCCCCTCCTCTCTGCCCCTCCTCCCGTAGCCCTGCCTTCCTCCTCTCACTGTCAACTCTGCCACTTCTCAACTGGTGATCTTAATAAATGTCACTACACCACTCTGTGTTCAGTCTCCTCCTCTGTAAAATGGGGGTAATAATAGTCCTTCCCTAGGGTTGCTATGAAGATTACGTGAATGAATATTCGAAAAAGGTTTGGCATGGTGCCTGGCACTCAGTGCTATAAAAGGGTTTGTTAAATAACATAAATAAATCATGATATCCACGGGCCTTTCTTGGTCCTTTCACAGGTGGGAGCTCCCAAGAGTGGGCCCCTCTCCTTCTCCTCCAGCCCCTGGAATGGGAGCCCAGAGGGCAGAGTAGGAACTGCCCTCCTCACCCTGAGGCTGGAGGCTCCCAAGCCCCAACACTCTTGGGGCTGCTCCTGGTGCACGGCTGGCCCTTCTCTCCTCTCCACCGGCGCAGCTCCCTGGGGCTGTGTCTTATCTGCTCCCCAAACCTTGAGCTACCCAAGGCCAGGACCTGCTCTGTCTGCAAGCCCCTCCACCCAAAAGTCTGGGTTCCAGTAACACGTCGCCACTGGGAAGGGCCCCCCCCCACCCCCCAGCCCATACCATGTTCTTTCCCTCCAAGACTTTGCTCCTGAACGTCCTGGTACCCGAAATACCCTCCATGCCCGCCCTACCCCAGCTGAAAGCCTTCCTTGACCCCAGTGCTGGTCTGGGTGCCTGCCTCTTCCGTACTTCCATAACGTCCTTTACCTGTGCCCATCAGAGCACCAATCTGCAGACCAGGTCCAGGCCTGCCCGTCCCACTGGGCTGTGGGTTCCCCCAGGCAGAAACCCGGTAGGAATCCTCCCCAGGCCCATAGCCTCTCCCAGCCCAGGGCTGGGCACAGAGAAAGCTCTTGTTACACTCAGCATGGCCCAGCACCGGGTAGATCTCAGGAGGGCCCCCTCTCAGGGAAGTATCCCATAGGGAATGTCCTCAGGCCCCCTCTCTGGGTCAGGATGAGTCTGACCAGACCAATCAGGGCCAACCAGCCCATGCTCAGCCTTCAAGGGGCTATGGGGCCACCCAGGGAGAAACAAGAGGCCAGGAGAAGCTGATTCCAGAAAAAGGCATTATTGAAGGAAACCAGTGCTGGTTGGGGGTGGTTGCTATAGAAACATGTCCTAACTATCTCCCAAACTGCTGTATGCGCCACTGATGAGCTCGTGTGCTGGGCTGTTTCAGGGCACATGCCAGGAGTCCCAGAAGGGCCTGTGTGCTGGGGCTCCCAGCACCTGGAGCCCAGATCCTGGAGGACCCTGAAGGAATCCAGCTTCCAGGGGACCCACGTAGCTCCATCAGTCCAGGGGTGGACTCAAGAATTGAGGCTGAGGCTCCAGGATGCAGAATTTTCCTGAGACTATCCATGGCCCAACCTTGACCTCAACCACAGCCTAACCTCGAGCTGACCACAGATCAAGTCACAACCCCGATCCCAGAACAACTGGGACCTGAACTCAAACCAGGCCATGAAGCTGAGCACAGGCCAAGCCACACACTAAGCCTTGACCCAGTCATGGACCCAGCCACACGTTTCGGCAATGACTCAAAAAAAAAGGAATGCCTCTAGCCACCGACTGAGGCCTCACCCCGGCCATAAACAGCACCAGGCACAATCAAGGCACTGTATCCTATAACTTCAAGGTTATTTTCACAGCTAACACTAAATTCTGTACAGCATTTTACACCACTGCCAGGGATTGCACGGCCTTCACTTCCTCTATCATCCCCACGACAGCCCAGTGAGGTCAGTTCAGAAGGGCTCCGATCCCTCTTTGCGATGACAAAAGGGAAGCTCAGACGGGACCTGCCTCCCGTCATGCTCCCTGAGCCTGGGGGTGGCCTGGGGGTGGGATGACAACCCCAGTCTCCCAGCAGGACACAGTTGGGCCAACCAGTCGCTTTGGGAAAAGATGTGCTTTTGAAGACCTGCTGGTATCCTCATAAATATGCCACTTAAATACCCATTAATTACCCTGATTTAGGAGAGGATTAGTGATTAATAGCTTTGGCTATCTATTGTACTTTCATTTGCTCTGCCAGTTCGGCCCCCAACAGTTCAGAGTTGTTTGGACAATTCTCTCAAGCCCCAGATGGTCCTGCTCTGTCCCACCAGACTCTTGCTCCGTAAGGGAAGAGGCTTTCTCCTGCTCTAAAGGGAGCTCCCAGAGCACCTGCCAATTCACCACTGATGGCTCTGCCACCTGCAGGCTTCTCAGGAGGGCAGGGGAGCCCAAAGACGGGACAGAGGGGCCCTTCCGATCACCCCAGGGCCCACTGTTGGGGAACAGGGAACAGAGACCAGGAGGGACCCAGGCATCCAATCAGGGCATGGGGAGAACAGATTGGGGAGGGTCACAGAGTCAGCAGAGGATGCGGGGGGCTCCTTTAGAGCCTCCACCTCAATGAGCTGGCCGGTCTTTTTGGTAAGGTCACCAAAGGCTACCGTCAGCCTGAAGCAAGCGGCAGTAGGGGGAGCTGCTCCCACCAGCCAGGGCCAAGGTGACTCCGACGGGTCATTTGTGCTACCTGCCACTCTGGAGTTACTACAGAGCAAGGATGGGGTCCAAGGTTGCCTCTGCCCCCAGGCTCTGCATTTGGTGCCAAATCACAGCACCGGGAATTGCCAGCCGGGACCCCCGGAGGCAGGGCTGCGTAATGCTCTCACCACTGCTCCAGATTACACTGTACAAGAAGGAAACAAAAAGGCAGCAAAGGGATAAACACCACCCCACCCACCCCCCACTGGGCAGTAATGGGAAGGCTGAAAATAGCTCCTTTTACCACAAGGGATGATTTCAGAATTGCTCAGCTGAGACCAGCCTCACGGGAGGTGGGAAGTTGGAGGACCGGCGGCGGTGGGGGGGCGGGTATGGCAGGCCAAAGGGAGTTCTGATCAGGAGGGCAGCAAGCTGGACCACGGCCACAGCCGCCCCAAACCCCCCAAAGACAGACTCGTGGAACAGCTGCAGGCCCTCGAGCCCGCAGCCCGGATTCTGCACACCTAGATCCATCCCCGAGGAGGTCAGGAGCGCAGGACATGATGTGCTCTGCAAATACTGAGCCGAGCAAACACAGCATCGGCGGCAGACAGCTCAGAAGAGGCCTCTCGGATCCGCCAGAACTCAAGCCCCCTCCCAGACGGAACCCAATGCGTTCTATTTTTGCTTTCAAACCCTTGTTTGGCATCCCCGGCGGCTAACAGACGGCTGCTTCCCCTCCCCCCCGAACAGCGGGTCATCTGGGAGGGGGAACACCTTGCTGGCCTTCCCTGCCCCAGGTCCTGCGAATTAACAGGCTGACCCTCAAAACGGAAGGTGAGGCTCCAGACAAGCACACACACATCCCTCCACCAGGACACCTGCAGAGAACAGCTGGACGCCCGAGCACTCCGGTTTCCAGAGGCAGATGCATTAGCACCTGCCCCGCTGCCAGCCCTGACCGCCCCAGAACCACAAACGCCCTCCCCCGCAGGTCCTGTAGTCACCCCACACTCAGGTCACAGCCCAAGTCCCTACGTGCCACCCCCAGCCTCAGCCGGGCCCCAGCTGGAGCCGTGACCCCATCCGCGAGTGAACCTCACGAATGCCACCCTGGGGAGAGTCTGGAGGAGGCGGGGGTGGGGGCCCCACTGCAGGGGACCAGCGCCCCACCCACAGCCGCTGACAGGCAGGGGGCACCTCACACGCGCGCCCCCGGTGGCCACACGCTGTGCAGGCCTCCGCAGGCAGGCAGACGTGGGGCCCTGGAGGTGGCATTTACCTCCGGAGTGACTCACTAAGGCGCCCATTCGTTTGCGGAAGGGGCTGCAGTGTAGCATTTCCCTTCTCTTTAGAAAACAAGAATTTTAGAAGAGGGAGTATAAAGAGATTTGAGGGGAGTGCGTGGGGAGCTCAGATCCCATTTGATTTCCAGACTCATCTGTTATGCATTCTCTCCTCCCCCCCTCCCACTCCCAGCCCTTCCCCTGGGGGCCCGGGCTGCCCCTTCCACGTGGCTCCTGGCTGCAGATCTGGTGATAGGCTGGGGCCCCGGGACCCCCAAGAGGCAGGTGCTCTCCATGTCCTGGTCCTCAGCTCCCCATTTGTCCTCCATTCCCACCACCCTTGTGAGGGAGGAGAAGGGAGGAGGTGAGGGCCCAAAAGGCACAGTAAAGCCAGTGGGGAGCAAGGCCAAGAAGGAAAAGAGAGCAATGTTTGAGCTGGCGCAAACTCAGAGCTGTCCTGTCCCCCGAACTCATTCCTTCCCATTCCCCTTTTACAAATGAGGAAACTGAGGCCAGAGGGGCAGTTCAAGGGCAACCAGTGACAGAGCCAGGTCTGTTCTTTGTTACACAGTCCAACTCCTAGGAATGCTGAATCCCAGAGAAGACGAGACCTAAGTTCTAATCCCAGCTCTGCCTCTGACTTTATGTGTGACCCTAGAACCAGACACTTAACATTTCCAGGCCTCAGTTTTCTCATCCATAAAATGGGAATAACATCAGCCCTACTTCGTGATAATCCCTGACCCTCTCCCTCCCTCTCCCAAGCCTGGAATCCAGAGAGTTTCTGGGAGGCACCCAGATCCTACTGAGTAGCTCCCAGTCCTCAAAGCCTCACTGGTCTTGGAGTTCACAACCTCTGTCGTTGAAGACACCAGAGCTCAGAGAAAAACCCTTTGCCTTCTGGCCTCGGTCTCCCACTTGCATAATTAACAGGTAGGACCAGAAGACCTCCAAGCCTCTTCTAGCCATGAATTACCACTGTATACTAAGATGTATATGAGAAAACATCCCACTTCTGGCCAGTCCAACACAGACATGGCCCCAGCAAGGGGGGCCGAGCCATGTCCTCATACTCTGTGTTCCACCACTCGAACACCAGCTAGGACTGGGGCTTCATGCACTGGGGGTAGACTCTGTTTTAACTGTACTGTCTTTGACTCACCACACCACACCACAGCCAGGGCTAAGAGGCAGCAAAGGGTCTCAATCTGGGGCCTGCTAGGGCCTGCTAGGTCGGCTACTGTTACAGGTAACTCAGCAGAGGAACCAGAGACTGGCCCAAGCTCCAGCACTTCCCCGACTGCACAGAAGGCCCCAAAGGCTTCCTGGGGGCAGAGTTTTCGAAAGGCCTTGAGTTGGGACACAGGCATCTGATTTGGCCCTAGCCTTCTCCCTGGAACCTGAAAAGGTGCATTTGCAATCTCCACGCAGAAACGTGATGCTCTTCCCCAGATACACAGCGAAGCCATCCCAGCACCCTCGGCCTGGGAGTTCTGAGTCGTGCCTCAAATCTCCTGGCACCTCCCCAAAGTCCTGAGAATCCCAGAGTTGGTCCCTTTCCGAAGCTTCCAAATGTTCTGTCCTCTGAGAGCTCCGGCCACTCCCCACACCACCACCTGGGAGCCGTGAAGCAGGGGGCCCAGAAGAAGGTCTGGCTTTGGGATGGTGAGGGGGCAGCTGACTCAGCAGAACAAGGGTCCTAGCCAAAACTCTGGAAACACAGGTTCTGGGCCCAGATCTGCCACCACCTTTTTCTGTGGCCTTGGGCAAATACCTACACCCCACACCCCAGGCCTCAGTGTCCCCTCATGGTGAGGGCTTTGAACATGAGTTTCTGGAAGCGTCCTCTCAGCTCTGCCACTATAGGATCAGTATTTACTCACTCGAATTACTGGGTTTGATACAGTCCAGCCCTCTGGCTCCGCCCCTCAGAGCAGAGGCCAGCACCTGGGAGCAAATAAACTGGTTCCTCCCTCCAGCCTGGAAGGCCCAGCCCTGTGGCCCCAGCCCGGCCTCTCCAGATGGTCCTGCCCAGCCTGAGAGGTTCCAAGACCCTCTTGGCTGTTGTCTCTGTTCCTGCCCGGCGGGGCCTTCCACTTGCCCTGCCCCCGGGCGGGCAGGACACCCCTGCCAACATGCTGGGGTGTGGAGGGACGGGTAGAGGGGCCCAGGGAGGAAGGGAGGGGCCGTGCGGCTGGCAAGAACCAGCACAAACTCTTCCCAACTAAGGACAGCGCTGCCAGGCTGGCCTCGCTTTTGCCCCCCCAGGAGCAGCCAGAGGGATCTGTCAAAACACCCAAGCCTTACACAACCCTCCCATCCTCCACGCTCTCCGGAGCTCCTCTCGGCCTTCTGCACCCCCTTAGGGACGCTTCACCCCAGCCAGACAGATTTTGCCACCCTTGGGCACCTCCTCCCCACCCACCACCATTCCCACCCGCCATACCTACACCTTTCCCGTCCCACCCTCCTAGCCTCACCTGCCCGTGGAAGCCTGCCCTTGCCACCTGCCTGTCCAAATTCTGCCAGCCTTTAAGGCCCAACTTCTAGAGAAATTCGGCCTTCACTGTTTTCAAGCCACCACTGGCCTCCTCTCTGTCTGCACCGCACTTGAGGCCTGCCGCCACAGGTAGCTCTGTGCATTTCCCGGCCCCTCCCCACTGCCAGCCCTCACCTCCCTACTGCAGACTTTCATCCCCAAGGTAGGCCTCTCTCCTCCTTTGTCCACTAGACAGAGCGCTCCCTCAGGGCAGACCAATGGCTCTCCTCCTCTTGCCTTTTCTCTCAAGACTGGACACGGGGCAACCATAACGATCCTGTTCTGTGTGCTGAAATCTCCCCAGAGATTTGGTAGTTGCCCCGTTGGGGATCCACCCTCTGCCCTTTATCCAATCCTTTCTAGGACTTGATTACATTTTCTCTTGTACCTGGGTTCCCCTGGCAGCATGGAAGTCCTTTTCACTGCCTTCCTTCAGCTCCTGTGTGACACAGTTGACATGGCCATGGCTGGCTGCTCAGGCTGTGCCCTGCACAGGTCTGGGACGCATTCACTAGACTACAATGTGATGACCTTGGAGTCATGCCCTATGGTGGCCCTGAGGCCCAAGCCCCTATCTCTAGTCAGTGGCTCCCTGGACCCGTTTTAGACGGAACACCTCACAGGTCAGAGAGCACACTCCCTCATTCACAGACCAGATTCTCACAGCCTTCAGCCTCCTTTGGTTCTAATAGCACCCTCTCCCTGCCAGAGTGAAGGCCTGATCATTTCTCACTGACCATCAGCCTGTCCATCCGCGGTAGATGGTCCTGAATAGCCACCCCTGTCTGAGTTACAGCCCTTCCTTGGGCCTCAGTTTCTCTAGCTGTAAAGAGAGGGACCGGGGCTCCTACCTCCGAGGACTCCCTCTGTTCTAAAGCTCACCAGTCCACCCTAACACAGATTTGACATCCGTGCACATCACCACAAGTTGTCTTCAAGTCAGCGAGCTTAGAAGCCTTAGGAAGAGAAGGGACCTTTACAAAATGCAAAGGAGCCTGGAAGAGCTAAGAAGAGGAGGAGCGATCCCCTCTTGCTCGGGTCAATCCCAAAGGCTCCTTGGGGTGGGGCAGCTGAGTGTGGAGGGAAGAGCCTGGGTGGTTTGATCCACAGAGGAGGGCAGTCCGGCTGCCCTGAGGGAAAGGGCCAAGCACGAAACTGCAGCAGGAAAGACAAAATGTTTAGGACACCAGGCACTGATGCTCGAAGCAGAGCAGTTTTTCACCCGTCACTGGAACGAATTCCACGGACTCTCAGTCTAGAGACCAAAGGACCCACAGACCAAGGTGGAGAGGCTGGAACCAACATCTTTGTTCTGTGAGGGGGGCAACCTACGAGGGTAGCAATGGAGAAAATCTAGTACTCGGAGTCCTTACAGCCTGGGTCTACATCTAGGCTCTGCCCAGGACCCTCTGGGCCACCTGGAGGGAGCTATTTCTCCGAGTACTTGTTTCCAGATGTTTTAAAAAGGGAAGAGTAACACTTCCTGCCTCCCGGCATGGCTGTGCACATTGCCTGGTACCTCGGACAAGCAGCAATTGTTAACTGCTGTTGTGATGACAGTGCTTGGGCAGGTGATCTGTGCAAGGGGTGTGCATGCACTTGCACACACACAGGCAGCAGAGGCGCAGGGGCAGTGGGCGGGACACACACCCTGCCATGTGCCCTATGGGAGGAGCGGGGGTGGGTAAGGACCCAGGGAGACAGCCTTTCCCAGCCGCCTGGGGCGGAAAGGGGAGGGAAGTGAGAAAGGGGGTGCTTAGATGTGTTCCGTACTTGCTGTGTCTCACACAACCAGCCCCACCCCAAGGGGACTCCTCAGGGACAGAACGGGAGTGTATTCTCAGGCATCCAAATCACACACCCAGCATATGTACAGGGGCATCGGACCCGGCCCTTGGTCAGGGCAGCATTTGTGGGATAGCAGTGGATTTACACACAGCCCAGCGGTATCCAGCCCAAGTGTGTGCAGGGGCGAACTCACACTCATGCCATCACTGTCATCGCTGGTGGGTAGAGGGTGGGGTTCATGCCAGACCAATGCCGAGTCCAAGGGGATGGCATGGCACCTGCCAACGTCACAGGCTGGGTGTGAGTTCACGGTGGATTTACACATGCCAGCCTCCCAAGCCAGCCCTGCTGTGTCCAGGCTTGCTGCCATCGTCGTTCCGCCGCCCTCCCAAGGCACCATGGGCCCAGAGAGTGCAAACAGGAGCAGAGTCTCCACCACCTCCTGGTCCCAGTGCCCAGCTCGGGGCCTGGCACAAAGCAGATGTTGGTGAATGAACGTCTGGCTGAATGAATGAACGAATGACTAACGCCCACTCCCTCACATCACGGGCAACACGGCCTGTGTCTGGGGGAGGGCAGAGCCCTGGGGACCCCAGAAGAGGCCCCGCTTCAGACCTCCGCACCTGAGGCTCTGCCTCCCAGGGTCCGGGAGGGGGGAGGGGGGAACGGCTCACTAGCCGGTGCGGAGCGGGGCACCCCTCCTTCCCCAGAAGAAATCTGGGTCTCCTGACTGAGCTGGGGGCGGGGGGGGGGGGGTTGTCGCGTCCTGGATAGAGCGAGCGGCCGGACAAGGGGGCGCGTCCTGGTTGGCGCGGGGGGGCGTGGGATGGCGAGGCGGCCGCGGGACCTCGCCTTCGGTCCCCGCGCCCGGCTCTGCCCAGGGCCTCGGGAGGGCGGCGATCGCTCCCCACCGCCGGGCTGGGCAGAGGCGCCGCAGACCTGGCCCTTTCCGGCGGGGCGGCGGCGAGGGGACGCGGTGTCCCACGAGGTGACCGGGGGCGCAGGAAGGGCGCGGGGCGCGCGGAGCCCCCTCTCCACGCTCCCGGGGGCCCGCCGCGCCGCCGCCCCCTCAGTCCGCCCGGAACCTCCGCCCACCTGCGCCGGGGGCTCACCTGGGCCGGCGGCCCCCCCTCGAGACGCGCGGGTCCCTCCCCCCGCCGGCGGCCCAGCCCTCCCGGCGCCCGCCCTCACCTGCACGGCCCGCCTTGGCCATGGCCCGGGCGGCGGGCTCCGGCGGCGCTGCCCGCTCTCCTCGCGGCTCCCAGCCCGGCCCGGCCGCCCAGCCGCCTCCGGCCGCGAGCGGACTCCGAGCGCCGCGCCCCGCGCCCCCGCCCCGCTCGCCGCGGCCGCCGCCACCGCAGCCGCCCCGCCCGCCCGCCTCGCCGCCTCCCTCCCGCTCCCTTAAAGGCGCCGAGCGGCGGCCGCGCCGGCCCCCCGCGCCGCCGGGGAGGGACTGACGGAGGAAGGCGCCCAACGCCGCCCCGCGGGCCGCCACCCCTGCCCGGGGCCGCGGCCGCCGCTCCGAAACGCTCCGCTCCGAGCCCCGGACGGGCGCAGAGACGCGGAGGCGCTGCGGTCCGGGCGGAGATGCGCACGCGGGACCGCGAGTCGGGGGCGAGAGCCACTGAGACTGGGCGCTAGAGACAGCCCTGGGCCGAAACACCGACGGGGAGGGGGAGAGAAATTCGGAGGAGATTCGAGACCCTGGCACCTGGAGAGTGACAGAGAGCAGAGAGGAGAGAGAGAAAGGAAGGGCGGGCACCGGGAGGCTCCCGCGAAGCCAGAGAGAGGTGTCTCCAGGGGTCAGAGGCAGGAGATGGACCCCTCTATCAGCGCCAACTCCAGGCTGTCATTTCTAGAATCCACAACCTGGACCTGAACTAGCCTCAGAGGGGAAGGGATTTCTGTGCCCTTAGTTCTAAAGGAACTTGTAAAATACACGTAAAGCCCACCTGGGATTCCAGGCTGGAGCAGTCTGGGGAGGCCAGGAGCCTAGCTGTGAGCAGTAGCCCCCTGTGCTTCCCACACCTGGGACGCAGACATCCTGGTGAACAGGCCCAGCGGAGGCTGGGGAGACCGGGGTTGTGGCTTCTGCCTGGTGGAGGCCGGGGATCCACAGCCCAGCCCCAGCAGGGGGCGGGAGAAGGCCAGCCGTTTTGGTGACGCCTGGGTGGTAGCCAGATGGGCGGCCCCAGGGGAGAGCCGTCCTCTCCCTAGCTCAAGGCTGGGCCAGGTCGGTGGGCCCAGCAGATGTCTGCCCAGCCTTTGGCAGCTCCCAACATCCCCAAAGCCGGCTGCCTGGCTCTGCTGCTGGAAAGGGCTAGGGGCTATCTGCTCTCAGATGACCTTTCAATTCCCACCAAACCATCCCTTGAGAAGATGCCCTCTGCTTCCTTCTGAGGAACTGGGAAGGGCTAAAGCCCAGTTACCGTCTGTAGCCAGGCACCCCACACACCCTGTCCCACACCCGCCTTCCAGGGAAAAGGATAATTCCACCCTTAGGGTAGCCAGTGTCCCAACTCCAGAGTCCCATTAGCCCCTCTATGGAAACGGGGCACATATGGTGCTGAAAGGGTCCTCAGTGGGCATTTAGCCCAGCACCCCACCCCCCAGGGCTTTGTCTCCATCCACCAGATCCCCATCAAGTGGCCCTTCAGCTCCTGGTTTATTACATCCAAGGACAGGGAGCTCAGTACCTCAAGCAAGAGTTCTTCCACCTTTGGACACTGCTGACCGTGAGAAGGTTTCCCCTCATTTGAGCTGAAATCTGCACCTCAGATGACCCACCTGTGGGTCCTTCTGGGGCCTCACTCAACAAAACCAAGGGCCCTCTGTCTAAACTCCCTAGTGTGGCTTCATCAAGAGGGACCAACCATCCTGGTTTGCCAGAGACTCCTGGTTTTAGCACTGAAAGTCCCACATCCCAGGGAACCCCTCAGTCCCCAGAGTTCTGGATCCCAGAACCAGACAGCAGGGCTGACCGATAGACAAAATTTCAGAAGCTCCAAGGTTGAAGCCACAGTTCTTGGCCGGTGTGTGTCATCCGTCACCAGCTGGGAGTGTGTGAGTGAATCCCTGCAGCCTTTCCCCATTACTCGGGCATGGTGGAGGCAGGGACAGCAATGAGTGGACCCGCAGTATGCTCGGGGCTTTACATATATCATGTCTTTTAACCCTCAGGCACTCGGTACATAATACCCTCGGATGTCTTGTATTATCCCCAGTTTACACAAAAGGAAAGGGAGGCTGAGAAAGTTCGGTGCTTGTGGTTATGCAGGATAAATTTAGAGCCTATGTTCTATCCCTTGGGCCTGGTTCTCACCCTTCCCTGCAGGCAGGGCACAGTCAGAGACCTGACTGCCTGGATAATGTCCAGGTTCGGCCACCTGGTCTGTGGGCAGCAGTTGACCACAGTCTGGCAGGGGCCCTACTTCCAGGCAGCACTGCACGCGCGTGCGTGTGTGTATTTCATAGGCAAACACATCCTGCTCAGGGAAGATGCTCCCGGAGGTGGGCACTGAGACCCCTCCCACTCTCTGTCCAGTCACCACCAAACCCTTGGGAGGGGTGGGTGGGGCAGGTAAGGGAGATGCCGAGTTGATGGGAGTTACAGAAATCATCTAGCCAGGACCCTCCTCACGCCCCCATTTCTCAGATGAGAAGACAGTGGGCCAGAGATGGAGGAGGCTTGCCACGTGACAACCCACTTCCGGGAATCCATCCGTGGCTTCTCCACTTTGGACCTCCACCGCAGCCCCCAGTCCCTGTCTGAAGATCAGTGCTGCCGCGTGGATCTGGAGTCCAACGGGGACTATGGGGCCCTGGCCCCCCAGGGCAGCTCCTGAATGTGTGGGCTGTGACCTGCTACCAAGGAAGTTCTGGCCCTGCCTGCAGATAGAGCAAACACATCAGGACTCAAGGCCATTAGATTAACTGCTGGGAGTTAACTTCCTGCGTCAGAAGAATTGTCCTTAATTGAAGAAAGGAATAACTAGCAATTTAGAGACGCTGACCTCAGCTGCCTGCAGGAGAGAGAAGCCAGAGTCAGCCGGTGCTTCCTGGGCCTCCCAGCTCTGTGACTGAGGACGGGTCAGGGTTCCAGACAGGATCTTTCCTCTGGGACCCACTGCCCAGACCCTTTCCTCTGCCCACAGTCTGTTCAGCTTACGCCTCTGGAGTAGCCCGTTGCCCCCGGGCCCAGCCAAGCACTCCAGCCTGGAGAACTGGGAAAACAGTGCAGAGGCCAATGCTACCTGTTCCCCAGGAGAGTGTGAACACAGATGTGGATGGAGCGAAGCGGTCCAGGTGGTGCGGAGAGGACATGGCTGGGGTGACTCCTCCACATGACAGACCAAGGCCTGGGTATCCATCCTGGGCAAGGTGGTGTCCAGGCACTGGGAGAGGTAAGTGACCGTATCAGGAGCCAACGTGCCCCGTGGAAAGGCAGCCACGCCAGGTTACACTCATTTCCTTTTTGGACACGTTGCAACCGGTGGAGTCGGTATTGCAGTGCCTGAGGGGCCTGGCGTGGCCGCTGTCCAACCCTCGATGGTGACTTGCACCGAAGTTCAGGAGCAGGACAGTGGGTGGTTAAGTGACCTACCCCTGTCCTCCTGCTGATGGGACGCCAGCAGGAGGAGGCCTGGGGCAGGGACTAGGGCCAGCTCGAGCACGGCGGCAAAGGTGGCAGTGAGTCCCTCGGCCTCTGCCGGGTCACGTGGGTCTCTCTCACCCGAGCTGCTGGAATGCCTCCCCTCCCTGCAGTGTCTCCTGCCCTGGCTCTAGCCTTCTGGGCCCCTCCTCGCTGGTTCCCACACTTTAAAGAAACTTAGGGGTTGTCCACTGCCATGAGGATCGCCCCCAATCACAAAGAAGCCCTAGGAATAGATGCTTTTCTTTGGAGCCTTCCAGAAACAGCTGGGAGTGGCTGGTTTGTTCTCACCAATCGCCTTCTCGCACCAGGCTGCCCCCCACTTCTGCCCACCATACGGGCCGCTGGGTAGAATGTGCCTTCGCATCTAGAGCTCTTCTTCTTCCTTGCTGGGAGCTGTGGCTTATCTAGTCCGTGCTTCCACCTTCAACCCCCAAGAAGGGTTAGGACCCTGCCTGTCCCCCTCCCTGCTGGCGAGGACCCGTTCACAGCAGTTACGCTAATAACCACAGCCTCACGTTCAAGCAGATTCCTGTGAAGGAGGCACTGGGTCACCAAGGGTCTCATTTGTGATCTCATGCAGAGGCAGGAAGATTCCCTTAAGATCAACACAAATGACCCCTTAGGTGAGCCCTAGACCCCTGTGTAAGAACCCCTGGCCAGGAAAGGACCCTCACCCCCGCCGACCCTCCTAGTAGGACCAGCTGAATGCTTTTACCTTTACATAGACCATGGTCCCCCCCTATGCCCACAAGGGTGGGCCTCAAAATCTAGATGACATTCACATTCCTGCATCCTCCGTATTTTCGAAAGATGCTTGGAGACATCTTGCAGAACCTGTTGAACAAGACCTCGCTGACTTTACTTGAGTGCTGAGATGACCCGAGGCTCAAGTTTAGATTTTATTTCATCAATTGCTGTTTAGCTGGCTTCGCTGTTCTTCCGAGTGGGGTGTGCTGGTAGATGGGATTTTGGAGAGAGGGTCTGGAAGAGGCTGAATGGAGAATTTTTTAAGAAAAGAGGGGGTTGGGTGGAGGCAGCGACATGTGGCCACTGCTCTACGGGAACGAAGGCTGATTTAAGAGGCTGCCCCAGTGGGTTAGCAATTTATCTCCTCCTTCATCGCTTGCAGTTGGAGCTGTGTTTGCGTTTGTCTGATGTCAAGACTGTTGAGATTGGCCTCAAGCACGACGAGTTGTCTTCAAGTTATATTTAGACCAAATACAAATGAGGAACTGGCTGGAAATCTAAACGCACTGCAAGAGTGGTCCTTGGAGTCTACACTCCTGCAAACATGCATCAGTAGCCAGCGGCCCAAAACAAGCATGTACCAAAGCTCCGACCTCAGACTCGTTGCTCCCCTGCCCTGGCCCCCCCACACGACATTGTTTGTTATGACAGATTCCAGAACGCAGAGAAGCAAACACAGGTATAGATGATAAGCACTAAGGAAACAATAGATCAGCTGTGGGTCCTGATTACTAATGTAACTGTATTGATGAGGCAGGAAATCACAAGCAGATTATGTAAATAGATTATGTAACAAGACTTTATTGGCACCTAGTAGACTATCTACACCTATTAGGGCTCTTGTACACCTTTCTTCAGATACGGCTTTGCTCAGGCTCCACAACTTGGCATGGTCCTTGCTCTGGACCCCTACAAGGTCCCAGCTCTGGCCATGCTGGCTGAGTACCAGGATGGCAGTGCTGGAAGGTCCTGAGGGAATCATCTAGACCCAAACCATCTTATCTATTTTGTTTGAACCCGAGATGCACCTAATAGGATATAATAGGATTTGGCATTACCAGCTCATGGCATCTCCTAGCAGTCTCAGCAGAGGTCCTTTTGGTTTTTTTTTTTTTTTGGTCTCTTTTTGTCCTCACCCCCAGTCCATTCCTCTCTTCCAAATGCTGTGTGCTTTCCCATCTAACTTCAGAAGCTCTTTCTCCTGTCTGTGTAGCCTAAACATTATATACCTGCATGGAAGCATTTAAAACATTACATAATGGCACCATGGCTAGCCCGTTCTGCTGCTTACTTTCCCCCCTTTAATATTGTTTTCAGATCTATTCATACCGATATTTGTAGATTTGGCGGGTTCCTTTTGATGATAATGTTTCCTAGTGTGATAAGACCTCATCTTGTATTTCCTCATCCCCTCTTGATGGGCATTTAGTTTTCACAGCTCTTCGCTGCTACAGATGCTGCTGCAACAAACATCCCCTGCATTTCCTGGGTTTCTGTGTCAGAGATTCTCTGGGGCACATACACAGCACTGGAACCGTAGGGCCGTTGGGAACACGCAGATTTCCCTAATCACCGCATCAGTAAGCTGCTCGAGAGAGAGAGAGAGAGAGAGATAGAGTGTTCTGCCAATACCCTCATTTGATGGATATTAAGACCGAGGCCCAGAGCAGGGAAGGGCCTTGTCCTAGTTTAGAACCCGATTGTTCTGACTTCCAGCCCAGTCTCCATCGGCTCAGAACACTCCACACTCCCTGTCTCCCACGGAGAGAACAGGGCAGCTGCAGCCTCGTTGAGCAGGAAGCTCGGCCTGTGATACAAATTTCATCTCTCTCCTCCAGGTCCGAGCACAGTGGTACCCACCACATGCCTCCCCAGGAGGGGATGGAGAAGAAGGTGGGCAGTCTGAGCTGAAGTCAGCAGAGAAAGGCCTCCTATTCAACAGGAATAAAGCCTGGCAGCCCCCATGGCCCGAGTGTGATATAAGCTCCCGCTGCAGACCTGCCCCACCCTGCCCTCTCCACTGAGGCATCATCTATCTGTACTTGCTGATACAGATCTCAAAGTGTATTAGTCTTAACTCCCCAGAGAGGACCCCACACTGCTGGGGCTCAGGCAGCTGCTGAAGAGAAGCCAAGACAGAGTCACTGGGGGGAGGGAACCCCTGAGAAAGGGTCATTCTGTCCATCCTTCTGCCTCCAGACTTTGCTACAACCTTCAGCTCTCTCTGTTAGGCTAGCTGGGAAGCTCTTCTTCACATCTGCTCTATTTCTCTCCAGCTGTAACAACAACACAATAACAACAATCACAGGAATAGATTTGCTGAGTGACTACTATGTACCTGGAAGTGTTTTAAGACTTTTCATGTGTTACCTCATTTAATCCTTATAGCAACATAATGAGGGAGGCATTATTCTAACCGTCCCCATTTCACAGATAAGAACTGAGGCTCAGAGAGGCTAGGTATCTTTCTTTAAGTCACACAGCTAGTAAGTGGTTGGACCAAGTATACCAACCCAAGCCCTAGATGTCTGTGATTCTCACCTTAACCTCTAGAGAGAAGAAGACAAGAAATAAATAAGACAAAGCAAGACACAGGAAACTGAGAGGCTGAGGCTCTGCCACTAACTCCTGGTACAGCCTCAGACAGCTCACCGCCCTGCCCTGTCTATACTAGATTCACAGGTTTCCCAGAACCTTTCCGCTGGGCTCTGACCCCGTGGGTTTTCCAAAGCCCACATTCAAGATGCTCTGGCAGGTGGAGAAGCTGAGTCAGCAGGAGTCTCCAGGGCACAGATGCTGCGGCCTTAGCCCGGGCAGAGGCCTCCTGGGGTTTTCGCCCGTATCCCCTGGCCAGATCTCATCCCCTGGCCGGATCTCTGGGTGGGTGCTGCTGGGGCTATCTATTCTTATTGGAATTTGAATGCTTCAGGTCAGAGTGACTAAAAGGCTGAATTTTACAAGGGTTTTGAAAGTGAATTGACTCCACTTATTAAAGATATACTAGATTACTCGCTGAGCGAAAGGACGCTCCGGGGACTCCAGGCCTTTCTCGAAGACAGAAACATCCCTTTCCGAGCCCAGCCGCTCCCAGTAAACCACGGGCGGAGACATTGCACTGGGCAGGTGCCAATTAAATTACCGGCTGAAGGATAGCAGTCCATCAAGGAAACATCCTGGCCTGGAAAGGCTGCAGGTGAATAAAGAGGCAGTTGTAGAAATGCCCTCTGGTTATTTTATGCAAATCCATTCTAAAGGCAGGAAGGCAAAGACTACAAGGAAAGTATTCACAGGAAGATTTGACTTTTGGTCATGAAACGTACAAGGGAGAGAGAGGGATGAAGGGTGTTTTGTGCTCCAGAATGTGACGCACAGGACCGATGCCAGGTAGGGGTCAAGACACTGCTTGTTTTCAGACTCAGAGTCCTAGGGGAGTGAGTCCTAGGTGGGCGGGGGGCTGGGAGGTTGCTCGTCTATGCCTCTGAGGATGCTGGACAGTTTGAAGGGTATCTGGACTCAGGGCTGGAGTTGGAAGGACTTCCAGACCCCACTCACCGCATCCAACTCCAGCTCAGCTGACCCAGCACCTCACTGTACAGATGGGGAAGCTGGGCCCCAGGTACTGGGGGTGGGAAGGGGGGAGTCAAAAACAGGGCATTGGTGGCAGAGGGTCTCCAGGTTCATCTTTCAGGGCTCTCTCCTCACGCTCTTGTGTGGAGGTGGAGGCAGTGTCGCTGGCTTGTGGAAAGGAGTCTTTTCTACTCTCTTTGACCCCCCTCCACCCCATCCTGCCAGGAGAAGCGGGGGTGTTGCTGGTGCCCAGGTAGCATTTGCTTGCAGAAGTAACACAAGGTCCAGACGGTGTGCATGCAACACGGATGCTTCCTATTGTAGCAGGCACAGACTTGGGCTCTCTTAAGCCAAAGGGAATTTATTGGCGGGCTGCCGGGGCTGAGGCTGCGGGGACAGGCTTGGAGAGCAGACAGGAACAAAGGCAGCTCAGAGGGCAGAGAACTGTAAAGCCCAACAGCCATCTCGTAGCAGAACAATTTGGCCTGAGGGTCACTCCCTGCACCTTGGACAGCCCCACCACTGAGTGGGTTCTAGAGGAGCCTCATCTTTGCACCACTCCTTCAAGCCAGGCCTGATTGGCCAAGGCTGGGACGTGGGAGCACGCCCCAGGTTCCAGCAGTGGGAGAGGGAGCTCTGAGAATCCCGCCATGGCAGGTGGGCTCCTGCATTCCCAGGACTCTATTCCAAGGGCACTGGGAGTGTCGTACATGAAAGGCTGCGTCGTGAGTTCCAAATCACTTGGGTATTGGGGGCTGTGTCATCTCATGGATGTCATAGCCCCTGCAATCCCCCAAAAACTCAATCCTGAAGACTTGCCAAAGTTAAGGGTTCCAAAAGTCTTCAGGAGAGTGCTGTTGTCTGCTGTTTAGTCATCTGGCACTGGCATCCTCCGTGCACGAGGGTCCTGGTGTGTCCCCGGCAGGAAAGTTCTGGGAAGGGGCTGGATTAACCGCACAACCACATGGAGAGGCTGTCAGTTCTTCCATAGTGCTTTTTAGTCCAGGCTGCCGCAGGCTGTATGGTTTTAAATGTTCCAACGTTAACAATATTTCATACTTGGGAATTAAGCACAACTATGATTTTCAGAGTTCAAATTATATTTCAAGCTATAGAGAGTAAGATTTAACAACTTGGCCTGAGATTCAGTAGATTTCTGCTCCCCTCCCCACCATGAGTTATTAGAAATTCCTGAGGTGGGGAAATGAGATTTTTTTCTGTGCATCAAAAGGGAGCATGGCCTAAAAGAGTTAGAGGAAACAGTGGTGGAGCTGCTGAGCCCCACTTTCACTATTGATTTCCTATCAGACCCGTCCCTGCTCTGCAGAAAAGGGGGTAATAAACCCTCCTCTGTCTACCTCAGAGTAAGAGGTTAGAAAATGCTTTGTGATGGGGGCACAGCTTGTACCTAGACGGCTTCTAGGTACAAGAATTACAGGGGAAGAGGCCGGACCCCAGAATCATTCAGTTCAGGGTTCCTTAACCAGGCATCCAGGCCAGCCTGGATCTGGGGATTGCCAGGCCCGTGACATGACACTGCAGGTGTGTGTATGTGTGTGTAGATACATGCACATATGTGTATGTGTGTATGTGTGCAGGTGTGTGCGCATGTATATGTATGTGTATGTACATGTGTTCGTGTCTGTGTGTGTGTTTTCTGAGGAAAGGGCCCATAGCTTTTTCCAGATTTTTAAAGGGATTTTTACTAAAACAGCAAGAACTCCTATTTCGTCAATCCCTTTGTGCGGATGGGAGACAGGCCCCCTGAGTTAGTGTGGGGAGTCTGGGGCATGTTCATGTCTAACCTGTGAACGATTATGTGAGTTAATTAGAAGCGTTGGCAGAGCTAAGCCCGCATCCCTGTGATCTCCCACGGCAAGGTGGCCTTCCGCCACACCTGCCACAGGTCACAGGGCTGCAGCAGTGCCCGCCGCCTGGGTCTCAGGCCCCAGCGTGCCCTCCCCAGGCAAGGACGACAGGATCAACACTGACGGGAAGGCCGACACCCCGAGGTCCGGCCTAGATTGTCCTCGCAAAGACCCCACGGCTTAGTGGGCCCTGCATCTGTTCCAAACATGCCTGGAATTTCTTTTTGACACTAAAGTAAATGTTGGCTGGAGAGCCACCTACGTGGCTGACGGAGGAGGCTGCTGGCTTCTCATTGGAGGGCCGGGAGGAAACTCTGCAGGTCTTTGAGGCTTGCCAAGACTCCTCCGTCACACTGAGCAGATATAAAATCCATTACCAAGAGCTAATAAAGGCGAGGAGACCAGGCTGAGGACAAGCCGAGGGCGCAGCAGGCCCGGGCGGGTGGGGCTCAGCGGGCTCCCCTCTGCTACTCAGCCTTCAATATTTGCCCCTCTTGCAGCACCTCCTTCGGATCCCCATTGTTCTCAGTTCAATAGTTTGGGCAACGATTCTGTTTCTCATTCACTATAAAAGCCCGTCCCTACAGACCTCTTGGCACATTTATTGTGAGGCTGGAATTTATGACGGATTGGATTTCAGAGAAGGGATTGATTAAATACAGATGGAGCACTTGGCAGGGGCCTGGGGCTCCCAGTAGACTCCCCCCATCTGGAAACAGAATAAAGATTAGGAAGCTTGAGCAAGGGGCAATCTGGGGCAAATCCTGCTTTCAAGGGCAGCGAGGGTGGACGCTCTCCCAGGGAAACTGCTTGTTTCTGTTCAAGGGCATCTTCTCGAAGCCGGACAAAAATTCTTTGTCGGCAGGAGTCATGAGCTGCCAAGGCCACTCCTCACTGCCTCAGATGCACTCAGTCTCGGGCACACAGGCTCCCAGTGCAGGCGTCTCAGCTCTGGCTAAACCCCTCTAGCACCTTAGCCTAATCGCATTATATTCATATATGCCCTCCCCTTTCGAGAGCTCAGTCCTTGCCCTGCTGTTCCCTCTGCCTGGAGGGTCCTTCCCCTACTTCTATAATTACTAGAGTTTCAATTTTCTTTCAAGGTCTCATTCAAATGCCACGTCCTCCATGAAGACCACCAGGATTGCAACCTTCGCTCAATAAAAATGAGTCACTTCTTTGAACGCACAACCATGCTCTGTTGCTTCCCTCTGTTTCACCTTAATTTTCATTCTGCTTAACGAGGGTCTGTGCCTTACTTATCTCTGGATTTCCATAGATGTAGTAAACTTTGAATGACTGTTAATGAAAATTAAAATGTGTCTTGTGACCTAGGCTTAAGAAGACATGCTACTGTTTGCAGTGCGCACCGGCAGACTCTCTCTCCAGCTTCAGGGGACGCGGCCTCTGTTTTCCTCTGAAGCTGCCGCTTCTCCATGTTCAGTCCATGCGGTTGGGATGCTGCTGATCTATCCTCTTTTCCAGGTGCACATGTGACTAAGATCTGACCAATCAGAGCACAGGGATTAGGTCGGGGTTGGGTCTGTTACGTGGGTTGGGCCCATCAGACCAATGAGCAGTGACCCTGCAGCCTTCGTGGCACTCCTGGGAGAGAAGGGCTTCTCTCTGCTGAGGTTGCCAAGGGGAAAAATGTCCAGCTGGGGCCCCTGGTGCCCCGCGTGACGCTACGTGGGGAGGGGCTGCCTGAGAATGATGCCTTGAGGAGGCAAAGGAGGAAATTAGACCGGAGGGCGGGGACACTGGCTTTGCCACTGAGGCTGGCCTGCACGGGGCAGAGGCCGTTTGTGAACAGTGCTTGGGAGGTAGAGCCAAAGCCCAGGTACCGCCCGGGCGAGGGCTGTACCAGCATGTGCAATTCGGCACATGCCCCGGGCACAGGAGGCGAGGCCGCAGCTGTGGCTTCGGCTGCCTTCTGAGCAGATGCCCAGCCTCCGGCTGGCCGGAGGTTCTGGGGGAAGAGCCTGAGCGGCAGGCAGGATGCCAGGGCCCAGGGGGGGGTCCCCTGTGGTACACTGGGAAGAGCCCAAATTTGTAAGCAGACCCAGAACCACTGTCTCGTTGGGAAAATCTCCTTCTCACTTGGCTTCAGTTTTATCTGTAAAACAGGTTAATAATCTCTAGTTCAGTTTAGTGTGAGAATCAAATGAGATCGTGTAAATAAAGTACCTACCTGGTCAGCACTCAAGCAGTGGATAATTATCATTACTCTGTGGGCTGAGTTCTGGGGAGGGTTCAGCCCCAGCAGGAGCACAGGGGATGAGGGAGGCAGATGATGGAAACTGAGGCAGCAGCTCAGCTCTGGGCAGTGGGGATGCTGTATCAGGAAGGTGGGAAATGCATCTTAGTCATCTTTGTAGGCCCCAAACTAAGCCTAGTGCCTGGCAGAGTGCAGGACCATAGCAAGTATTTTTAAATGCAGATTCCACTTACAATTACATCTACTAAGACTTTCTAGACCATCTAAGAATCATCTGCTTGAGAGAAAGACCAAATGGTGTCACAGAATGGAAAGGTTACTAGGTCTGAAGTCAAAAGATGCAGATTGAGTTTTGGTTCTGTCACTGTGTGTCCGTATGACCTCTTCATTTCTGTAGACCTCAATTTTTTCATCTGCAAAACAAGGCTAGTGGACTTCCCTGGTGGCGCAGTGGTTAAGAATCCGTCTGCCAATGCAGGGGACACGGGTTCGCGCCCTAGTCCGGGAAGATCCCACATGCCACGGAGCAGCTAAGCCCGTGCGCCACAACTACTGAGCCTGCGCTCTAGAGCCTGTGAGCCGCAACTACTGAGCCCGCGCACCTAGAGCCCGTGCTCTGCAACAAGAGAAGCCACCGCAATGAGAAGCCTGTGCACCGCAACGAAGAGTAGCCCCTGCTCACTGCAACTAGAGAAAGCCTGCGCGCAGCAAAGAAGACCCAACGCAGCCAAAAAACAAAACAAAACAACAACAACAAAAAAACAAGGCTAGTAATACTTCATCCGCCTGCCCCTTAAGGATGTGGTCCAGTTCAGAAGGTTCTGGTGGCACCGGGAGCCCTAGAGCAAGCGTACAGGACCACTGTCAACGGTGCAGTTTAGTCCCATGGCCAAAAGGGACATCTCTCTGAGGTGGCCCAGGGGGATAAGCTGGAGGGGGAACCAGATGCGTGGCTCAGGGCAGCCAAAGGAATGGCTAAGTGTTGCCGAGTGTTTGGCTTCGAGGGCAAGGCAAGAAGAGACACAGGGCTGTAGGCAAGAAGAACACAACAGGAGCAAAGAGGCAAGGAAAGCACTTCAGAAAGAAGGCTGTGAGAACAGCCACAAGCTTCCCCCTCCTAAGTCCTCAGCGACAAACCTAAGAGTGAACACTTGCTGAGCACTTACTATCCGCCAGGTGCTCTTCTCAGTGTTCGCAAGGATTATTTCCCTTAATCCACACAGTAACCCTGGGTGGATACTACTGTTATCCCCATTTCACAGATTAGGAAACTGAGGCATGGAGGTCCCAGGAGATCTTAACTCGTGGCTCACATTCTTAAGCAGTCCGTGTTACTGCTGGTACGCAAAGCAGGGTGGCTACAGTGACTGAAAGAGAGAAGGGAATGTATTGAAAGGCATTTTGTGAATTGTAAAGTGCTGAGTAGATGTGGGACGGGGTTAAACCCCAAATATTCACTTAACCTCTCTCGGCCTCTCAGTAACTCTCCAAGGACGGTGTGTTGGACAATCATGGCTAAGGAGAACCACGTTTCCTCCTGAGCCTGGCCCTGGAGCTCGGTCTGTAGGGGCCATAAAGGCAAGTGGCTGCACAGGTGCTGGTGGCCAGCCTCATCTCCCCAGCTCTCTGGACTCCCAGCCTCCCATGCCATCTCGAGGAATCGTCTGCTGGGGGCCTCCTAGGTAATTCAGCCCAGGCTTAGGGAACCCTGGAGCTGTGGGGTAGATGGCAGAGCCCAAGTGTCCAGGATCGAATGACAGTGTGTCAGAGCCGGACGCTGCTGGAATTCTCCCATTCCCAAATGGGATGCTGGGTGTGGATAGAGACAGAGCAAGCTTCTAGACACAGGCACGGCGACCGCAAGTGGGAGACCTCAGGCTGACCTCACCCACACCCAAGGGAAGACAGAGGAACAGGGTGTGGATGGAAGATTCCAGGGAGACAACCAGAGCAGAAGGGAAATACTTCTGGTCCAGGGAGGGGGCAGTGAGGGAGGCTGGGGAGGGGAGGGCGAGGAAACGGCACAAGGTGTGAAGACACACCCAGAGGGGGTGCCGAGGGGCCCGGGGGAGGGCTGCAATGGAAGCAAAGGGAGACAGAGCCTGGGGAGGCAAAGGCTGTGACAGAGGGGCTCTGGGAGAGGGTGACTTCTCTTGGATCCAGAGCAGAATGGGAGGGGAGCAGCCCCTCAGTCAGCCCCCTGGGGAGAGCTGGGGCTCAGAGAAGGGTAGGAGGCGCAGGTGTCTCACTCATTTCATGGCGGCGGGACATGGAGGAGCCCAACCTCCGGACACCCGCTGGGGCACGGGGGTGGGGGGGTCTGACTCAGTGGCGGGAAGGGATGGACCCAGCCACAGGAAAAGTCCAGCTGGGTGGATGGAAAGTCAGCCAGAAAAAAAGGTGAGAGGCAGCAGGTTTGGTTCAAGAAAAATCGATCAGGGTTACCAGGCGGATGGAGCACAGAAACAGCTAAGGGGACTCGAGGAAGAGCAGCGGGTAGAGGGGGTTCATCAGAGAGGGTGGGGGTAACGTCGGGGCTCCCTGCTCCAGGCTGAGGCCACACTTGAGGCTCTGGGAAGACTGGTGAGAGCAGAGCAGGCCCAGTGTCACAGGAACAGGGCCCTGGGCAGGCTGGCAAGAGGGACCTAGAACCGGAGCCACAAAGCAAAGAGGAGGCCTGGCCACACAGCCAGCCCAGAGTCATTATCAGAGCTGCGAGCCTGGTCAGGGTGGGACCCGCACTGATGGACGAGTTGACTGAGATCACTTGGGCCTGACAGCCAGCCCGGGGCCCAACATGGGATTCCCTGGGGCCCTGACCAAAGACAATAGGAAGCCCTCAGGTCGTCTGGTGGAAGCCCTTCCAGGCCAGCCGCATTATTAGGTTCAACCAACCAATAAACAGATGCGAGGTCTCTGCTCTTGAACCAGCAGAGCCGAATGGGAGAGGCCACTATTTAGGAAGACAGTGGTCGCACCGCTGCCTTCCTGCTGCTTCTCATGAGCCCCAAGAACCGAGAGCTCTCCAGCCCGCTGGCCCTCCTAGAGGGCGCTCCTGCGGTGACCCGTGTGTGGTGAGCAGACACCCCTGATTTACAGGGTTTGTGGGGAATTCTCATCACTCCCTCAAGTTGCTAAAACAGAGTTCCTCAGAAACATTCAAGAGTTAAGGAAACCTAGAGGGCACCACAGAGAAAACTGGAAGCTTTCCGACCGGGCTTAGAGCCCCTTCCTCTCCTCTGGGCCCTGGGGGCTTCGCTCAGACGCTCACTCTCGCCTTCCAGACCCACCAGCGCACAGTTCATGCCGCCTCCAGGCACTGCCTCTGGCTGCCCACTCCCTGCACACACACTCCCCTCAATTTCAGGGAAGCAGGACCTGTGAGCAAAGGGAGGGAGGGAGGAGAGGCAGAAGGGATGCTCCTCACCGTCTCCCCTCCGACCCCCAGCACCAACAGGCAGAGGGGGAAGGGACCCCAGCATCAAGGCAGTCATTCCTGCGGTCCCCCATTCACTCCTCTGCCCTCTGCCCGAGCCCTGGGCGCCCCCCACCTCGCCCAAGCCCACTCTGCAGCAGTTCTGGAAGTTCTGAGCTGGAATCCCTGATGCATCGGCACCTTGGAGATGGGATCTACAGCTCCTCACAGGTGACATCCTACATCAGGTCACAAAAGATTCACACAGATTTCTGCGGACTCTGCAGAGATGTGATAGAACCCCCATCCAAAACCAAAATGGACCCCAGGAAAAAGCGTGCCTTCCTTCTTTCATTAACTCAAAAGAATTTACTGAGCACTAACTACCTGCTGGGCAGAGGCCTTGCCCTCAAGGAGCTGTACAGACTAGAGGCAAGTGTGTAAACAGGGAAGACCCCCTAGGGCCAGAGCTGTGAAGCTGGACAGGTCAGGAATTTCAGCATGTCCGTCCACTGGGACAGCCTATGTAACACAGAAATACTACGCTTATGCATTTCTCTGTTTCTGAAAATAACACGTGAATAGGTCAGGAGAAAACTGGAGGGGATTAGAGAATAACCTACACAGGATCAGCCTTTGCTCATGAAGAACAAAAATTCTAGAGGTCTGGGATAATTGCAAGGCTATAAACAGGAAAATTTATATTTTAAGGATTCAACTTCCATTTTCAAATGAAAGTTTTTATTTCTTGCAATTTACTTTTGCATCTTTGGAGAATGCTCTGGCCGAGGAGGTTCACTGTGGGCCAGGGCTATAAAGTAGACAGCAGACACGGAGGTAGGTGTAAGCCTCACCCATAGGAGTCAGAGACAGGGAGACCCAGCTGGTGGGAGGAGCAGGAGAGATACTGGAAACATCTGCAAGCAAAGGAGTCTGGACTTGACTCTTCAGCAGACAGGAGGTGCTTAGGAAAGGACTGCTTCAGACAACAGCGTCTAAGACATGTTGAGCGGACACAGGAAGAGGCAGGAGAATGCACTTGAGTGAACTCTCAAAACTTTGACACCTATCTTTATGGGACTAAGTGAATCCATGACCACGGTGCTGCTGAATATAGGCTTATGTGATCAAATTATCTCCCCATTCTGTGCCTCATTTGATTCATCTACAAAATGGGAATAATAATGGTATCTACCACACACAGATATGAGGATTAAATAAGTTAATACAGGGAAGGCATTTAGAGCTATGCCTGGTACGTAGTATGTGCTCAATAAAATGTTAGCTTTTTATTATCATTTATTTCTTTCTGGGGGTGGTGAGAGGTGGCAAATAATCCACTACGCTCATATTAAACATAAAAGTATTCTCAGTGGTTTCTGTAAATCACATTTCACTTTGCCTGGAAAAAAAAAAAGGAGCTGTAAATTTTTTCAAACCGACATGCACATACTTTAAAATATTGAGTTTATTTAAAAAATGAGCACAGTCAAAACTGCCACACAAATTATCAATAACAGACACTCCTATCAAGTGTACGTATATAATTCCTCAAATAGAGGACCTTTAATTTCCCTTGAAGCCTTTTAAATTCTGAGTTTATATAAAATTAAGCAGGAAAACATTAACATTAAACAAAAATCAATTTTGCACAAATAAGTGTGATCAAGCAGCTTAAATTATCACCTGAAATACTTGTACTTCAGAGAAAAATCCCAGATGACAACACTATATGTGCTATAAAAGGATTCACATTATTCTGTGGGGTATGTCTCACATCACTCGTTCTCCACATTTCTTTCACCAAGCCCCAGGCAAAAAAGTGAGGGAAACTTTTTCAAGGCAGTGGCCTTATTTTATACACATTCCTTTTCTTTTTCTGAATCCAGAGTTTCTGAAAACACAGAGGCTTTTCTCTTGGTAAAATATGACTTATAAGACGTTCGAGGACCAAGCTATTGTGGTTCTTAAAGTTTCTTCCTTTCTTGGGGGAGACCCTGTGGTCTTCACACTATCCAGATCTGTTTTCTCCTCCCACACAGGCTCCTTTTTGGTGTGGAAACACAGCAACCTGTGACCTCGGCAGAGAGGGGGGTGAGCTCTGTACCTCTGACCAGGCCCCAGAAGAAGGCCGGCCTCTCCTGATGTCCTCAAACTTCCTCTGAATTCAGAGTTCTGTATATCAGAATGTGTCAACCCACAGCGACAGAAGACTTGAGGAACTCAAAATGTGAGGAAGCACCTAGTAACGGAGAATTAGAGAAATGTGTGTTTATTGTTGTACACAGATAACTGCTGGGTTCCTATCTTAATGATGGAGCAGAGTTTTGGCAGCATAACTAAGTCCTGTGCTCGACACTAGTCTGTAACCCGGCAGGACAGGTGTCCTGGTAGGAAACTGTCAAAGAAGCAAACACGAGCCAGGTGATGGGACCAGAGAGTAATTGCACTTGTGCTGGCATCAAGGCCACCCACAGATCAACAGCAACTTGAATCCCTGTGTGAAACAGACTTATCTGTTATCTTTCAAAACGTTCTGATCACCAAACTGAGCCAGTGTAATGAACATGGTATTTCAATGGGAAAATTATACATTCAGAAAATATTATAGTCATAATTGATTCACGTTTCCTGGGCACTGATAAATATAACACATTCCATCATAAACTACCAGAACCATTGCTCTGACAATGAGAAGATGCAAAGTGGGGATGGCCTCACTGGCACTTCCTTCCTTTCAGTGGGCAGCACCTTCTGGGCCTGGATGGACAGCTGAGGACAAAGATTTCCTGTGGCTAGTAGAAAGGGTGGTGCCGTCCCCTCACCAGTGACACTGGGGGCCCCACCTTGGAGAGCCTTTATGTAGCCGCCTCCAAGAATTCTGAGGTGAACACGGCTTCTGCATAATCTTCACACACATCCTGAAGTTCAGCAGCCACGGCCCCCAGAGCTTCATCTACAAGCTCTTCTGCAAAGCTGGAAGACAAACAACACAGCTAAAGGTACATACAGCCAAGTATGGGAGCCATTCTGTTACTCAGCGGAGGAACTTACCAAGTCACTTCTAAGATTTAAACGGAAACTCAAAAGGCCAAGATAATTTTAAAGAAGAAAAACAAGGTGAGAAGCCTGGCTTTCCTAGACAGTAAGTAAGATGGTGGTGCTGAGATCCCAACGTCAGGCTAGAGGGAGAGGCCTGTCATACACACAAGGCGGACCTCACCCTTGAGATGGTTGAAACCAGAGGTGACTGGAAACTAACTAGCTGCAACCCAGCCCCAATCCAGATCTACCTCCTACAGCTGCCCAGCTGCCTAACAGAGGAAAGGGTGTGGGCCTTCTCTGTGGGGCGGGGGGCAGGAAATTCCAGGTTTCTCTCAACACACACATACACACACACCCATACGCACACACATTTTCCCGCCTCCAAACTGTTTGAGAGTAAGTTGCAGACTTGATATCCCTCAGGTACTTCTGGGTACATTTCCTAAAAACAAGGACATTCTCTTAAATAACCCTGATACAATTATAAAAATCTTAACATTAACACGGATACAATACTATTATCTAATCTTACCTACAGACCTTTTTCAAATTTTTGCCAACTGTCCAAAAAATGTCCTTTAAAAGAAAACATCATCTAGTCTAGGATTCAGTGCAGGATCACATGTTGCATTCAGTGGCCACATCTCTTTAGTCTATTTTCATCTAGAATCACTCTTCAATCTTTGTCTTTCATGACCTTAACATTTTTTGAAGAGTAAAGGCTATTTTTTTTTTGTTTTAGAATGTCCCTCAATTTGGGTTTGTCAGGTTCAGGTTCTACATTTTGGGGACAAATGTCCAGAAGGGTTACTGTGTCCCTCAATACATCTATTTGTGTTACTGTGATGAGCGCTAATTTCTATCACACAGTTACGCTGATATCTGCCAGGTTTCTCCCTTGTAAAGTCACTATTTTCCCTTTGTAATTAATACTTATATTGCAGGGAGATACTCTGAGACTATGTAAATATCCTGTTTCTCATCAAACTTGCTGAATCAATTATTACAGGGTTGCCAACACTGATTTTCTAATTCTGTCATTCCCAACTACACGGAAGAGCTTTCACTTCTCTATTACTTATTTATGTGTTTATATCGGCTTGGTCTTACACATTCTTATTTTATTCAACAGTTTGTAATCTGTTTCTATTATTACTTATTTTGATACTCAAAGTGTCCCAGATTGGCCAGTAGGAGCCCCTTCAAGCCAGCTCCCAGGTCCTCTTGACATGTCCCCATCATGCTTTGAACACTTCCTTTCTGCCACACAATGATGTTTCAGCCTCATCTTACATTTTCCCAGCCCCAGTCTTGGAATCGGCCATTTCTCCAAGGAGCCCTGGTACCTCTTCATGGAGAAGAGTATTTAGAAACCAAAATCTGGGTACTAAGTGTGCTCATTGCTACTAAGTGTGCCATCGCTTCTAGGCCCTCTCAGCAGGTAGACTCGGACAGACAAACAGACACATAGACACACACCCCATGTCTATTTCTATATCTATCAAAAACCATAAATTCATAATACCTCCAATCCCACTTCAAAACAGGGGATTCATTCTAGCCTTCCCCCAGAAACCTGGCTCTCATTATTCACAATATACTTATTTACTTGATCAACCCTAAAATATAGAGAAAGTAGTTTTAGAATTGTTAACCCATGCTGCTGGGTAAAAGAAACCTACTTATTAGAATCTAATATGTGTTTACAGTATTTTTGTCTTTAGCGAGAAGGTACAGAGTCAAAATACTGCATTCAAAAGTAACTCAGACAAGGCCTTATCTGTATGTATCCCTTTAGTATGGTTATTTCTTGGAAATACAGTTAGTGTCATATTTCTTTTTGTATTCCAATTTAGGGTCAACCTCCACTGCCCCCTCATCCTTGATGATTTGGAGGGATGTATAGGAAACATTAACAGTTCCAAAAGTCAGAATTATACAAAAGAGGTAAACGAAGATAAGTGTCCTTCCCCTTCTCTCATCCCTTGTACACCGATTCCTGTCCCAGCTGTTTTATTTTGGCTAATCTGACAATCTTTCGTCTTTTAATTGGTGTGTATAGTTCTTTTTCACTTAATGTAATTCTGATATATTTGAGCTTCTACTACTAAAATACTACATACTTTCTATTTGTCTATTTGTTCTCTCTTCTTTCTTGCCTTTTGTAGGATTTTGTGATTGTTTAAATTACATTCTTTCCTCACTATTAACTTGGATTTTAAACACTCTGACTATTCTTTTAGTGGCCACTCTAGATTACAATAAGCATCCTTGACTTAAAGTCTAACATTAATTGATATTCTTACCATTTTCCCAGACAATGCAAGAACCTTATTAGAATACTAACTCTATTTATCCCCTTCCCAATTCATATGCTATTTTTATCATGTATTTCAGATGTATATATACATACAAACACACACCCATAAGACATCAGTTTTTTGTTTTATACAGTCAATAGTCACTTACCTACATGTTGACTTTTTCTTAATTCATGCCTTCCCCTATTTCTGACTTTTCATCTGTGACTGTTTTTGCTCTGCCTGAAAAATACCCTTTTAATGTTTCCTATAGTGACGGTCTACTGGTAATAAATTTTCTCAGCTTTGTTTAGAACCTTTATTGCCTTCCTTCTTGAAATACATTTCACTGGGCTTAGATCCATACTGGTAGCTTTCTCTTTTAGAACTTTAAAAAATACACCAGGTCATCCAGCTTCCGTTGTTTCTGTTTCTCCTTTTTCCTTCCTCTGGCTGATTTTAAGATTTTCTCTTTGTCTTTCATTTTCCAACAATACTATGATATGCTACATATGGATTTCTTTTATTTTTCTTGCTTGGGGCATTTAGAGCTTCTTGAATCTATGGCTTGATATCTTTTGTTATTTGGGGAAGTTATCAGCCGTTCTCTCTATGGATGTGGTTTCTGCCCCACTCTCTCTCTCTCCTCTCCTTCTGTGACTCCAGCCACATGGATATTAGACCTCGTCCCTTTATCCTCCATGTCCCTCATCCTCTCTTCTTTATTTTCATCTTTTTGTGTGTCTCCGTGCATCACACTGGATATATTCTTCTGTCTTATGTCCCAAGTCTCTAATTTTTTTTCCCATAAATAAGATCTTTTATTTGTCACCATTAAAAGTCTGAATTTTCAGCAGATCCTTGGCTCATGTCCATCAGCTTGTTCAACTTGAGCACCTGCCTCGTCCCCAGTAGCTTTTCCAGAACTACTACCTTCACCACGTAGCTCCATGAGTCTTCCCAATTCAAACTTGGGCTTCTTCAGCATTTTTACCTTTCTAACAATGACATCATGGAACAGATAAATAGATTGGCAAGCCTTTTCTATGTCTTTTCCAATGCTGTCTGGAATCCATTTATTGACCACCTCTTTCAAGTCATTTGTCTGCACCTCTCGGGTCATGATTTCCCTCATCTTCTTGCGGATCTGGCAGACCTGCTGGTGCTGGGCATAAAAGGTCTTCCGAATCTGACTGTTGCGTTTTTTAGTAAAACCCACACAGAATAGATGAAGCAAATAGCCATCAGTAGTCTTGACATCCACGTGAGCTTCAATCATGGTCTGACATTTTTGACCATGGAGCACATTTTGTCACGGGTAAGATCCATGCCACGGAAATCAGTCAGGCAGTATTTGCCCTGAACATCCTCAGTAATTAGCTTGAATCTTCTAAATGCAAACTCATCATTCTGCAGATCAGCAAGGCTCACTTCAAAAACACAACACTTGAGGCCATCAGATGCAATTTTGGTTCCCTGAGTTCTTGTGACTAGTGTTTTCCCAATATTTCTTACATTGAACATAGCTGGTGCTTTCACATCATACCAATCTTCCTTAGAAAATGGGTCAACCACTTTCTTCTTGCTCCCTTTTTGCCGCCTTTCATAAGACTCCTGTTCTTGCTGACGCCATGGTGCTGCTCAGAGAGCCAAAAGGCTCTAATTTTTTCTTTTGATGTGTCTAATTTGCTATTAGGCCCATCCCATGAGTTGCTCATTTCAGAATTTGTATTTTTCAGTTCTAGAACGTCCACGTGGATTTAGTTTAGTTCCCAGTTCTCTGCCAAAATTCTAAATTGTGTCCTTTATCTCTATGCACATAGTAGGCACAGTTATTCCAATATCTGTGCCCAGTGGCTCTAATAGGTGGAGCTGCTGTGGGTCTGTTCTTGTTATTGTCATGTCCCTCTGTTGCCTGCTTTTTTTCTTACCATATACCAGACACTGAATTTGAAAATTGCAGAAATGATTTCAATCCTAAGATGATATTATAAATCTTCAGAGAAAAGTTAAGTTTGCTTCTGCTCGGTGCCTGTGGGGCAACAATCTAGAATCACCTCAGTGCAATCTCAGGAAGTGAGACGACGTGGAGCTGAGTGGAGTCCTGAGAGGGCCACCCTTATTCCAGAGTGCCACCCTTCAGGGTCCCAATCAGAAACGAGCAAAGTTCATCGGGCCAGTTCCCCGCCCTTGGCAAGCCCTTAATTTCCACCTCTGTCCTCTGATCTGAAGAGGCCATTGAAAGTGCCATTCATCTTCCTCCAGAACCGACAATCCAGTGCCAGACACGGGCTAACTTCCCTGGGTCTCTGTCTTCTCAGGATCCTGGCCCAGTTATTCTTCATTACCTAGTTAACTTCCTGGTGCCTTCAAGCACATATGTTTTATTTTTAATCTAGCCTTTCTATTAACAGTTATCCTCGGTGGGAGAGGCGGTCCAAATTACCACATGTGTCATTACTAGAAGCAGAAGTGATTACTTTGTTTTTATGCTTGCTTTGCTTTCTATATTCCTATCACTAATTCATCCCCAAACTATGAGAGAAATACAAAGGTGCTCCCAATACATTCAAACACATGAGGTAATGTATCTGTTTCCTTCTTCTTTTTTAACCTTCCTCACGCTGGCTTCCCCCTCTGGAAACTATTCCTCCTGGAGCCCTCTGTCCTCCTGACTCCAATCTAGACTAGCTGCTTTCTATGCTCACTGAAAAATTCTCTTAGAAATAGCTTTTGCCATTTTCCTGGAAGTTCCATGTTGGAGTCTTAAGTTCCCTAAATCCCGTCTTCCTCCTTCTCACTGTGCACCTTGTGCTGGCGGCACACACCCTCTGGTAGCTTACTGAGAAATAGTGCATGGGAACTACATTCTTGGACACTTTGCATACCTTAAACTGTCTTTATTCTACCCTTTTATTTAATCAATAATTTAGCTGAGCACAGAATTCTAGGGTAAATATGGGAAGTATGCTCTAATATCTTCTAGCAGGGTTGCTACTGACAACAATATGCCATTCTCATTTCTGATTATTTGAATGTGCCCAGTTTTAACCCTCTGGAACCTTCTGTCATCTTCTCCTTACACTGGGATGCCCACCTATCCTTTGCACAACAACGTGCCGTGATGTGTTGTGTTCTGTTCTGTTTATTTATTCAGTTATTCACTCACTCACTCACTCACAGTGGACAACTGGTGAACCCTTTCAATCCAGAGACTAACAACCTTCTGGGGATTTTTCTTATAGTATTTCCTCAATAATTTTCCATTCCTCCTTTTTCCCTGTTTTCACATTCTGGAACTCCTATTATTCAGATGTTTTCTCTGTTATAATAGCCTATGTAGCTTTCATGGTTTTCAGCAAATGTCTGGATCTCTCAGCAATCTGCTACATTCAAGAATGAGAGTTTCAACTAAGCCTCCTACTTTCTGACGCCCCTGGACTCATGCATCTAGTGCTTCTCATTCCTGAGTCTTACCAAGGTTCTTCTGCACAGATCAGCTAGGGTCTTGGCTCCCCCCTCATCAGGCACTTGGCTCTCTCTGGTCTGCTAAGTCACTTGCCATTTGTCTAACTGCTTCATGGCTTCCAAAATTTTCTTGCTATTTCTTATTTGCTGTCATTTATGGTTTCATGCCTTTTATTTAGTCTTTCAGTGGCATAGAGTGGGCTAGGGATATAGGGAGTAGAGATAAATCATATGTTCAATCTGTCCTTTTCAACCAGAAGTCTCCTGATTTGTTTTTCAAACAAGGAATCTTTAAGAGTTTGCTTTCATTAAAAGCATTATCACCTTAAGCCTTTCCTTCCAGAATCACTCTTTTATTTACATCCAGTTTGTATCACCTGCCCCATCTGACCACCAGAACAGTGCTTTTCTCCACGTGGAGGGAGGAGTGGAGACATTAAAAGAAAGAGAAAAACTCAGCTTACTTCTCCCTCACCCAAGAGGCTATCAGATGAAGTCAATTGTCTTTGGATACTTTTTCAAGATTTGATCAATATACTTCTCATCTTTGGAACACTCAAATAAGAAACAAAACAAGAGAGATCAAAAACAGAGCTAGAATATTTAGATGTGCTGCCACTTGAGGGTCAAGGACAGGAGAGGAGAACGTCCGTGAAGTTCAGGCGTATTTTAACAGATCTGACCTCAACATCTTAACCTATCAGTCCTTATAAACTGAGAGAGCTTTTCCTACATCTACAGAACAACTATGAACAAAATGTATCATTAATCAAGTGGTAAGAACATACAAGGAACAGTCTATCTTCCTTAGCTTATTTTGGATTTCCCAAGATGCCAGTTAGCCTAACCAATCCAGACAGGTTCTGTACAAACCAGTGAGTATGCTACAGGACTGCGTGTTAACACACGGAAGCAAGTCAAGTGTACCTACTCTCCTCTCCAGAAAATAAATGCGCATCTCAACAGAACAAAGGGTCTCATATGCTTTGAAGGGTATGTATAATAAGAGAAGTCCCAGGACTTCAGGCTAAACCTGAGAGACAGAACATAAGTGATTATCTCTGATCCCACCCAAAAGCCCACCAAAATAAAAGGAGTTAAATGAACACATAAATCTACAATGAGAAAAAGACAAAACTAGATGAGAAATGTCCAAGATTTTTGGAAGATAAAAAGCACACGGAAGAATCAAAATTGACTCAGCAGTACAGAGGAAAAATACAGAGGAAGCTGAAACCTTAGGGTACATAGAGGGAGACGCCAAGGAAAAGCAAGCTGATCTGTCTCACAAAACACGTCTCACAGAAAGACTCTGGAAGTAAGAGAACCAGGAACCATGAAAGTGGAATGAAGGATCTGGTAGGAAATGAGGCAACTGGCTGAGAATCTGCAGAACAAGCAGTTAGACTGATGGGTCTCCACGTCGGCTCCTGGCAGCTACCTGACAATCCCTGCTTGACCCCCACAAAAAGAGGAAGGTATATTCTTTGGAAAAAATAAACCAGTAATTTGGGACTTTCCTGGTGGTGCAGTGGTTAAGAATCCGCCTGCTAATGCAGGGGACACGGGTTCGAGCCCTGGTCCGGGAAGATCCCACATGCCGCGGAGCAACTAAGCCCGTGAGCCACAACTACTGAGCCTGTGCTCTAGAGCTCGCGAGCCACAACTACTGAGCCCGTGTGCCACAACTACTGAAGCCCGTGCGCCTAGAGTCCGCGCTCCGCAACAAGAGAAGCCACCGCAATGAGAAGCCTGCGCACCACAACAAAGAGTAGCCCCTGCTCGCCGCAACTAGAGAAACCCCGCGCGCAGCAATGAAGACCCAGAGCAACCAAAAATAAATAAAGTAATAAACCAGTAATTTAAAACCCAGCCAAATCATCAATCAAGTATGAAGATAGACACCTTCAAACATGGTAAGTCTTAAGAAATGTCCTCTAATACACAAAGCAGGATAGGCTCCATCAAAGTAAGAGAGTAAACCAAGAAAGAGGAGGACACGTGCAAACAGAAAACAAGGACCCGAACATGCGAGGGAGAATCCCACACTCAGTGTGGTTCCCAGGACAAGCACCACACTGTAGACCTAGAAAGCGGCTGGGCCAGACTGAGAGAGAAGGAAAGAGGGCCTCAGGACAAAGAGTGGGGGGTGGAGGCGAGAAACAGAGATTAATCAACATATCTGATCATGAGGAAAATTATGTTCAGATGTGTTGGCTAGTATGTGGGGAACGATAATAAATACATAAAAGAATAAGCAAATTAAAAAGAGGCAATTATTAATTCCTGGAATACGTTTGAAACTTGTTCAAGAAAGAAATGTAATCATGGTATACTGCTTGGCTCAATGATGAAGATTATCTGCATGTATGTAATAAAGTGATACTCATGAAGAATTTAAATTTGGGCCCCATTTTAAAAGAAGGAATTTGCACACATCGTTCAATTAACTATTTACGTAAAAGAAGGCTACCCATTCTTCAAATATTTAGTAGCAGTGGGACTGTTTTCTGACTGCACAAAACTCCCCGTCTCAGGGGAGGTGACAGCCAGAAGGAGAAGGTTAAGTGTAGCAAAGTCTGTAGGCCTGCTGCTCCTAGCGTTAAGTTTGTCCCGACCGAGAAGATTTCATGATCATAACTGTTTCCTGCCCAGTAATAATCTGTGTTCTCTGACGACACGGTCCTCAGTAACAGCAACAGGAAACCCGTCCTGACTTGAATATTGTGCCTCTACCTAAGGAGGGGAGTCTGCAGAACGCTCCTTCGGATGCCATCAGCCATGCCGTTTTCCAATCTCCTCTCCCTGAAGAAAGGCATTTAGCAGAAAAAGCCTGTTCGCTAGCCCCAAAGCAGCCACTGGAACTCCAGGGCACAAAAGCACGGCCTGAGACCCTGGCCAGGCCTTTCTCCAGCCTTTCCGTAAGTTGACACGTGGCACCCAGTTCCTCAACAAAGCACAAACCTTCTACTGACCTTTCAGCTATCAGCCACGGGTTGAAGGTGCCCACAGCCTCGTGCGCAATAACTCGGAGGTACTGCTCGAAGCGGCGGCAGTAGTCACTGATGCTGTGCCGCATGCCCCGCGGGACAAAGAGGGCAGCTCGGCCTTTCCTCTGCTGAGCACCTTCTGAAAGGGAGAGGAGGGGAGTCTCTCTCTTCTCCGGTCTCTCCTCTGTTCCCACACTTTCATCTAGGGAACTGAGAGCAAATAAAAATGATGAGAGCATTCAAAATCATCTGCAAGCGAGGGTAAACTGTTAATTCACCCTGATGGTTTGACAGCCAAAGGTTTACCTTCATTTCCCTTCCTCACACTGAACAATACGCAACATCTTATCACCACTCATTGTTTCTCCTTTACACCGGACTAACCCTCCACACAGGAGGAACATGTGTCCCATGGACAAAAGAATTCTTAAAGTAGATCTTGCAGTAATTACCTGCACAATCACCTGTGCCAGTGTGATGCTTTCAATTGTAAAAACCAGCTAAATGTTACTGAAAGGATCCTTAAGATGCAACACACTCAATGCCCATCTTATAAGCACTACTATTTTACTGGGCCATCTTGGAGTTTGTCAAGATCTTGGTCAAAAGAAGAATCTCTCTCTGTCTTGTGGTAATTGAAGAAATGTGAAATCTAACAACATCAAAGGCAACCAACTACAATGAAATCAGACAGTCTCGTTACCACTTACGTGCCATTGCAGGGCCTTTCTAACACGATGTTCACATCTGGGTCTTTGCGAGCTGCTGTCTTTGTGATCCTGATTGGATGAGGAGAAAGACACCTTTCACTTACTGCTGGGATTTTTTGGTCTAGAAAAGGAGAAGCATAAAATGACTGCATATAAAGAAATGCTGGTGTATATATCAGAGCTGTCTTAGTGGCCAATAACCTGTGAGGAAGTCATGGGCACATCTCTTAAGCATAAAGGTTGCATTAGCAGTGCAAAGGGAAAAAAGTGCCCTTGTTTTAAATGAAAAGGGGAATTTAGAAGTCCCCAAGAGGGACTTCCGTGGTGGTCCAGTGGTTGAGGATCTGTCTTGCAATACAGGGGACACCAGTTCGATCCCCGGTCGGGGAACTAAGATCCCACATGCTGCGGGGCAATTCAGCCTGTGCGCCACAAGTGCAGAGCCTGCACGCCACAACGGGAGAGCCTGAGAGCCACAACTACTGAGCCTGTACCCTCTGGAGCTCACGCGCCACAACTAGAGAGCCCACGTGCCACAACTAGAGAGAAGCTTGCGCACCGCAGCAAGGAGCCCACATGCTGCAACAGAAGATCCCGCATGCCGCAACTATGACCCGATGCAGCCAAAAAATAAATAAATAAGTAATATTAAGGGGACTGTCCTTAACAAAATAAAAGTTACCGAGAAACAAACCAATGAGGAGTCAGTTTTAAGAAATAAAGAACTTGTTTAAAAGCTTCTGTCAGCTCTTTGGAAGACTCTTTGAAGAGGTCTGTGCAAAGCCAGGTTCCATTAGGATCCAGCCCCCATTCCGAGGAGTCTTAAGCCGTTGGGTTTGTTTTTTAACCTTTAAATGATTTGATTACTGGAGAAGGAAAAAAACCACTCACACCTGAACACTTAATTAGCTGATTTAATTTGTCTCTGGGCTTCGCTGGAAAAATCTGCATGATGATAGTCAAAACATTAACTTATTAACTATACCTTGGTAGGCTTGACAGCTCTTTTGAGTTTTGGATTATTTATCATTTTAAATGCATTTCAAATGTAGAATTCCACTACTGGGCATATACCCAGAGAAAATGATAATTCAAAAAGACACATGCACCCCAATGTTCAGTGCAGCACTATTTACAATAACCAGGACATGGAAACAGCCTAAATGCCCATCAACAGATGAATGGATAAAGAAGATGTGGTACATACATACAATGGAATATTACTGAGCCATAGAAAGGAACGAAATTGGGTCATTTGTAGAGATGTGGATGGACCTAGAGACTGTCATATAGACTGAAGTAAGTCAGAAAGAGAAAAACAAATATCATATATTAACGCATTTATGTGGAATCTAGAAAAATGGTACAGATGAACCGGTTTGCAAGGCAGAAATAGAGACACAGATGTAGAGAACAAACGTATGGACACCAAGGGGGGAAAGCGGGGTGGCGGGGATGAATTGGGAGATTGGGATTGACATATATATACTAATATGTATAAAATAGGTAACTAATAAAAAAATGTAGAATCTCTGACTCACATATTTATATGCCTATGATTTTTTACGCTCAGAAATACTGCATAAGTCAGTTTTTGTAAAAATATTACTGAGAGTACAATCAATTTTCAATTGATTTCAGAAAAGAGAAGATAAGAGATATAGATTCGACACTGCACAATTCAAAAATCACTTTAAATTTGGTTTTTGTGATGCAACTGAACATACAATCAGAACAATTAGAAACAGAGGGTTCTTACGAGGATTTCATGATTCTGGATTTAACGTGTCCAAAAATTCATTTCAGTTCCTGGTGTTCTACAGAGCTCCTTTTAAATGCATACCTAGACCTAGCAGAGTCAGAGATAGTGACTAACAGTTTAAATTGTCCTTGAAAAAGAGAACACCGACTCCTTGGTAAGGCTGTCTTCTGCATGATGCAACCTGACTGTGGCCATTGGCCAAACCATCAGTGAAACAGTCGCCCTTCAACATTTCCCTCTCCTCTGCTTCCTTACGAGAAGATGCCCACTGATTCACTAAGCAATGATTAGAAGGGTCCTCCCTGTGCCAGGCCCATGCTAGGTACAGTTGGGACACAACTGAATATGACAAAACTCTCTGGCCTCAAAGATTCTGTGGCTTCTTTGGGAGAGATAAAGAGCTCTAACAGGGTAGGACATGCCAAAAGTCTATGGGAGTTCACAGGAAGGGAGCAAAGTTCCAGCCCAGGAAAGCCAGGAAAAGCACTGCCGAGTAGGATCACGCGAGCCGGGCCTCGAAGAATGGTTCAGCTGTCATGTGATGATGAAAATGGAAGCTGGAGTAGGGCTGGGGGAAAGAGAGAACGACATGAACAAAGAATAGCGCTGGAAAAATTACAGAAGACAAAAGGAACAAATTTGTATTGTGTTTAGATGGCTCATCTTTCTGTCAAAATTTGACATGGAGAATACTTTTCCTAAGACAATACCCCAAACTCATATTCTAAAAAAAGTATATATACATAAGCTGCTGTTGTAAACCTTCTATATCCACAATTTCCTTTACTTCTCTTAATACTCATAGTACTGAAATTCCTTTAGAGGTAACGTTTAACCACATTTTATTTTCCTCCTTTCATTGAGTAAAGTAATAACTGATAAGCATGTGTCAAAGAGAATTTGAGTAACACTTCCCAGCTCAAATTGTGATAGTAGCCTAGCAACTGCAGCCAAAACGCATATGTATGAATTTTTTAAAGTGGAAGAGAAAAGTGAAAGTCTTTTCAACAAACAGAGCAAGAACAAGTGGATATCCATTAGTGGAAAAAAAAAAGAACCTCAACCTCTGCCTCAAACCATAGGCAAACTTTTATTCAAGATGGATCACAGGCCTACACATAAAAGCTAAAACCATAAAGCTTCTAGAGGAAAACAAGAGCCTCTCTTCTCAACTTGGGAGTAGGCAAAGGTTTATTAGATCAGAGAAAGCAAAAACTATACAATAAAAAATGGATAGCTTAGACTTTATCAAAATTTAAAATGTCTGCTCATAATAAGACACATTTGAGAAAATAAATACGTGAGCTATACATGGGGAAGAATGTTTGCAGATATTCGCTGGAGGAGATTAGTGACTGCTGGGATGAGGGGAGGGAGAATGAGGGGTGATACTACTGGATGCAGGGCTTCTTTTCAGTGATGAAAATGTTCTGGAATTAGCAATGACATCTGCACAATTCTGTAAATATACTAAAAATTACTGAACTCTTTAAAAGGGTGAATTTTATGGTATGTGAATGACATCCAATAAAGCTGTTTTGAAAACAAACTATATATATATATGACAAAGAACTCAAACCCAAAATGCATAAAGAATTCTTACAACTCAAAAATAAAAAGACAATCCAATTTTTTAAAATGTACAAAAGATTTGCACACTTCACAAAGGAAGATATACAAATGACTAATAATTACTTGAAAATGTTCTAAACGTCATTATTCACCAAGGAAATGAAATTAAAGCCATAAAGAGATATTGCTACAGGCCCACCAGAATGGTTACAATGAAAAAGACTGACAATTCAAATACTGGCAAAGATCTCTAGCAACAGGAACTCAATGTAGATGGGAGTGTAAAACGGTACAGCCACTTTGGGGAAAGGTTTAGCAGTTTTTTATAAAGTTAAACATGTACCTATCCCATAACCTGGCAAGTCTACTCAGGTGTTTATCCACGAAAAATGAAAACTTATGTCCATACAAAGACTATACATGAATACACCCATAGCAGATGTATTTCTAATAGCCCCAAACTAGAAACAACCAAATGCAGATCTACAGGCAAATGGATAAACTAGATGTGGTACATGCGTACGATGGAATACTACTCAGCAATAAGAAGGAATGCACACTGATACAAAGTGTGGTAGGCTGCACACTGGCTCCACACCCTATTCCCTGGACCCTGTTAATGTCCCCTCACTGGCAAGAGGGACTTTAAGGACCTTGAGATGGGGAGAGTGACCTGGATCACTGGGTGGCCCCTAAATGTAATCAACATGTCCTTACAACAGGCAGGCAGAGGAAGATTTGACTCAGAAGAGGAGAAGGCAATGTGACAACAGAAGCAGTGTGAAGTAATATGGCTGCAAGCCAAGGACTGCAGGCAGCCTTGGAAGCTGGAAGAAGGAGCCAGCCCTGCCACCACCTTGATTTTAGCCCTTTAAGACTCACTTCAGACTTCTGACCTCCAGGAACTGTAAGAGAAAAAATTTGTTTTAAACTGCTAAATTTGTGCTTTAACTTGTTACAAACCTGTTACTGTGGCAATAGGAAACAAGTAATAGATAAATTTATAAAATATCATGCTAAATGAAAGAAGCCTTAGACAAAAGAGTAAATACATGTATGATTCCATTTATATGAAATTCTAAAACAGGCAAAACTAATCTATAGTTAAAAAAAAAAAAGCACAGTGGTTGCCTGGGTGGTGGGGAACTGACTGGGAAGGAGCATAGGGGAACTCTCTGCGGTCATGAGAAGCTCTGTTTTGAAAGGAGTGTTGGGTAACAAAGGTATGCCCGCCTGTCAAAACCCATCAAATGACACAGTTAAGATCTGTGCATTTTATTATATGTGAATTTTATCTCAAAAGGAAAAAGAGGGCTTCCCTGGCGGCGCAGTGGTTGAGAATCTGCCTGCCAGTGCAGGAGACACAGGTTCGAGCCCTGGCCTGGGAAGATCCCACATGCCACAGAGCAACTGGGCCCGTGAGCCACAACTACTGAGCCTGCGCGTCTGGAGCCTGTGCTCCGCAACAAGAGAGGCCGTGATAGTGAAGAGGCCCTCGCACCGCGATGAAGAGTGGCCCCCGCTCGCCGCAACTAGAGAAAGCCCTCGCACAGAAACAAAGACCCAACACAGCCAAAAATAGATAAATAAATATATTAAAAAAAAAGGAAAAAGAGCCATAAATAAATATTAAGCTCTAGTTAGTGATACAAATGCTGAAATATTTCAGATAAGATGTATTGATGTCTTCAAATTACTCTGAAATGCATCCAAAAATAAGATGGATTGATGGATGCACAGAGGATAAGTAGACATATGATAAAGCAAACACAGCAACATTTTAATTGTAGAATCTAGAAGATGCATATATGGGTGTCCACTGCAGAATTTTTTCAACTTTTCTGTATGTTTGAAATTTTTCAGAATACAATGTCAAGGGAAAAAGTGGGGAAACACTCACCATTTTTTTCTTCCTGCATCCAAAGATGAGGATCAGTATATACAATTTTATTATATCTTTGGCGAACCATCTCCTGGTATTTCTTTAAAAAAAAAAAAAAAAGTATAATTTATGAGGAAAAAAATTAGTTTCATTACAAACCAGAGACTAGTACAGCAGACATTTGCTATAGACACGTTGCCAGAAACAGGCATCTCCCAGGGCCAGGAAGTGATTAGTTCATGAGATGAAATGTAAAAGAAAATGAAGCAGGGCTTCCCTGGTGGCGCAGTGGTTGAGAATCTGCCTGCCAATGCAGGGGACACGGGTTCAAGCCCTGGTCTGGGAAGATCCCACATGCCACGGAGCAACTAGGCCCGTGAGCCACAACTACTGAGCCTGTGTGTCTGGAGCCTGTGCTCCGCAACAAGAGAGGCCGTGATAGTGAGAGGCCCGCGCACCGTGATGAAGAGTGGCCCCCGCTTGCCACAACTATAGAAAGCCCTTGCACAGAAATGAAGACCCAACACAGCCAAAAATAAATAAAAATTAATTAATTAATTAAAAAAAAAAGAAAAGAAAATGAAGCAGTTAATCTAATTAATCTAATCTAGACCAGCACTGCCCACAAGAACTTGAAGTGGTGATGGAAATGTTCTATTTTTGCCATGTCCAATACACCAGCTACTAACTATTGACCACTTGAAATGTGAGTAATGTATTTAATCTTAATTAATTTACATTTAAATGGCCATCTGTGGCTAGAGACCACCATTTTGGACCCTTCAGGTCTAGACAGTTACAAGGGGAAATCAGTTACAAGACTAGGATAAACTACACATTTTAAAATTTTCAAAAACCAACTAAAAGTTGCCTTCCCTATAATGTTTCTGTTTAGCAGCAAAGCCAAAATGAGATTTCATCACGGTGGAGTTAAAAAGAAAATGCTGGACTAGGAGTCAGGAGACCTGGATTCTCAGCCCACCTCTGGTGGGAATTTTTGTGTGACCTTGGCCACGTCACTTACTCCCTTATTGGGTCTCAATTTCCTGCTCAGAACAATCCAGGGGTTGGCTTGAGTAATGTCTGAGGTCTAAAAGTCTCTGAGAAAAGCGTTCTAAAGTAGTATCATGGGAATTAGAGAAGGTAAAGTTAACTGTGATTTGCCAGGATCCCATGCTAGCAGAGCAGAAGAGGCAACTGAACAGCATTTACAAGCCGAGGGATGAAGAAGTTAAGTTGCTGGTCGCATCTGTGGGCCTGGGCTCCGGTCCAGCGTCTTTCGTATCCCATACCAACGATGAGTTATGTGTCAGGTAGGGTGCTGACACTTCATACCTCATTTTGTCCTTAAAAGCACCCTACTTATTAGAGAGGGTACGGGACTTTACCAAGGCCGTACCCTGGGCTGGCGGCCGAGCTGGGATTTAAACTCAGCACCAGGTGACTCTGAAGTTCTAAGCTACAGAGCCATGAGGAGGAGCTGCGCCCGGCAGAAGTCAGCCGCCAGCCGCCGACCAGAGCTGGCAGGCCCGGCCTTACTTCCATTTCCTCCATGCGGAGCATCATGGCCTCCAGACGTGGGCTGTCCTCGCTGTCCCCCCAGGTGGCTAAGGCCTCAGGCTCCGAGATCTTAGAGTGAGTCACAGCCCAGAGCTCGTGAGCGGCATCTTCCAAAAAATCATCCAGCTGATGAATGCTACTGGATTCACAATCAATAGCTGTAGCCTGCAAAACAAGGGAAGGGGATGGAAAGGCAATACAAAGAGAACAGAGATCTTAAAGATTAATGCTAATCATAATAAACCAACCACGCAGTGATCCAACACGCAGAGTTTCTACACTAAATCTAACCTCTCCTAAGTCAGTAAACATCAAGAGCAGTGACATCAGGACAATTTCTACCACAGTCATTTAAACAGTAACATCAACTGAGGAGTACCATTACTGTCCATGGGAATTATCTTTACTACCTGTTTTGCCAGTTGGTAAAGCAAATATATTCCTTGTGCTATACTCAGAAGAATGTCCAATATTTCACATGTCACATACTACAGAGGACATACCTACAGTATTCTCTTTTTAGTTCAGTGCTTTGTAAAAACATCTGTTCATGACATCACAAAAGTTCATGATTCTTGTCTTTGCTTGAGACTTTCTACCTATAACCTGGAAGAGCTTTACCAGCCTTTCTTGACCTTGTATTCTTTACATTCACTTTACAGCTTGCAAAGCATTTTTATATGTGTTGTTATTTCTTTTGATTCTAATATACGTCTATAATCTGCTCTGAAAGAGGCTTTTACAAAGAATGTCTGCTGGGGGAATAATCGTATCAGGCTCTGGAATGAGACATTCCTGGGACTAAATCTTGGTTCTGCCTACTGGTATGCCTCCAAGTGTGGGCATGTTTACTTAACCTCTCTGGGCCTCAACCCTCTGGTCTGTAACATGGAAATAATAATCCTATATTTCAGAGTTGTAAGGATTACATGAGCATTTGCACATTGGAACACTTAGAATAGTGGCTGGCACGAAGAACAGTTACCGCCATAGTAATTTTTAAAACCTTTTAACGGTTCACGGAAGAAAATATATTAATGGCCAATCAAGATATAAAGAAATGCTCAACCTTAACCAAAGTTAAAGAAATAAATATCAGTTGAATAACCAATACAATAAAATTAACAAAAAAATCTAGAGACAACTAAACCAGTAATACAGGTCTGGTTAAGATGTGTTTATTTATATTTTCATTCTTAATATTTAAAGAATTGAATATCAAGAATACTATGAGATGAGAGATAAGGAAGTTCCCAATATGCTGGTATGGAAAGATCACCAAAATATAAAGAAAGAAGCTGGATACAGAAGAGCATATGGTATCCGTTTGTGGGGAGCTTTTACTTTTTACATTACACTTTTTCTGAATCGTTTGCATTTTTAGCCATGTGCATATACAACTTTTAATTAAAAAAAAAACACACACTTTGGAAAAATGTATTTCACATACAAGTTCAGTTAATGACAATAGCAGCAGCAGGAGACAAATATGTTATGATGGCACCCTTCCAAAAACTTTTTCCTGATATCAGGGATCATCTTGTCTGCAAGTAAAACTACCGAGAGCTTCAGTTTACTTGCAAAGCGCAGCAAACATCTTCTCCATTTGAGAGATGAGAACTCTGGGAATATGTGTTCAAGGTCCCACAGCTCTTTTATAAGTTAGCACAGCAAAATAACTCTTTTTACTTCATCATGCCAACTTCAATGAGTTTGTTTTTATTCAGTTATTTATAAAAACTGACTCCTGATGGTGCTGCCTGGGAAATTCTTTGCAGTGATGCTGATGTTTAACAGCAGCCCAGAATACTGAACACTGGATAGAGTTCCTTTTCCTTTTCAAGAAATTGTATTAAAGCGCATTTAATGTCTACAGAATGATTCTTATATATAAGGCTGATCATTTCTAGTAATATTCAAACATGTCTACTTCACTGACAGCATTTATGACCACTTCATATTTCTGTCATATTAATATGCTTTATGGAGCTGCCTCCCTAGATGAGAGGCTAGTCTCATTTTTTGCTAGGGAAAAAGGTATTTGGTGGCTCTGCTGCACAAAGCATCCAGCCATAGCACGCCCAGTCTGTACGAGTCGGAGGTAGGCTTTCAGCTTCCGGTCTCAGAAGCCTCACCTCACGTGAGATTCTGTCACAAAATATTGGTACAATAAAATTACAATTGCAAAAATTATGAAAATACACCAAAACTAAACTATTGCTTAATAAATTAGAACAGGGATACATTCTCAAAATCTACTTTCTTCCTGTTCCTAAGGTTGGGCTGGTGGAACTTCATTCCAACTTCCTTCTAACCTGAGACCTTCACCCTTGCTCTGTCCTTTACTTGCTTTGAGCATGTAAAGCAGTAACTTCTTTCCAACCTCCACAGAGACCCACCAGAGGCAGCCTGCACCTCCCCCTCCCCACACCGAGGCAGGGTGGGAACATTCCCACAAATGCTGAACACAAGTCCTCCGGAGGAAGAGCCCAAGGGTGGACAACCACATGATATGTCTTCATTGTTCTCAAATGTTATCATTCTTTCCTGAGCCACCTCTTCTCTCGGCCAGGCCAGGTACTGGTCATTATTAGGCACTCAAAACATGCTGGCCTAACAATAAATATTAGGCCCTCAGTATAAAGGAAATTAGGCCAGTAATGAGCAAAACTGGGCTGAATCAGAGGAAATGAGGGCAGCCATTCTTCTGCCGCAGGCCATCAACATTCAGGGTCACGCAGTCTACCCACGTTCTGTCATCAGGAAGAAAGGAAAAAGTCGCTGACAAAAACCTGTGGCTCTAGAGATTTCTGTGAGCTGTCTGCAAGGCTCATCTAAGTCATAATGCTAAACATACACTGTAAGAATTAATATGCCAAATATGAAAAACAGCCTCCACCCTCTGGAGTGGGGTAGTCTAGTGTTGGCAGGGTAATCCGCGTATCAGCTTTCCTTACAGCCGAGGACATCATCATGCAGTAATACCAGTGTCAGTCCAGAAGGCCAGCCCCACACAGCACACACCTTCTCTGCCGGCCGGGCTGTTGCTGCGATCACTGAGAGCCGATCCTTCAAATGAGCATCTGCTTCCAGAGAAGAATTGACTCTCTATTAAAACAGACAAGCATGCTCATAAATTATGAAAATTTACAACCCATATTAGTACAAATGAATTTTGCTCCCAGAATAACTTCTGTGTGGAACTGTTCATCAGCTTTAGCTATATTAGGCTTTTTGCAGGAATTCAAAGCACTCTGTCTTCATGAAAATAAATGCCATGTGCTGATCTTGGCTTTCTGCCCCTTTTCTTCCCTCAACTTTGTAAACACTGTCAGAGTAGCTGTGTGGTTTTGGGCAATTACTCAACTTCTCTGTTCCACAGTTTCCTCACTGATAAAATAAGGAGGTTGGACGGTCTGACCTCTAAGAACCCTCCCAGTTCTATAGTCCTGAGATTTCCATGGACTCTAATAATGATTTAACATTTCTTAGACCAAGAGATACACAAGTTCAGTGGTCTGTTCAGGGTCCCAGAATGTCCTTCATTCTATTTAAGATTCTAGTGCTCTTCTGTGGCCTCCTCTATTCACACACACAAGATGATCTCCATTACGGGCTGGATCTACAGGGTCTGGCCACAGCCTTCAGCTCACTGCTTACAGGAGGATGGCACAACCTACTGGTGATGCTCTATGCAACTTCATCTTGAAGAAAGTACTGGTTTGTGCACAGAAGCTGTTGTCCTAACATCTCTCTCCTTGGGAAAAAGAGAGCAAATCATTCCAAATCACTGAGGTGAAAGAGCACGGGATTAGAGTGGAAGCAGTGAACGAACACTAGCACCACCAATAGCTCTATTTGGTGAAGAACGTAAACTGCAATAGAAGCTCATTCCCCAAACTAAAATCTCATCTTTCTCAAAAGTGGTACTTTCTCTTCCCCCATCTTGTTCCCTTACTCACAACGGAAGACACATCAACAGTGTGGGTGCCCAGAAGGGGCCCCCGCAGCCCTGCACGCACGCTACGAAGCACGGAGCAGCACTGCAGCTTCCAGCTGCCACACACTCAGCCCTGCAAAGGCTCAGTGTGACCTCCGGAGCAACTCTTTTGATTTGAGAACTTCCAAAAGGCAAGCACATGGGATGAACTAGATTACCTGGGCCTTGACCAGGAGAGGCTTCAAACGCTCCAGAACTGCCTTCTCTACCTTATCCGCTAAGTGGGTGGCAGAAACACTATTTAGAAATAAAACTGAAAATTAAAATCAAAAGCAAGAAAATATCCTATTGTGCATATTTATTTACCACCCCAGGCGAAGGAAAACCAAATGATTATAGAAACTGTAGGGCCTCTCTAATTTTCACGGCCATACGAGATCCCTGGGGATCTTGTTAAATGCAGATTCTGATTCAGTTGGTCTGAGGGAGGCCTGAGAGTCTGCATTTCCAACAAGCTTTCAGGTGATGCAATAATGCTGGTCCTGAACCTAACTTTGAGGACAGGGCTGAGATAACATCTGAAGAAGTATATTAGGCTCTGAATCCATTTTGAAAGAATAATGGCTGCCTTGAAACAACTAAAGAGGGCAGAAGACTCAACAAATGAAACTAATTTTGTTCCCTCCCAAGCCCGACAATAACAGAATTAGACATAAACTCACAAAGACAAGGGGGGAAAATGGTGCTGGAAACAGAAGGACAAAAGTGGTAAGTAACTTACTGACCTGAGAAAGCTGAATTCTAGGGTCATAATGGGGAAACCTGAGAACTCACACAATTTGCACTGCTGACTTAAAGAGGCACAAGACTGGTAGCACCAGGTATGCCTAGGCCGGGGGGTGAGCTGGGAGGAGGTGGCTTAACTATAAAAGACAAGAGTCAAATGACGTTTGAGAAGTTAGATCCCTAGGTCCCTTTCCCTCCTTCGCACAACTGGACCACTGCCTCTCTCCAACTCTGAGGGAAGTCTGGTTGCTCATTCTCTGGAGGGGCCTCTTGACTAGGGGATGCAAATTACATTGGGACAGTAGGTGCCCTACTGAAAAGAGGGGATTCATGTACGTGAGCTGAATGCCGAGTGGTAAGACTCACCACCCTCCTGCCCAGCTCAGCTCCTAGGACGCTGGCATCCAGGTCCTCACCCTCCAGGCAGAAGATCAAAACACTCATCTCTGGATAGTCTGACCTACCCCAAAGGAAAGACCTAAAGACCCACATGAGGGTCCTTAGCCAACAGTCCACCAGATGACCCTAGAGTAAAGCTCAAGGTCAATAATCCTTTCATCAGAGGGTGCTAGAATAGCCAGATATACATAAGGAAAACAATGAACTTTGATGCATGAGCATCTCATCTCATGCACAGAAATTAATAAAAAATGGACTGCAGACATAAAAATAAAACCTAAAACTATAAAGCATTTAGAAGAAAACAGAATATCTTTGAGATGTTAGCATTGGCAATGATTACTTATTTCACAAAAGAGACTGCAAAATGAAAAAACTGATAAGCTGATCTTAATCAAAATTTAAAACTTCTATTCATCAAAAGACTCCATTAAGAAAATATATAGGCAAGCCACAGTATTGTGAGAAAATATCTGCTGCACATATTCTGAAAAGGGCCTCAAATCCAGAAAATATGTTCTAAAACTCTTAAAAACCAATAATTAAAAAAACAATTAAAAAATGGGCAAAAGACTTGAATAGACACGTCACAATAAGCACTAAAACAGATCCTCATCATCATTAGACTTCAAGGAAATACAAATTAAAATCCCAACAAGATACCACCACACTCTCACCAGAACGGCTAAAATTTTTAAAAAACACACAAAAAAACCCCAGACATTACCAAATGTCAGCTAGGATGTGGAAAAACTAGAAAGTAACTCCCATATTAACTAAAAATGGAAAATACCCCAAAGGTTAATTCACAGGAGGATGGATAAACAGACTGTGGGATAGTCATGCAATAGAATACTTCTTGGCAATAAAATAGAAAACTATACAAGGCAGCCTGCTGTCCCCCTGACCAGGCTTCTTCCAGAAGTCCACTGCACTTGGTTCACTTCCAGATGCCCCAAATGGGGTAAGCCCTACATTTGCAAGGACTCATTCATGACCTTGCCCACTAACTTCCCAGGATGGGCACCTAAAAACTCCTAGGGAAGTGCAGCCTACTTTCCCTGGGAATCTTCATCTCCTACCAGCAGCATTGCCTTTCCCTTGTTTAGCTAGGTTTGGGCTCGCTTCTCAGCTGTCAGGATGAACGATATATGGCTAGCGATACACACTTAGATAACAGATTTATGAATAAGGGTAATGAAAAGATAACACAGGAATCAGGACAGTGGTGAGCTCTGGGGAGAAAGAAGGGGATGCAACTGAAGAGGGACTCACAGGGAGTTTGAGGGCAGGGGTGCTGACCTATCTCTTGGTTTGGGGTGGTGGTTCACAGCGCTCACCCTCTAAAGAAAGAGCCACAGCCCTTCCAGCCTGGGAGTGAACGTTCTGTCATGACCGGTGACAGCATGCACAGCTGTGTCAACGAGAATTCTGTTCATGTGACTTCAGGGTGAATCATTATCAGAGCTAGAAAAATGAGCCAACTGCAGCAGTATCAACTAAACCTTCTCATGAACTTCTTCGTGCCCGTAGTTAGGTGGTAACACTCTTGGGGGCAAATGGGAAAAGCAACCTCATTCAAAAACCTTAGGCTGCACTCAAGCTAACACGTGAAGCAAAAGTATCCACAAAGCCATGCACAAGAGCAGACTGTACGTCAACCTCCTACCCTACTGAGCCAGGAGAAAAGCACCTCTGAGTGCAGTACAAACAGATAGATAGAATACTGATCTTTCAGATAAAACTCCTCCGAAACTATAGATATCATTCAAACTCCACACCAAAGAAATAATTCCTAGCAAAGATACTGTGTAAAATACACGTAGGCATGTAGATATTCATTCATTCATTCATTTAGTGAGCTTAGGCCCAAATGGTCCAGCTTGGTGGTGAAACTATCTAGACCAATTAGAATAGGCAAGCATTCACTATCCTTCCTCAGAAGCAAACACATACCTCAGTTTTTCCCCCCTTATTAATTAATTAATTAATCAATCTATCTATTTATTTATTTATGGCTGCGTTGGGTCTTCGTTGCTGCACGTGGGCTTTCTCTAGTTGCGGCAAGCAGGGGTTACTCTTCGTTGCGGTGGGCGTGCTTCTCATTGTGGTGGCTTCTCTTGTTGAGGAGCACGGGCTCTAGGTACATGGGCTTCAGTAGTTGTGGCACGCGGGCTCAGTAGTTGTGACTTGTGGGCTCTAGAGCGCAGGCTCAGTAGTTGTGGTGCATGGGCTTAGTTGCTCCACGGCATGTGGGATCTTCCCGGACCAGGGCTCGAACCCGTGTCCCCTGCATTGGCAGGTGGATTCTTAACCACTGTGCCACCAGGGAAGTCCCATGCCTCAGTTTTTGAAGTCTATCCATTTCTTCAGTTTTGAGTTCATTCAATTCCTTTGTTCTTCTGGAAGTTTCAGCATCAAGCCAATTGAGCCTAGAGGATGGTATCAGAGTCACCCCAACTCTCCTCAAACCAGCCAGGACTCCCTGGGGCTCCAGTCTGGGCTCTACTGTTGGCTTCTTAGGTGACTTCAAAGTACTTTAAGCAGGCAGATGGTCAATAAACATGAGAAGTGTGACTACACCACTAAACAATCTCAACTAGTTGTGAAAATGACTAGATGATGTAGAACAGCCCTGCTGCTTTGGTTTTTCTCTACCTCAGAAACACACAGTTACCTCTGTTTTTGCATTTTGTCCATTTCTTCCGCTTTTAATTCTTCTAATTCCTTTAATCTTTTGGAAGTTTCAGCATCAAGCCAAGTGAGTCTAGCAGACAGTACAAAAGACTCAGACCAATTCTGCCTTGACCTGCAGGTATCATTACCACATAAAGAGACCAGGAGTCAGGATCCCCCAGAGCACCAATCCTGGCTCCATTAAAGACTCAGGAGGTAACGCAGCCTCTGGGCCAGTAAAGCTCTCTGTGTAACGTTTCATGTAAAAAGACATTCACCCGCAAGAGCACTCCTAGTGAGTGTGCAGAGCCACAAAAGAAAATACCCAGGAATATTCTCGAGAAAACTAGCCATTGCTGCAATTAGAACTTCTTGCTCAGCTGTAAAACAAAGCTGTTCCTGTATCTTCCAGCTCAGACAAAGAAATGGGCTCCCAGGAGAGCCCTAAAGGCAGAGCAAAGTCAAATAAAAACAGAAAGGAAAAGCTAACTGGGAACAACCTTATTGTATGTGTTAGGGCTTGATGCTTTCAGTTTAGGTTACATGAATAGTATCAAATTATCTAATGGTCCACTTTCCCTTTGGCTTCCCCATAATTGCAAGAACAATTCCAGCCAAATGAATGCAGAACAACCTGTTTTCACTGCTCTCTTGTCATGGAATGGCCTCACCTCATCACCCCCTATTTAAAGCCTATTCTTTAAGTCCTAATTGATTTTCCATCTCCCTCCACAAAGCCTAGATCTCTGCAGAGGTGTCCTGTCCCCCTCTGAACTCTCTCAGCTCTTAACTCTTCAGTTCTCAGGGGACATACCATGTTCTATCTTAAATTATAGTCAGTGATATGTCCTCTCTACTGACTATAAATAAGCAGGGGCTGGGATTCTGTCTTTTTTGCCCCCCTTTTTAAAAGTCTCCAGAGAGCTCACAACTGTACCATATACATATACAAAAGAAGCAATTGGTAGACAACTGACACATATGTAATTTTTGAATGAATTAGACAAGGAATAAAACAGGGGTTCACTGTCTGAGCTGCATAATTTGACAGAAAAGTTTAGTAAATTCCATTTTAAATAGCCAACTTTATACATGGGAAAGAGAAGAGTTCGCTTTAGAATCCTCGTGAAAGGGGACCTTTACTTTTCAAAGACTTGACAAACGCCAGCACAAACCTCACTGCTTCGTGCTCAACAGCACCTCTCAACTGACTTTCCTCTTGAGTATCTTCTTGCTGGAGAGACTGTTCTTTTGCGGCATCTTTGGGGCTAGGTTTCACCTTTAGCCAGGCAGCACTGCAAAAAAATGGAAAACTATACCTTTGTAATCATTCACTCCACATCCAATGACTCGTAAAAGGTGCCAGCTCAGAGAAGACAAGAGCGTTAAATTAATGGTGATCTACAGGATGGGGCTCTGAATTGGAAACTGAATGTAAAGCAGAGTGAGATCCTCCAGGGTTCAGGCTCAGTGTCAAAGGAGAGAAGTCCTCCTTTGCTTCGTAGAAGCAATCACTATTTTAAATGAAAAAACAACTGTCAATTACAGAATAATGGGTGAACCTCAACAAAACCCTGTTTTAATATATAGATTTGGGTCACTAATTACATTCCATGTTACATAGCAACTTTGTGCCTTTATAAGGCCTAATACAGCACTTGGAGCCCGTAAGCCTTATGCCCTCCCCTCCCCCACCGACCACACATACACTCTAGAAGACAGTCCACTGTATATTTGGTTTGCAATATAAACTCCAACCAACTGCTGTTTTTATGAGCTTACAACTGAATTCACATCTCTATACTAACACATATATAAAAATACAGAATTTTTTTTTTTTTTTTTTTGGCCACATTGGGTGGCATGCGAGATCCTAGTTCCCCAACCAGGGATCGAACCCATGCCCCCTGCAGTGGAAGCACAGAGTCCTAACCACTGGACTGCCAGGGAATTCCCCAAAAACATAGACTTTAGAGCAGAGAAATAAAAGCAAAAAAGCACATACATTGTGAAATCAGAAGACCTGATTTTAGTCCCAGCTCTGCTATATAAGCAAGACATTAGATTCGCTGGACACTGTTTCTTCAGCTTTAAAGTGAGAGTCGAGGAATAAGCATAACCATCCACTCACAATCATTCAGAGTCTTCGGGGACTCCATCCCACCAGGCTTCTCACCGCGTCTCCTGCCCGCCTCTTAAAAGCTGAACCCTTCAAGTCACCTATCTTCTCACTTGTTCTCCTCCCCCCATTACTACTTTTGGCTGCCTTCCTTCTACTGTCCTACCTCCTGCCCCTTTCCATTGTGCTTTTGAGAACCACTGTCTCACGGTATACAAGCTCCCCTTCACTTTTATTTTTTTTTCTATATATATATATATATTTTATAAATTTATTTATTTATTTTTGGCGGCGTTGGGTCTTCGTTGCTGCACACGGGCTTTCTGTAGTTGTCGCGAGCGAGGCTACTCTTCGTTGCAGCACGCGGGCTTCTCGTTGAGGTGGCTTCTCTTGTTGCAGAGCACGGGCTCTAGGTGCGCGGGCTTCAGTAGTTGTGGCGCACAGGATTAGCTGCTCCGCGGCATGTGGGATCTTCCCTGACCAGGGCTCGAACCCGTGTCCCCTACATTGGCAGGCGGATTCTTAACCACTGCGCCACCAGGGAAGTCCTTCCCTTCGCTTTTAACCAATTCCCCAAAGACTACTCCCACCTAACTGGACTCTGCTGCCCCTGAAGGACAATGCCTTCTCCCCAGCTCCATGGAATGGCGGGTCCTCATTCTCCATGTGCTGTGAGTGAGGGTGACAAGGCAGTAATGTCAGCATTATCCTAACTGTCCCCTGCGGTCAGGACAGCGTCTATGAGATTTGCATGGTTTTATAATTCATATTGTCTTGACTTGGAATAGGAATTATTTTTAAATATTCATTCACTCAGCAAAAATTTACTAAATGTCTACTAAGATTTACTACATCAGGCACTGTACATTCAGATATAAGGAAGGCACAGTTCCTGGCCTCAAGTAACTAGGATCCACTGGGTGAAGAGACAAGTGAAGGGCAGCCCATGATCCTCCATACGGTGAACATGTCCGCAGGGTACTGGGGTGACCCGTGGGAGTTACTCTACCCGTAGCCAGGTAGGAAAGAGGAACCAATAGGCTTCTAGCAAAAAATGTCTCATGTATATATTACTCATCCAAATAAGCTTTTCTCCTTAGTGGGAACGAAAGATGCTGCTTTATTTGCTCTAAGGAGTAGGTCACCTTTGATTTGTGGAGGAAAATAAAGTCACATACCCAAATGGTGCCGTGAATTTTTACATACCATCTAGGAGATGCCAGTGGGGATGTGGGGTTTGGAGGTATCCCAGGAGCCCTATGGTTCTTCACAGGCTGCTGGTTCAGTTTTAACCTGGAGGAGACTGTTGTCCGTTGCAACCTGCCTTTGCTGTAACATTGGGGTGGTCTACTTTTTCCAGCTTTGTGGAGTCCCTGCAAGAGATAACTATGAATTATAAAGCCAAACGGGTATCAAAGAAACTGGCTGTAACCTCTGGCTTACTGAAGCTTCAAATGGCCCTATGATGTTCATACACCCATTCAGCAAAAACCTAAGTGGAAAGCAGTGTAGCAGAAATTTGGGGAGGGTACAAATTACACTGAAACAACCTTGGTTGTGGGGAGAGGGGTGGAGGCATAAAACTGGAATCCCTGGCTTGGCCGTCTTTATATATACATATACATATATATATATATATTTTTTTTAATAATTTTTCCTAACTAAACAAAAGAGGTAAATTGTAAAACATTCTTGGTTAAAATACATCTCTGAGTCTTAGGCTTCCCATCTGTAAAACGGGAGCGAATGTCTTCGCGAATTTCTAGAAGATTAAAAGGGCTAATGGAGGAGGAGTACGACGGTGAAGGCAGAAAGGCATACGCCATCTAAATAGAATGACTACTGTAAAACGCTGTAGAGGATGAGGCTGCCTCGGAGAAGAGCACCAGGCTGAATTTATACAGGCTGAATCCTGATTTCCCAGTGACCCCCCTTAAGAGTTTGTTTGAAAAGGAATAGAGACGATCTTAATCCATGATCTACCAGTAACAGGTGATAACTGCCAATATCCTTTTTCTGGGGTCACCTGACAATATGCAGGTTTGTTACATAAGCCTCTGGACAACCCATCAAATGGGAGTAACTACATTAAGGGTATTTAGACTAGGAGGTGGTCTTGTGGCCAGTTCTCCAGTGGTAGGGCCTTAAGTTAAATTTTAGATAGAAGCTTAAAATATAATGTACTTTCGAGCCAGCTGGCTCCCAAAGCCATATTAGAAAGTACTCACCCTAAGATGCCTTTCAATATCAAATATTTATCGATATTTATCTTTAGCAGGCAATCTTAATCCCCTCAAACTTCACACTTCCAAATCAGAAGCAGAAAAAACCTGAATTTTAAAATAGCCTACTCAGTGAAGACCTTGGTATCAAAATAATTAGGCTCTTACTAAACCAGGACAAGAAAGAATGTCCTGCCCTTAGTAACAGTATTAAAACTTGTTGTTTTTTGTTAAAAAATAAAAAAGACCTGGAGCTAAGCTAAGTCAGCTTAGTTTAGATAGTTGGACTCAAGGGCTCTGGCATTCAAATGCCTGAGAACTCAAATCCTAGCTCCACCCCTTACCAGACTGTGTGACCTTGGACAATGTCATATTAATACAAATGGGCCAGAAGAAAGGAGTGATTTCATACTTGCTGTAGTCTTGCTGGTGCCAGAGTATCTTTCTTCCTAAAGGGTGGCACATTCTCAGTCACAAGCTTCTTTTTCCCTGCTCTTGTTTTTGCCAGGGCTAATGCCTCTTCTTTGAAGTTCGCATTTTGGTCTACAATAGATGGAGCTTCTTCCGGAAGGATATCCGCATCTAATACATCAAGCTCGTTTTCCAACCCCTGGGTCATTGGAAGCTCTGTATCAGGTTGATACTTATCTACATGGAGATTTCAGAAGGAAAAATTGAAGGAAATGCTGCTCAAATCAAGTGAGAATGATTATCTAGAGACAGATAAGCTCACAATACCCTGTTAAAAACTGAGGTGTTTTGCTGTCAAAGTTGCTCCTAATCCTATGACTCCTACTGCAGTTCTACAAGCAGAAACCTAAGTGCCATGGCTGACTCCCTGAATCTCACCTCCCACATTTACTTATTCACCCGGTCCCTCAGATCCTAATTCTTAAATATCTCTTGTCCTTCCTTCCCTTCTGCCACTACCCAAGGTCAGGCTTGCAATATCCTATGACTGTAACAATAGCATCTTCTAACTGACCCCTTCTTTATCTTCCATCACACCTTCTCCTGGCTACCATAACTATTTTTTCAATGTAAATATTTAAATATCACTTCTCAAAACCTTCAATGGCTCCTAATTTGACACAGAATAAAGTCTGAACTCCATACATGACATACAACCTGCAGTGGAAAAGAAAGTAAAACTGTCTTTATTTGAAGATGAGATATTTCCTACATAGAAAAAAAATCCAAGAGAATCTACAGATAAGCAATTACAACTAAGAATAGAGTTCAGCAAGGTTTCTGGATAAAAGAAGAAAAATATACAAAAGTCAATGTCATTCCCACACATCAAAATAACTAATTTGAGAAAATATAAGAGAAAAAATACCCCATTAACATTAGCAACTAAACTGTAAAGCACTAAGGAAGAAATCTAATGAAAGATGTACAAGACTTTTACAGAAAAAATTCAAAGGTATTTTAAAGGACATGAAAGAAAATCTGGATTAATTGTATTCATGAATGAAAAAATACTGTAAAGCTGTCAATTCTCCCCAAAGTGACCTACAATTTCAAATGCAAGTTCAATTAAAATCCCAACAGATTTTTTTGTGGATCTAAACAGGTTAATGCTAAAATTCTTATGAAGTGTAAAATCCCAAGATAGCCCAAATAATTCTGAAGAACAATAAAGTGGGGAATAGGGCAGGGGTGGGAGTCTTATTTTCCCAGAGATAAAGTGTTCGTGATAAAGCTGTAATAATTAAGGCAGTGTGGGAGTGATACAGGAACAGGCAGAAACCAATGAAGCAGGATGGCTATGACAAAGGCAGTATGATGAATCAGTGGATATGAACTGGATTGTTCAATAAATAGTGCTGAAATTATTAGTATCCATAGGTAACAAAATAAAAATTTAACTGTTCAGCGTGAGGATCCTTGCCTCAAACTGAACACTTATATTCTAAATGGAATAAAAACCTAAATGTGAAAGGAAAACTTTAAAGATTTTAGAAGAAAATATAAGAGAATATGATTATGACATCAGGGCAGAAAAGGCTTTCTTAAAGTCAAATATAATGTTAACATATTTAAACTTAATTACATGAAACTACAACTTCCTTTTGACAAAAAGACACCATAAAGTCACAAACAAGCCAGAGTCTGGAAGTAGATCTCTGTAATGCATATAACTAATATAGGCTTAATATCCAGAATATATAAAGAACGCCTAAGAATCTATAAGAAAAACAAACAATCCAATAGAGAAACAGGCAAAGGATAGAAAACGGCAATTTAGAGAGAAAATCTGAACCGTCAATAAAAACATGAAAAGATGATCATCAGTAATCAGAAAAATCGCAATTAAGACAATGAGGTACCATTTCACATCCACCAGATTAGGGGGAAATTTTTAATGTGACAATACCACGTATAAACAAGGATGTAGAAAAACAAGTACTCTTACAAGCTACTAGTGCAGGAGTAAACTGGCACAGCTACTTGAAGACTCACCCACACTGTCACCCAGCAGTTTCACTCCTGGGCACAGACTCAGCCTAGAGGAACCCTCACACTTACACAGGAAGACATGAACACAGATATTCACTTCATCAGTGTTCATAACAGCAAAAAAATGGAAACGACCCAAATGCCCATCAATAAGAACTGAGAATAAACTATGGTATATTCATACAAGGGAAACCTATCCAGTGGTTAAATTAATAAATTAGAATTCATGTATAAATATGAACAAGTCTTACAAACGTAAGTGGAGGGGAAAGCAAACTGTAAATGTTGCATTTGTAAGATATCACTGACATGAAATGCAGAGCATATGAAACAATACTTTATATTGTTTATGGATAGAAACATAAGCAGTACAAGTATAAAAACAGGGCAGGTCCATATTATAATAACAAAAGTAACCTCTGATGAGGGAGGGAGGGGTATAGAATGGGGAGAGAAATATAAAAGGCACTTCAACTGTAGCTGTCATATTTTATTTCCAAAAAAAATTCTGAAGCAAATAAAACAAAAATGTTAAAGTTTGTTAAATCTGGCTAGTAGATATACAGGTATTTATTATTTTCATTCTTTTTCTATATGTTTTAAATATTTCATAATAAAAGGAAAACTACATTTAGACTACTTTAACTACTTTAAGAGTAGTCTAAACTACATTTAGACCACTTTAATCTGGCCAAAGGCCAGATTCTCCTTGCATCACTTTTTAAATCTGGTACTTTTCAAGGTCATGGAAGTTACGCAGCAAGGATACATAAATTGGAAGGAAAGAATGCTTAGACTAAATCCTCAGTCTAAAACTTATTTATTAATCCCCAAGTTTACATATAGCAAGGCAACTCTGACCTCTAGGTCCTGATGCCTTTTCAGTTCTGATTTGCATAAATCAACTGCAAATGTAGTACAAGCTCCAGGGGCAGCTGAGTTTGAGGACATTGCTGGTGATGGGGAGGGAACCAGCATCCTTACATCTGACAAGTTATATTAATGCAATCAACCACTGCAAGAACATTTCAGAAGCCGCTAAAGAAACACGCCAGCCAACAATTACATAAATCACAAGATCAAATCAGGCTCACACATATATCCCAACTGAAAAGACGGGGTTTTCCACCCAAGTGGCTCCCTATGACTTTTAGGGGTGGGGGGGGCGTTGGGAAGAGGAGACCTTAGGAACTCAGAATGGAGGAATTAGGTAGAGTGAGATCTAAAACAGAAACAGAAACTGCAACCTTCTGAAATCCAGATTATAAAGACCAAAAAAATACCAATAAAATAAATAAAAATAAGAGGGCTACCATATCCTTCCCCATGAGCAACTGTATTAAATTTGCAAAGTAGCTAACCAAAATACCTCAATTTGTAACGATGATAACGACAGTGATTTTATGATCAGCCCTGACATCTGCACACTTCTTCAGTTTCTAACACAATTCACATTCACATCTGACGCTCACCATGACACACAGAGCAGGTGGGGCAACGATTACTACGATTTTTCAGGTGAGGAAGTAACAGTTAAGTGCTTTACTCAAGGTCACAAGGTCAGCAAGCAGTAGAGTCACATCTTCTGACTCTCTCAGTCCAGGGCCAGGCCCATTCATTCTGCCCTGTCAGGAACTACAGAGCTGTTCCACATAAACACATTTTCCAGATAACTGAAGCTCACTTAATTCTTGATGAATTATCTAATTTGCTACTTACAACAACTAAGTCAGTTACATCGGATAAGGACCACAGGCGTACCTGAGAGATCTTGCGGGTTCGGTTCCAGACCACCAAAATAGAGCAAATATCACAATAAAGCGAGTCACACAAATGTTTTGGTTTCCCAGTGCACATAAAAGTTATGTTTACACTATGTAGTATGTAGTCGATTAAGTGTGCAATAGCCTTATGTCTTTAAAAAATGTATACACCTTAATTAAAAAATACTGTATCAGTAAAAAATGCTAACCATCACCTGACAATGCAGGGTTGCCACAAACCTTCAATTTGTAAAAAGCACAGTATCTGTGAAGCACAATAAAGTGAAGCACAAAAAAATAAGGTATGCCTGTATTATCCCCAGTCACAGATGAAAAAAATGAAGGTTCAGAGAGATTAAGTCATCAACCCAGGATCACAAACTGGCGGAGCTGGGACTAGAGTGAGGTCTTTCTGGTCCCCGTTTTTCCCACGGTGGTCTGTCTTCCTGCTTTCCCATACTGGTGCCTACAGTGAGTTTTATATTAGCAGGTTTCCCAACTTCTCTCTCTGAATCTGGTCCTCATCTTTCACAACTCAGTTATGGGCGCTTCTCATCTTTTAACTCATTTAGGGAACACATCTCCATGTGCAGGCCTGGAAAGTTCTCCACATTCCCTCCAGAGTATCATAAATGAGCACCCAGAACTCAGGTTACTGTGATTTGCTGCTCAGAGGCCTTTTCTTGTTCTATTTCACTTCTTCACAGTCACTCATTTAAATGCCTAACTATGTGTCGGCCTTGGGGGCTACCACAGAGGATACAGCGGCAAATAGACATCACACCTGTCCTGAGAGAAAGGCTGGCAAAGGCAGCCTTCTGGTTAGAAGTAAGATGCTGTATTAGTTCTACCTGCCTACCAATGAAGGGAACAGAATACCACATTAGAGTGAGTAAATATCTAATAGTAACTGAGTAAGTTAGGTTTTGTTACATTCATGATAGAGGCAGTGCATTAAGCTACAGATTTCCACAGAATTAGTTTAGATTGAGAAATAAATGAAAACCAGACTGATAAATAACTTTCAAATCAGTAGAGGAAACAAAATGAAACAAGAACAACTTGATTAACATAGTAAATTACAAAAAAGGAAAAAAAAATGGCAAGTGGAAAACAAAAAATAAGGTAGAAAGAAGTTCAAATGTGCTATTAATCTCAGTAAATGTAAGTAGGTTAAATATAGAACTCTACAACAGGGTTAAAAACACCAACAGTAAACTATTTACAAGAGACATTCTTAAAATAAAAGAGCAAAGAAAAACTGAACATAAAGGGATGGAAAATGGTATTCTAGGTAAATGCCAAACAAGTTAGGTAGATGAAACAATATTAATATCAAACAAAACAGAATCCAAAGTGAATGACATTAAAAAGGCAAAGAGAGAAATTTAATAATAACATACAAAATCCACAGAAAAAAGATTTATCAGTAAGGAACGCTTATGCATCTAACAGCACAACTTCAAAATGTACAAAACAAAAATGAATAGAAATACAAAGAGAAATTTTAAAAGTCTCAAGAGACTTTAACATACCTTTATATCAGTAATCTACAGATCAAGTAAATAAAACCAGAAAACCACAGAAGAAAAAGAAATAAAAGGAATAAAGATTGGAACAGGAGGAAATAAACCAATGGTTATATTCATAGATGACATGACTATATACACTGCAAAACACAAATAATCTGCCCATAAGTTATTAGAAATAAATTAGCTTAGCAAGGTTGCTAGATATAAGATCAACACATAAAATCGACTATATGTCTGTATATCCACAATATTCATTAAAAATTAAATTTTTAAAAAGACATCATTTACTGAAAGCACTGAGAGCACTGAAAATAGCAATACCAAGAAACAATTCTAAATAAAGATGAACAAACGTACACACACATTATAAGTTACTGAGAGTATTTAAAGACAACCTAAATGAATGGAGGTATATATACCCTGCTGGTGGATTGGGAAATATAATATTGTAAAGATAACAATTCCTCACCAAAATTCCAATAGGTTGTTTGTTGTTGGAGGGGGAGGGGATGAAAATTAACAAATTCTGATCCTAAAATTTCTATGGAAATACCAAGGGTCAAGATTTGCCAAGACATTCTGGAAGAAGAACAGGTGACAAAAGCTGTTCTACTAGATATCAAGACTTAGAATAATTAAGTAAGATAGTGTACACTAGCATAAGAACCAACAAATACATCAGTGGAAGAGAACAGAGGACCCAGAAACTGACCCACACATATGTGGACACAACTTATGACAAAAGTGACACTGTATGCCACTGTGGGGAAAGAATATTTTCAACAAAGAGTGCTAGCTCAACTAGATATCCACCTGGAAGAAAATGAACCTTTTTTAGGAAATAACATAGGAAAGTAGTTTCTTAATTTTGGCATAAGGAAAAGCTTCTTAAACAGGATCCAAAAACAAACCAAAAAAACAAAAAATAACAACAACAACAACAAAAAACCTATACAGGAAAAGATTGCTACATTGGAATACAGTGAAATTTAGAATTTGTCCATCAAAAGACACCACGGCAACATTTAAAAGCAAGCTACATCTTATTTCTATGAGGATATTTACAACACAGGTAACTGAGAAAGGGTCCTATGTAGAATACTCCTACAAAGAACTCCTACAAATCAATAAAGAAAAGGAGAGAGAGAGAAAGGAAAAAAGGGAATAGAAAATGAGAGAGAGAGAGGGGGAGGGAGGACTGGTCAAGAGACTTGAACTGGCACTTCACAAAAGAAGACATGTAAATGGCCAATAAATATATGAAGAAGTACTCACCATTAAACATCCAGAAAATGTAACTAAAACCACAATGACAGCCTTACACATCAACCAGGTCGCCAAAATTTTAAAAACTAATAACAAGGGCTGGCAAGGATGTGTAGCAACTGTTCTCATACACGGTTGGTTGGAATATAAAAGGATAAACCTACTTTGAAAAAAATCTTTATTACAGTTGAACAAATACATACCCTGATGACCTAACAATTATACTCCTGGGAATAAACCCAACAGAAACACAGGCACACATGTACCAAGAGACATATATAAAAACGATCACAGTAGTTTCCCTTATAATCACCCCAAACTGGAAAAAACCCAGTGATCAAAACAACAGAATAGATAAATAAATGGCCACATATTCATACAATGGAATACAGCAATGAACATAAACAAATCACAGCTACACAAACAGAACAGATGAATCTCACAAAATGTTAAGTGGAAGAAGCCAGTCACAAGAAAATACCAATTGTGTGATTCTATTTTTTATAAAGTTCCAAATCAGGCAAAACCAAAGTACAGCATTAAAAATCACAGTGATAGTTAATAGAGGGGAAGAAGCAGGGGAAGGAGGTTGGAAGAGGAGAGTCTAGGGGGATTTCTTAGTGCTTGTAATGTTCCGTTTCCTGACTTGGGTGGTGGTCATACACAAATGTTTGTTTTCTGATAACTGAGCTGTAAATTTATAGTGCACTTTTCTATCTGTACATTCCACTTCAATTAAAAGAAGGAAAACTAGTTTACTGGATTCATCCATACTCTGATATAAATGGCATATTAAAAAATTCAATATTAAAATCTTAAAACTATTTTAAAATACTATCAATGTATATATGTCAGTTTAAGAAGGGAAAAAAAAGAGGAAAAGAAAATCTCTTAGCAAAACAGGAACAGAAGAAAATTTACTTAACTTCATATGCAGATTTGCCAAAAATCAATAGTCAGCATCACACATGAAAAAACATTCCCTTTAAACTGGTAAGGGGGGGGCACGCAAGGGCAGTTGATGTCCACCATTACAGCTATTATTCAATATTACCCTGAATTAAAATCCATTCAATAAAGCAGAAAGAGGAAAAAAGAAAGGTATAAAAATTGCAAAGAGAGATGCAAAACTTAAGTGAGCTCATCTATCTGGAAAAATACATAAAAATTAACAAAACCTCATATTTCATCAAATCTGAAATATCAAGTATAAGACATATCATTATTTTATGTACTGATAGGAAATTTTAAAATATTGTCAAGTAATTGTAAGATATCATCAATTTAAGAATGCATCCCAATTTCAGAAATGTTCAAATGTATACCTTGGAACCAATGAAATACAGTACCATAACAAATTAAAGATTTCAGCAAGGTGTCAGATATAAGAGCAATGTACAAATCCAACAGCTCTCCTATAAGTAGCAATAACCAATTTCAAAATGTAATTTTAAAAAAAGATCCCATTCACAATAGCAATAAAAACTGGAAATAAACCTAACAAGAAATTTAGGAATTCCTATATATTCCTACGTCAGGGATTATCATATGCAGAAAGTTATAAAATTCAACTGAAGGGATGGAAAAGGGGCATGAATAAATTGATAGAATCATATTGTAAAGATGTCATTCCTCTCCTAATTATTTTATGAACTCAATGTAGTACCAATCGAACTCCCAATAGCATTTTTCATGGAACTTGACAAGCTCATTCTAAATTCCTCTGAAGATAAGCAATCACCATCAGCAAAATTTTGAAAAAGCACAACAACAAAGAGGAAAGAACTGCCTCTTAAAATATTAAAATATGTAGGAAAGAATGATGATTTTTGCCTACAAAATTAAAATCTTCTGGGAATTCCCTGGCAGTCCAGAGGTTAGGACTTGGTGCTTTCACTGCCAGGGTCCTGGGTCAATCCCTGGTCAGAGAAGTAAGATCCCGCAAGCCTCATGGCACAGACGAAAAAAGTAAATAAAATAAATAATAAAAATAAAATTTTCTGTGCCAGAAAAGATATCATAAACAAAATTCAAAAGTAAATGTCTAAGAGAAAATATTTACAATACATGTAAACCAGAAAAGGATTAAGATCCAAAATATATAAAGAACTTCTAGATACCCATAAGCAAAAGACAGAACCCAGTAGGGAGATGGCAAAGGATATGAACAGATAAATCACAGAAGAGGAAATTAACAAGGCTAAGGAACACATGAAAGAAAAACCTTCCTGACTAGGAATCAGGGAAACACAATATAAAACAGTAAGGTACCATTTTCCACCAAGAGACTGGAAATTTCTTATATTTCATTATATACAGTACTTGGCAAGGATATGGGGAAACACATACTGATGGTCACTGCTAAACAAAACATAATTGTATGCCCATTTTCAAGGGCAAGTTGGCAGTATCTGTTTAAATGTGCACACCACGTAAGCTTGCAACTCTGCTTATTGGAATAACGAGAATTTATTACCTATGTAAAAAAAGATCATATATATCAACCAAACGTGTGTTTGTGTAGATATGTATATATCTATCGTTAAAATATAAATAAAAAAACTTAAAAAAAAAAAAGCAGGGCTCTAACTTCCAGCTCTGCAGGGATTTACTTTGGTTAGCCCAAACGCTATGATGCAGGAAACGGGAATTTTACTTTCTCCACCCTCCTCTATGGAAAAATACTCCAGCCTCCAGCCTAAGGAAGCATTTTGGTTGCTATTCCTTTATCCTAGTTCAAGCGCACCTACTGTGGACTAGGCTTTAACTCCTGACCCGGGGCGGTGAGGGGGGGGAGGGCAACTGTTACAGTCCAGACAATTTCAAAGAATAAAGTATCTTGTAATAAACACTTTAGCACACATACCAGCAAGAAGCTTCTTTGCCACTGAAGGTCCTCTTGTTTCCTGTGGAAATATCTCCTTTGCTACGAAGGGCCTCCTCTCACTCTTTGGTGATGTACTTTGCCATCTCTCTAAGGCCCTTTGGCTACCAATAGGAAATCTGCTCCGAATTTCACTGAAACATTTCTTTGCCTTTTTTGGTGACAGTGTCTTTTCCAGGAGGGATTCCAAAGCCTGCCATGAAACAGTTAATCATTCTCTTAGTTTATCTCACAAAAGTCTGACTTTTCAACTATAAAACTGAAAATGGGAACTCCAGAGAAACTCATTATCTTTTTTTTTTTTTTATAAATTTATTTATTTATTCATTCATCTTTGGCTGTGTTGGGTCTTCGTTTCCGTGCGAGGGCTTTCTCCAGTTGCGGCGAGCGGGGGCCGCTCTTCATCGCGGTGCGCGAGCCTCTCACTGTCGCGGCCTCTCCTGTTGCAGAGCACAGGCTCCAGACGCGCAGGCTCAGTAGTTGTGGCTCACGGGACTAGCCGCTCCGCGGCATGTGGGATCTTCCCAGACCAGGGCTCGAACCCGTGTCCCCTGCATTGGCAGGCGGACTCCCAACCACTGCGCCACCAGGGAAGCCCAGAAACTCATTATTAAATGGCTATCTCTAATTGTTAATGAAACATCACTTAATTTTAAAACTTGGTTATTTAGGAATCCAATTAATAAAAGAAATTCTGCATGTTCTTTTACATGTTTAGCTCACTAAAACCAATAGCAAAAAAATAAAGAATATGACCACTCTTAAAGGCAACCAAATTCTAAAATTAAGGATTCCTATTTTAAAAACTAACCACAGTCTTCAGAATATAATCCTATACGCTATATAAGTATTTTAATTCTCAATGAAAACCTCATAAACTTAAATTATCCTTTAAGTGGGCACACAGACTGTATTTAATGTACATCTTCATAAACTAAAGGACACTTAGCATGTCCAGTGGCTCTGGTCACTCATCTACCACGATGGGGGGGATCTGTGCCCCTCCACCCCTTCTAAGAGAGGCATGTCCTCTAACAAGTACCCACTCATCACCAGGCAGCAAGGGCCCAGTCTCCCTCCAGTCAGTACAAGTTAAGGACAACTGAACACAGCCAGGGACATTTAGTTCAGATGACAGTAAGGCAATAAGAAAATAATAAGCTATGGGTTGGTGTAGTACACATCAACAAGAAAGAATAAATTTCTTGTGCTACTGGATATTTTCAAATGTAGAGGAGACAAACTTTATATTTAAGAAACATTATGTTAAGGCACTCCTGCTCAAAATTTGGGAAAGGGACTATATCTCTTGAGATCCTTTCTAGGATTAGCAAGATATGTCCTCTAAATGAAATCATTTGGCCAATAAATATTTCTTATGGATAAGTTTAAAAAGCACCACATAACTTGATATGCTACCTAAAGGTCTCCATTTGACAATAACATTCCTGATAGTAAGTTCTATAAACACGAATGTAACCAATGTAAATCGCAAACATATTTGCTGGATAATGAAACTGTAAATGTAGAAGGGGACTTAAAGATCACCAAGGGCTAGTTAATGGTAGAATTGGTCTGTCACTTAGTCTCGAATTCTTCCCACTACAGCCAAGAGCTTACTGTGTCACACTAACAGAAAGGGCATCCTTTTATTTGTGGATGAAAATGTGTGGCGCAATGGAAATAACAGTGGCATGGGAGTCAGATAACAGGCATTGGATTTCCAGCCATCAAGAGAAGTAACTGTGTCATGTCTCTGACCTTTTTTTTTAATCTGTAAAATAACAGTAATAAAACCTATTGCAAATCACAGCAACACAGTAAGGATGAAATGACAGCACTCCACAAACTTCAAAGAACTACAAAGATTTAAGGACACAGTGTTTTTGCTGTCTTTGTCACCAATAAAACTAAAAACACTATCCATTCCTGACTAGTACATACCGGTTGTGATTTCCAGAAGTCTCTAGCCATAGCACGAGACTTTAGGCTCTGCTTCCATATATTTTTGTGTTTCTTTTTTTCAAAAATCTATCTAGATTGCACACTGATATTCTAATCTAAGCACTAAACTAAACAGTGCTTTACTGTTTTCCTTTTGTATGCTAATAAGTTCTTTTGGTCACAGTATGGAACATTCTGTTTAAGTAATGGACCTGGTTAAGAGTTGTTATATGTTCTAGACTCAAGTCACCAATTCTCAAAGCAGTGAAATACAATACAGACTAGACTGTAAAAACAAAATTAAAATGAAGTGCTTCTTCTGCCCTCTGCAAAGCTTGAATTTATTAGGTACCAGCTTTGTCTTGTATTCTCCACGAATCTCAATGAAATTAGGCAATGGTAAACATTACTTCCCTGCTTAGAAACAATGCACTTTAAACAAAAATCGGAGTCAATCTCATACCTCAGTTTGTTGCAGGATATCTATCACCACATCAGGGACAGAAGAATTGGCCTCCAGCTTGGCAGAACAGAGTGAAAGCTGGCGGATGAGACTGCCCAGTTCCTTGCACCAAGTAGGAACTGGGTGCTCCACCCGGTCAGTAAACTGATTAACAAACATCTGTAAGGCCCGAATGGCTCCTCGATGGGCAGCTGCCAGCCTGGACACTGCCCATGACTGGCAATAAATGAGATACGAGAGTTATTTCAATACTCACAACTTCTAAACATTAACCCAACCCTTACGAACATTTATAGCCAATCTTCTTTCTATGTAAGAACAACTTCTACTGTAAAAACTTTTTCATACTAAAGGGAATTGTAAAGGTTAAAGGTTTTCTAATGACAAAGTCTTTTCCCTTTTATGCTCAGTTTCTTATACCAGGAGCAACAACCTATTTTCAGAACCTGTTTCTTGGAAGGTAAGCCCAAATTCAGAATATGTAAGATGCTCACTCCCTAACAGGTTTCTACAAGCACTGAAAATAATATTAGTGCAGAGAACCCACACATAATACTAACAAAACACTGGAAATGTAGTTTATAAGTAGTAAGTATTAATCATAATTAAATTGCATCATACCTTCTTAGTGTGTTTAATTTTATGTGGACTCAATTTATCCAATTCTTCCTGGATTTCTTTAACCTGTTTTGTAAAGGGGAGAGAAATGAAAACTTCGTACCTTTCCACTGATCTTTTCTGTAGAAAAGGATACATTTTCTCTTGTCCAAACATAACCATTATTATTTTCTTTTTTAATAAATTTATTTATTTATTTTTTGGCTGCGTTGGGTCTTCGTTGCTGTGTGCGGGCTTTCTCCAGCTGCGGCGAGCAGGGGCTACTCTGCGTTGCGGTGCGCGGGCTTCTCATTGTGGTGGCTTCTCTTGTTGCGGAGCACGGGCTCTAGGTCCACGGGCTTCAGTAGTTGTGGCTCGTGGGCTCAGTAGTTGTGGCTCGTGGGCTCTAGAGTGCAGGCTCAGTAGTTGTGGTGCACGGCCCTAGTTGCTCCGCGGCATGTGGGATCTTCCCGGACCAGGGCTTGAACCCGTGTCCCCTGCATTGGCAGACGGATTCTTAACCACTGCGCCACCAGGGAAGTCCCAAATATAACCCTTATTAATTCAAGTCACTTGAAAATGAAACAAGGCTCTTCATTCATGCACCCCCAAAGTAGCTATTGGTTTCCAGTTCAAGATGGTGACTAGAACACAGGGTTCACCTTCCATCCCTTGGTCCCCAATGTAAGAGGAATTTAACATGAAGGAGTGAAGGTGAAGATGACTCTGGAAAGGTAGGAGAGCCAGATCAGGATGTGTTCAGTGCTGTGGCTAAAGAATTCAGCTTCCACCCTCTAAGTAACAGCGAGCCAATCAAATCTTTCAAGCACAGCTCTGATTCGTGTTTCAGAACAATCTTTATGGCAGCAGCGCAGAGTTAAAAACAAAATGAACCCAACAAGAATACAGAACAAAATCTAACTCAGGCATTATCTTTTAAATGAAAGAGTCCAGTTTTGGGTTCAGCAATAAGGCTAACACGTGAGCTAAGTGGCCAGAAATGAGTTCAAGGCTTACTAATGAGTAAGGCGTTAAAGTTAAAACAAATATTTAAAAATTCTATCCACAATGTAAAAAATGTAAATGCCTGCTTATCGGCCACTCAATGTGTCCTGAAAGACACTTAACACATTCTTCACTCTTTACTATTTAGTAAAGACAATTAAACTATTTACTATCTACTAAGCTTCTAGTACACAATAAACATGAGACAGATGGGAAACTAACAAGGTCCCTATCCTTCAAGACTATAAGGTGCATTACTGGGGACCACGGGTTTCAGGGTAACTGATCCACTTAAATTTATCTGCAAAAATATGGGCTGTATAAGCATTTTTTTCTGGGGAAAGGACACATAGCTTTTAGTAGATTCTCAAGAGTCTATGACCCCAAAAAGTAAAGAAAAAAACAAAAACAAAAAACCCCCCAGTATTTAAAGAGTTTGGCCAGGGACTTCCCTGGTGGTGCAGTGGTTAAGAATCCGCTGGCCAGTGCAGGGGACACGGGTTTGATCCCTGGTCCGGGAAGATCCCACATGCCTCAGAGCAACTAAGCCCATGCGCCACAACTACTGAACCTGCACTCTAGAGCCCACAAGCCACAACTACTGAGCCCGTGCGCCACAACTAGTGAAGCCCATGTGCCTAGAGCCGGTGCTCTGCAAGAAGAGAAGCCACTGCAATGAGAAGCCCGTGCACCACAACGAAGAGTAGCCTGCACTCACCACGACTAGAGAAAGCCCGCACGCAGCAACGAAGACCCAACGCAGCCAAAAATTTTTAAAAAGTAAATAAATAAAACAAATAAATTTATTAAAAAAAAAAGAGAAGGCACCGCAATGAGAAGCCTGCGCACCGCAACAAAGAGTAGCCCCTGCTCGCAGCAACTAGCGTAAGCCTGTGCGCAGCAACGAAGACCCAAGGCAGCCAAAAATAAATTTAAAAAATTTTTTAAAAAGATAAAAATAAAATAAAGAGTTTGGCCATATACACATAATACACAAACACACATAAAGGCAGAGGACGAGAAGCAGAATTATTTGTCCACGTGTTCAGGAAATTCGGCCTCACAAACACATCAGAATTCATGTAGGATACTCTGGTGCTGATATTCCTGAGACAAAAGGAAAACAGGAATTCCCTGAGAAGGTCCCCGGTCCCTGAGCCTCCACACCTGCTGCTGGAGGACGTAGAGCATTCGGGCAGAACGGACGGCCTGCTCCTGCCTCCTGACACGGATTCTCCGCTCTTCATCTGGATCCAAAGCTTCTTCCGTGCGATCTGAAAATATTTTTCCCCCAAAAGTGGATTATAAACCACACATTAAAAACTTATAAAAACTTCAGTTACTCAAAGAGATAATGAGGTTGACAATCTCTAGTTTTATTAAGAAAAAAAATGAAGCTGTCATAACCAAAAATTTCAGTTTTCATCAGCCAAAAAACTAGGAACCAGCAAGTGGGCCTGTGTCCTGACTCAGAGATGGAAGAGACACGAAGACTAACTAGATCAAGCTCCCCTCCAGGCAGGAATTCCCTGAACCAAATCCCACTGGACAGCCTACTCCACAGTTATGCATCTCTCACTATTTTTAAATTTTCTATTGAACCCAAATCTATAATGCTTTTTTTTTTTTTTTAATTAAATTTCTTGGTCGCGTCACGTGGCATGCAGGATCTTCGTTCCCCGACCAGGGATGGAACCCATGCCCTCTGCAGTGGAAGTGCAGGGTCTTAACCACTGGACCACCAGGGAAGTCCCGTGCTTTCTATTTTTTAAAAAAACCATTTATTGACCTATTTTTATGTTTAGCAAGATTTCTTTTGCACTCTCTTATCTTGAACCCAGATGAGAAGTCCTTTCTCCAACATATGAAGACACCAAGGGCTAAAATTATTTGCGTGTCCAAAGTCTTCGTTTATCTGTCAGGAAGCACACCCTCGTACACACTGCTGCTCCACATTTTCAAAAGATTCATTCACAGAAACTGTTTCTGGAAGACTGCCTGAGCAGCTCTGCTCTAAAGGTCCCCTGTACGAGGCCCCATCACCAGAGCAGCGGGCCTCGTGGCTCTGCTCCCCTCGTAGCATGGTTTCCACCAAACTATGCCGTGGGGTCATGCCGCAGACCGCCACCGAGCGATGTCAGGAGAAACGAGCCACACGCTGCTGCTGTTATTCCGAGGTAGGAACGTTTTCCACTTGTTCATATTACACAACATACTCTTTATGAAGACCCACCAGAGAAATTTTTTTCCAGCCTCAATACGTGGTATAATTTTTTTCCTTAGACAACTGTCTTTTTCTTTGTAAATTCTGCAATTGATCACATTTCCCTGGTTAGCTGACTGTGAGGAAGCTCAGAAACAAATCTGTAACCCATTCCTAATAAATGTTGTTTTTCCTTTCCTTATTTTTTCCTGTGCCAAAATATCCTCATTTACATATTTTTGTTCTATTTTATTCAATCTGTTTTTGTAAGGCACCTTAAATTCCTTACATAACATGCACACGCACACATATACATATATTACTTGACTTTATAGTGCAAAAGATCATGGTAGACTATGTGTTATCTTAGCACAGTAGCTCCTTTGGATGTTAACTCCCTATTCCTTGCAGTCGGAAAGCTAGGCTTGATCCCCCTACTTGTTAGCTATGGTAACCCCAAATTTTCCATGTGCAATCAATCTTCTACTCCCCAGGGAAATGCAAGGGCATAGGGAACACTGAAAAACTGTAGAGAACAGTATATGAGGATTATACACCTTCCTTTCTACCCTGTGGTCAGATATTTTATACGTATATCCATAACTCCCCATCACTGCTGTGTACTCATCCAAACACTGCCTAAGTTAGAACTGGTTTTAGCTACAATATACAGGTATTATGTTCTTTTCTGAACACATTAAAAATAATTTTTCCAGAAGGACTTCTGGATACAGAAGCAACACATTACAGGATAACTTGCACTCAGGTGCTAGAAGACCTAAGCTTCAGACAACAGGTACCGCAATTACTAGGCGGGGCCCTCAGTCAGTCGACTTACCAAGTACAGCCTAAGGAAAAGGGGCTCTTTCAGGTGCCTCTGCTGGAAAGAGGGGCTAGGGCAGGGCAAACTCATCAGAAAAAAAGACACTGGTCAAACTCAAAGTCCACCTGTCTTGTCATGAGTGCTCACTCTAGTGACAGAAGGAGAGAATGGAATGTGACGGGGGCGAGGGTCCTGAAGAATGTATTTGGACTATACCCTCTCATAGCATCTTTTCAAAGTCAAGAGTCCAATTTTTCTCACCTTTTTTAGTTAATTCTTCAATTTTATGGATACAACTGCTCAATTCTTTCTGGAGTCGCTGAACTTCCAGCAGGCTTTTGTGTCCGCATAGGCTTTTGTGGTCACCTATCCTGGCATGTGGCTGAAGTCCTGGATCACGAGTGGGTGGCGAATTTGGCATGGTGAGGTCTGACTGTCCTGGATGAGATGTGTACAGGTATACCTTGGCACCTGAGCTGGAAATTTCTACTTTGGATGGCTGGCGGCTGCCGTGACAGACTTCCCGACTCTTTGATTCCTTCCTTTCCACTCTATGGTCAGATATTTTATGGTTAGAGTGTCCACATTTCTGAAAGATTTGGGGCTGACTTCTGAGATGGTGTTCTTTTATATGTTCTTCAAGTTGTCTTCGTTTTACATCTCTTTTGGCTAGATGGACGGCATAGCTAAGTCTCTCTTCTGATATGACAGAAAATGAAACAGAACTGCTTAGGTCAGGACCGTCTCTAAAACCCGAATCTCTACAATGGTATGACTCATTGTATGAGGGCTTCAGTTTTTCAATTCTAATTCCATGTGGGCAAGAATATCGGATTGCCAAGTTGCTTGAATGTGTAGGAACATTCCTATTAAACTGCAGCTGGTTCTTTAAAAAAAAAATAAAAGTAAGCACACATTAGAGAAATAACATATTGCAGAGTTAGTATGTATCTATAATCAAGTTTCTAACATTTCACCCACACGATTATTAGTGCTAAGAGGTATTTTCCTGTTGTACTGATAGAATCAGCTACTCTCACACACCCTTGAATTAACCACACACCCCTGGTTCTATCCTACAATCACCCAGTCCCCAGTATTATACTTCTGGTTTACTAGTAGCATACTAGAATCCTCCTCACAAAGTCAACTCAGAAAGCTTCAAACAGAACCAGTAAGTTCCTCAACTCCCCAGTGATGGACTTCTGCCCTGTATCAAAATGTCAGTTTCCAGCAAGTGATCAGTACAATTCATTATGAGTGTTCCTGAAAATTGCTCCACAGATGTGCCACACAGAACCTAAGCCACTGACAATACTCTTCCTGAGATTTTTCGTCTGGTGGTTAGACCACATCTCTTATCCTACACCTAAGTGCATCTTGCTCTAAACAGTCCACTTCACCTTCTTACGCAGGTTTAAGTCTTTGTTAGTTAAAATCATGATAGACACAGGTTTTGTTTTTCACTTAACAAACATAGGCATGTTTCCATACTCCCACAGTTTTCATTATTTTTCACAGTTGCATTTTCCAAAATCCAATGAATGGCCTTTTCATGCTTAACCTAACTATAACTTTATTATTAAACATTTAGATTGTTTCAGCTTTTCCACTAACAGAAATAGTACTTCAACTAATATTCCCATGCATTTAGTTTTTTTGTTTTTAAATTATTTCCTTAGGATAAATTATCTGTTCTGCGATTACTATGTCAAAGGGAGCAAACAATTCTGTGGCTTTGGACCTGTCCATGGCAGGTAAACAGCACTAGGAGAATCCGTGCATGCAAACCCAGTGCCGCCTGTGCTATGATGCCTTTATTCTTGAGACGGCTCCCCAACTCTCACAGCACACACAAGAACATGTGTTTATACAATCATGTGTATGAAGAGTTAGTTTAAACTAACCCAGTGTGATAAAACTTCAGGAAAGTATTTTAGGGAAAAAAAGTAGAGATGAGAGAGAAAAAAAATAATTACCATCTGAAAGGTGCACAGAATGAGGAACAATACTTGGAACTTATGGCCTTATTGGAGAAATCTTCCCCAAAAGTAAAAATAACCTAAAATACCTAGGGGATTTCATATAAGTACTAGAAAAAAAAAAAAAATGAATGAATGAATTCCTCTTTAACCTGGGTGTAGGGAAAGGCTTTCTAACTGTGACTCAAAATCCATATGCAATAAAAGAGTGATAATTTTTACTACATTAAAATAAAAATTTTTTAAACTACTTCTGTTTTTTATGGTTTAAAAACACCATAAACAAAGTCAAAGAACTGGAAGAAAAATATTTGTAAATTGAGATGAAAGAAGACCAAAACTCAGTAGAAAATGGTGAAAACACATGAACAGACAACTAACAACAACAAAAGAAACATGGCCCTTAAATATATGAAAAGTTCGTCAAGTTCATAAAAACACAAATTAAAAATACACTGAGACAGCAACAGATCAGCAAAAATTAAGAGATATAACAACACATGCTGTTGGCAAGACTGGGAAAACAGGCCTTCTCACAGGATGCTGGTGGGAGCACAACCCTCAGAGACGGGACTCCGGCAACAGCAAACAAAACCACACATGCGTTTGCCTTTTGACAGAGCAGTCTCACTTCCAGGAATTTATCCTGACGATACACCCCCAACAATACATATGCACAGGGTTACTCAGTGCTCTATTGTAACTGCCAAGTATTGGAATTGACCTAAATGCCTATGTAGAAGAGTGTCTCAAACTGTGCTATATCCTGGACTTCTCTGGTGGCGCAGTAGTTAAGAATCCGCCTGCCAATGCAGGGGACACAGGTCCGAGCCCTGGTCCAGGAAGATCCCACATGTCGCAGAGCAACTAGGCCTGTGTGCCACAACTACTGAGCCTGCGCTCTAGAGCCCTCAAGCCACAACTACTGAGCCCGTGTGCCACAACTACTGAAGCCCACGTGCCTAGAGCCCGTGCTCCCCAACAAGAGAAGCCACCGCAATGAGAAGCCTGCGCACCACAACGAAGAGTAGCTCCCACTCGCTGCAACTAAAAGCCCGCACTCAGCAACAAAGACCCAACGCAGCCATAAATAAATAAATAAAATAAAACCAAAGAAACCATGCTACATCCACACAGAGGAGTACTATGAAGATGTTAAGAATGAGGAAGATGTGTATGAACTCATGCGGAGGGATTTCTCAGATATGCTGTTCAGTGAAAAGAGCAAAGTGCAAAAAAGAGTATCTGTAATATTCCACCCTTCAAAAAAGGGGAGAAGTACTTCATGAGAAAGCACACACACATCTGATCATTTGTGCAGAAAGAAACACAGGGAAGAAAAATCAGAGAATAATAAGATTAGGTATCTACACGGTGTGGGTAGGAATTGGGTGGAAAGGATAGAGGGAATTGGGGTGGGGGGCGCTAATACTTCACTGAATGTTCCTTTTTGCACACGTTTGTTTGGAACCACGTTAATGTTTCCCACATACTAGAGAGACAGGAAGGAAGAGAAGAAGGGAGGGAGAAAGGGAGGAAGACAGTAAATAAAATTCATACGGATGAAGGAAAACCCTAAAAATAAATACTAACAGAAACCAACGAACCAAAATGAAGTTCAGATGACTAACATAACCACACTAAAAAGTGAAGGTTAAAAAAAAAAAAAAAACAATCCAATTAACTTTTGAACATAGCATTTGGACTATATGCCCTCAGGCTAAAGACAAAAAGTTCTCTAAACAAATACTGAACTCTAATTTATAGGGTTCTTTTTTTTTTTTTTTTTTTTTAGAAATTCACGTTCTTTTATTTATTTATTTATGACTGTGTTGAGTCTTCGTTTCTGTGTGAGGGCTTTCTCTAGTTGCGGCAAGTGGGGACACTCTTCATCGCGGTGCGCGGGCCTCTCACCATCGCGGCCTCTCTTGTTGCTGAGCACAGGCTCCAGACGCGCAGGCTCAGTAATTGTGGCTCATGGGCCCAGTTGCTCCGTGGCATGTGGGATCTTCCCAGACCAGGGCTTGAACCCGTGTCCCCTGCATTGGCAGGCAGATTCTCAACCACTGCGCCACCAGGGAAGCCCTAGGGTTCTTTTTTTGCGGAGGCATGGATTGCAATTCTCAAACAGTTTTGTACATTCTAGGATTGAGCAAATGAGTACGCATACTGTGGATAACCAGAGACTGGTTTCACACTGTTGAATATGGGAGTTACAAATGGGAAGTGTTGGATTGGACTGGAGACAGCTGTGTGAACTCATGGGTTTAATATAGACAGATAGGCAGATAGACAAACAGACACATGGAAAGGGAGGAAAGAATGGAGTAAGAGAGAGGAGGGGGGAAGGAAGAAGTGCAGATCTGCATACGAATGTGTGTACAGGCACACAACTATATACATCTACTTCCCAGTTATGTCCTCTGAGAGGGCATATGAGAGAAACACTGACATCCGAGAACCAATGAGCATATCAAGTACCCGGACGCTGATTCCTAAAATCCATTCTCCACCAAAGGGATGAAGTCTCCTTTGATAAATGGCTGATTCTAGGGCTGGGACAGGGGAAAATTATGCTGAGCCTGGAATATCTTTTTATAGCAAAAAGTGGTCAAAGATTGATGGAAACGTGAAAGGGACACTGGAATCAGCTTGAAGTGACTCTCATTTCACTGGCCAAATCAGAGACCATTTGAATATCATACTGAATTAAGTAACAATCTAAAAGTCTGTTCTGATATAAATAAATAAATAAGTCACCACTTGCCTACCATCATAATAAAAAATTGATTCCGGCAAAAATCATCAATGAGCTCTTCTCCGGTTATCACAGCGCGAGGGACCACGAGCAGCAAAGTCTCCTGAGACACCCTCTACGAGGCGGTGCAGGAAGTCCTGCATGGGAACCAGTGCAAACGCTGGAAGTTTCTGGAGACGGTGGAGCTGCAGATCAGCCTGAAGAACATGACCCTCAGAAGGACAAACGCTTCTCAGGCACCGTCAGGCTTAAGTCCACTCCCCGCCCCAAGTTTTCCGTATGTGTTCTGGGGGGCCAGCAGCACTGTGATGAGGCCAAGGCTGCGGATATCCCCCACGTGGACGTCGAGGCCCTGAAGAAACTCAACAAGAATAAGAAACTGGTCAAGAAGCTGGCCAAGAAGTATGATGCCTTTTTGGCTTCAGAGTCTATGATCAAGCAGATCCCACGAATCCTGGGCCCAGGCCTGAATAAGGCTGGCAAGTTCCCTTCCTTGCTGACCCACAATGAGAACATGGTGGCCAAAGTTGATGAAGTGAAGTCCACAATCAAGTTCCAGATGAAGAAGGTGCCGTGTCTGGCAGTGGCTGCTGGCCACATGAAAATGACAGATGATGAGCTTGCATACAACATCCACTTAGCTGTCAACTTCCTGGTGTCATTGCTCAAGAAAAACTGGCAGAACGTTCGGGCTTTGTACATTAAGAGCACCATGGGCAAGCCCCAGCGCCTGTACTAAGGCACAGCTTAGTAAACCATACTCCCACCATTAAAAAGAAAAAAAAAAATCATCAGTGAATGCTAAACTAGCAAATGAAGTTTGGGGAATAAAAGGATATTAACAGAGTCTCAAAGACAGATACTCCAATTACAAAAGGCAAAAGAGTAACTTTACAATGGAAAACTTGGCAGACACCACCTTAATCAAATAATTAAAGTTAACATTGTCAGTAATGGGACTAAATCGACAGCGTGTACCTCCTGATATGATGCACTGAGAAGAATTCAGCATCACCTTGGTGGTTTTCCCACCGCAAGTGCATAACCTGAACGTAATTATAAGAAAATTTCAGACAAACCCAAAATGAGAGGAAATCCTCAAATAACAAGTCCGTATTTTTCAAAAATGTCAATGTTATGAAATACAAAGACAGACTCAAAAATCGTTCAGATTAAAGGAAACTAAAGAAACATGACAACGAAACTCATGATCTTAGATTTTCTTTCACTATGAAGGACATTATTGGAACAATTAACAAAATCTCAGTGAGGTCTGTAGGTTACATGATAGCATCATTTGATGTTAATTTCCTGATTTTGATCACTGTACCATGATTATACAAGCAAAAGAATCCGCCTGCCAATGCAGGGGACGTGGGTTCGAGCCCTGGTCCGGGAAGATCCCACATGCCGCGGGGTAACTAAGCCCATGAGCCACAACTACTGAGCCTGCGCTCTAGAGCCCACGAGTCACTACTGAAGCCTGTGAGCCTACAGCCCATGCTCCGCAACAGGAGAAGCCACCGCAATGAGAAGCCCGTGCACCGCAAGTAAGAGTAGCCCCCACTCGCCTCAACTAGAGAAAGCCCGCACGCAGCAACGAAGACCCAACACAGCCAAAAAAAAAAAAAGAATTAAAAAAAAAAAAAAAAAGTACTTAGGGGCAAAAGGGCATCATGTTTGTAACTTAACCAGTTTAGAAAATAATTTTGTGTGTGTGTGTGTGTGTAGCGAGACAGAGAGAAAAAAAAGGAAGGAGGGAGAGACAGAGGGAGGGAAAATGTAATAAAATGCTAACATTTGGGGAATCTGGGAGAAGAGTATCCAGGAATTCTGTGTACTATTCTTGCAGCTTTTCTGTCAGTCTGAAATTATGTGAAAATTTAAAAAAAGTTTTTCTTTGAGATATTACTATACACCCACCAGAATGGTGTAATTAAAAAATATATATAATTTAAAAACACCAGCAAATTCTGGCAAAGATGTGGAGCAACTGGAGCTCTCATTCATTACTGGTAGGAAAATAAAATGGTACAACCACTTTGGAAAAAGGTCTGTTGGTTTGTTAAAAAACTAAACATACACCTACCCTATGACCCAGCAATTTTACTTCCAGGTATTTACCCAAGAGAAATGAAAACATGTTAACAAAAAGATCTGTACAAGAATGTTCATAGCCGTTTCATTCATAGTGACCCAAACAGCCCAGGTGTCCATCAACTGGAGAATGAATAAACAGTGGTACACATTTACTATGGAACACTACTCAGTATTCAAAAGTAACAAACTACTGATACGTGCAGCAAGGTGAATGAATCTCAGAAATATTACACCAAATCTCAGAAACATACCCAGTGAAAGAAGCCTCACACAAAAGAGTACATAGTATATGACTCTGCTTACATGAAGTTCTAGAACAAAGAAAACTAATCTATGTTGAAAAAAAATCAGAATAGTGGTTGCCTGTGGAGGCTTGAGGTGGGACTGACTAGGAAGGGGCACAAGAGAACTTTCTGGGGTAATGTAAATGATCTGTATCCTGATTGTGGTATGAGTTATACATGTGTATACACTTGTCAAAACTCAGCAAATGTGACAAGATGTATACATTTCAGTGTATTTGTTGCAGATGTAAAATGTACATCAAAAGAAAAAAATGGTAAACAAAGAATGAATTCTAGGGGGCTTCCCTGGCGGTCCAGTGGTTAAGACTTTGCCTTCCAGTGCAGGGGGTGTGGGTTCAATCCCTGGTCAGGGAGCTAAGATCCCACATGCCTCGGGCCAAAAAACCAAAGCACAGAACAGAAGCAATATTGTATCAAATTCAATAAAGACCATTTAAAAATGATCCACATCAAAAAAAAAAAAATCTTTAAAAATGAATGAATTCTAGTATATGATACACATGCTCAAGTACTCAGGGTACTCAGGGTCTGCAATTTATTTATTTATTTTATTTATTTATTTTTGGCTGTGTTGGGCGTTTGTTGCTGCACGCGGGCTTTCTGTAGTTGTGGCGAGCAGGGGCTACTCTTCTTTGCAGTGCGTGGGCTTCTCATTGCAGTGGCTTCTCTTGTTGCAAAGCACGGGCTCTAGGCATGTGGGCTTCAGTAGTTGTGGCACGCGGGCTCAGTAGTTGTGGCTCACGGGCTCTAGAGCGCAGGCTCAGTAGTTGTGGCGCACGGGCTTAGTTGCTCCATGGCATGCAGGATCTTCCCAGGCCAGGGCTGAACCCGTGTCCTCTGCCTTGGCAGGCAGATTCTTATCCACTGCGCCGCCAGGGAAGCCCCTGCAATTTATTTTGATCTGAGTCCAAAAGTATGAGGGATTGATGAATGGATTCTAGAGGGATGGACTGAAGGACAGATATGCAATGGAACAAACACGTGAAATAGTAATGGAATCTACAGGTTCACTGTAAAATTCTGTTTGTTGTATGTTTGAAGATTTGCGTAAATACAGTGCTGAGGGAAAAGACATTTTGGGGACAACTGGGTGAAGCTGAATGAAGACTGGTTATTAGATAATATTAGGGAATTATTTTTTGTCCATTTTCTTAGGTGTGATAATGGTTAAATCTAAAAGGTGATTTAAAACGTGTTCATTGTCCTTTTCTTTGTCTGAAATGTTTCATAACAAAACTCTGAAGAGAAAAATGAAACGAAACTACCTGGGTCGGAAGTTTCCTGGGGTCACTCCTCCCATCCAGTTGGACACTAGATGCTAGATGAACACAGGCTGAGGCTGGTCTGCCTGATCCCATCACGTCAGAAAGTGCAGCACAATAGTGAAAGCTCAGTCATCAGCCAACAGTTCTCTCCTAAAATCGTTGCCTAAAATAAAAGAAAGTACTTTCAGACCAACTGTATTCAAACAAAAGGAAAGAATAAGTAAAACACAATGCCATGCTCATGTAACAATATTCTAGTAGTCCCCAGCCCCCTCATACTACAGAGTGAATGCTTAAGGACAGGTATATGATAGTTTCTTCCACTTACAACTACACTTTTGAAATTCTACCTTCCAAGCGAATAGGGGACACACTAGCTTAATGACTATCTCTTGAGCCCTTTTCATTCCAAATTTCACATCTCAAAGGTTGCCGATAAGACGTTATTCCAAAGACAGAGCTCTGCTACGGCCAACAAGCACTTTCCCACAAGGAAGTTTTATGGATATACAGCGTACATTAATAAATCCTAACTACTAACCAAAAAGCAGTACGCTTCACTCTTCTAGGTAGCTCAAAAGGACATAACTCTGAATGACTCTAAGTAAACCTGTGGCATCGGAGTACGTAGACTGACGCCAGGAACTGCCATTAACTAGCTGAATGACCTCTGTACATCTTCAATTTCCCCCCAACTCCCCCCACCCTATATTCACATAGTGTCTAACAGATGAGAGCGTTTGGTAAGCGACACACGCACCAGTGCCCCTCCCTATTCTGAATGCCTCCTCATACGCACTACTGCCCCTGCACGCACACACTTGCTCATGTCGTTATTTACCTATTTCACAGGTATCTGTCTCATCTTCCCAGCTAGACAAGGTTCCTGGAGGGTTAGGGCCTTGTCTTGCTCTTCTCTGAGATTCCCCACAACAGTGCTTTGAGCATAGTGGACAATTTAACTCAACATTTGTCGAATTAAGCAGATCTTCCATAAACCAACTAGTGTTAACTGCATGGGGGAGCTTGTCCTCTCAAAGAATCCCATTGGAAATCAACTGGGAAATTCAGGTTTTTTTAAGAGATCCCTAATTTAAGCTTTTGAATAAACTCAAGGATTGTAGACTGGATTTGCTTAAAGACTGACATATCTGTAGAAGTATAAAGATTCCTTATTTCTAAGGCTGTAGAGACATGATCAAAAGCGAAGATGGGAGGAGGCACCCGAGTGAGGCAATCCCAACTGGCTTGACATCTCCACAGCCCAGGGGCCGGAGCCGCAGAATGAAGGAGCCTGCAGAATTGGGGCCTGGGCATCTGCGGCTTGTACGTGGTCAGTACTTTCCCCCTGGATGCCAAAGGCCTAACAGTCCGTTCTCCAACAGGAAGAAGCCAGGTGATCCCCACAGTTCCAGGACACCTCGAGTGACGCTACACACACACACAAGCACATACACACACAAAGTCCAGGGACACCCACCCCGAACCGTTCCCCTATACAAAGTCCTGGGACACCCCTCTCCTTGCAACCTGTCCCTTTCCCATTGTGCCCGGAAACCTCCCAATGTGTTATCCCATATACGGTGAGGCATCTCCACGAAGTATCTCTCTCCCCAATCCTGAGACACCCTTACGGCCTGTGCCTTCATCCATAACCCAGAACAAATCTCCCCCCAACCTGTTCCCTCCCAAAGAGCCCCAGGGTCCCCCAACTTGTTCCCTATATATACTACTGGAATGCACCCCTCAATCTGTCCTCCCCCTCACAATTTTCTCCCAAATTGTTCCCCCTCCCTCTGATTCTAGACCCTCCTGCAGCCTGTCTCATCCCACCCTGCTGTGTATGATCTCTCAAGTGGCCAACGCCTGTCTCCTCCCTTGAAAACGGAGGCACTTCCTCGGCTTCATTCACCCCCGCAGCCGTGCCTGTCCTGGACACCCCTGGCACGTTCTCAGAGTCCGGTTCTTCCCCCGCAGACCTTGGGCAGCTCCATAACCTGGTCCCATGCCCACAGGTGTAAGACACCCACCCCGGCAGCCCCAGGACACTTCTACCTCCTGTCTCCCGCCCTGGAGCCCCGGGGCCCTCTGCGGACGGCCTCCTCCCCGTCGTGAGGCCGGAGACAGCCGCACTGGGTTCTTCTCCTGCAGACCCAGTCACCCACACTGCGGCAGGCCGGCGCCCCGCCGTGGGAACTCCTACAGCTGCAAGCACCCCCAAAGACAGAGGTACCCTCACAGCCCCAGGGATGGCTCCGTCGGCTCTCCTTCTCCATAGGCCTGCAACGCCTTCAGAGTCAGCCTCCCCGTCCGCAGGTCCTGAAGCCCTGACAGCAGTGGGCACCTCAGTCGCCTGTCCCCTTCCCCATACCCCTAAGCCATCCCCAGAGCTGGCATCACCCACCAGCGGCCCAGGGGCCGAAGCAGCTGTGGACACCCCTGCAGTCAGAGGTACTCCTGCAGTCTGTCCCCTCCCTGGCAAGCGTGAGAAACCCCCAGAGCCAGTCTCCACCCCCAGGGGACCAGGTACCCGAGGAGCCGTGGGCACCTCAGCAGCCACAGGAACCCTAGCACTCTGTCTCTTTCCCCATGATCCTGGGGAAGCCTCACAACCAGTATCCTCTCCCACAGACCACAGCTCCTGGGGAGCCATAGGTACCCCTGAAGCCAAGGGTATCCTGGCAGTATGAACCTCTCCCCACAGGTTCGAGTCATCCCTGGAGCCGCCTTCCTGACACACAGAGCCAGGCACCCACACAGCGGCAGGCACCCTGGCAGGTACGCTTCCAGACCCAGAGGTACACACAGCTGTGGGCACCCCTGCTGGAGCACTCCTGTGCTTGGACACACCTGCTGCCTCTGGCGACCCCACTGCCTCAGAGAGCCCCGCGGCCTGTCTTCTCATGCAGAGACATGAGGCATCCCCACAGACAGCCTCCTGATCCACAGACCCGGGTCCCCCTAAAGCTGCAGGCACCGGAGCCTCTGGCCCCCCCAGAGCCCGCCTCCTTTCCCACAGACTCAAGACATTCCCACCGCAGGTCTCCTCCCTGACAGCCCGCAGCACTGCATCAGCCGGGGGCACCCCCAGAGCCTGCTGCCTAGCCCACAGGCCTGTAACACCACCGCCGCTAGTCCGTTCTCCCACAGCTCCCGCTACCACCGGAGCCTGGGACACCCTCACAGGCTGTTCCATTCCCCACGGACCCCGGACACTCCCACAGCCTGTCTCTGGCCCCAGAGCCCTAGGTACTCCCATAGGCTGTCCTATGTCCCACAGGCCTGGAGCGCCCCCAGGACCTGCCTCCTGCTCATCAGGACCAGACACCTCTGCAGGCTGTGCAGCTTCCCGGGACCCGGAGTCGCCCCCAGAGCCTGTCTCCACCCACACAGCCTGCCCCCTCTCCCCAAATCCTGGCTCACCCCGACATCTCGTTCCCGCTCCAATCGCACAAGGCACCCCTATGGGCTGTCCGGTGCCCCACAGGCCAGGGAGAAGCCCGGCGTCTGTCTCCTCCACGGCTTGTCTCCTCCGCCACGCGGCTGGGGCACCCACAAAAGGAGTTTCCTCCCGCGCAGCTCTGGGCACCCCTGCGGTCCACCCCCTTCCCCCTAAGCCTGGGGTATCCCCAAAGACAGGCACCTGCGCTGCCTGCTCCCTCCCCCGCAGACCTGGAGCAGCCCCGCCGCCGGGCTCTCCCTCCACAGCTCTAGGTACCTCCACAGCCTCAGGCCACCCCACAGTGGCCCCGGGAACCCCCCCAGTCGGCCCTTTTCCCCAAGAGCCCAGGGCAACCCCATAGCCTATCCCCTCCACGGGCCCAGGCACCGCCACGGCTTGTCTTCTCCCCCACTGGTGTGGGGCAATCCCAGAACTTGCCTCCAGAGTCCCAGGCACAGCCACAGGTGGCATCCTCACAGCCTGGCCCTGCCCACACAAACCTGAGGCCCTCTCACAGCCTGCCCCTAGGTCCGGAGCTATGGCTACTCCTGCGGCCCGGGGGACTGTCCTGGCCTGTCCTTTCACCCACGGTCCGGTGAGACCACCACGGCTGGTCTCTACCCACGAAGCCCGTCCAGGAACCCCCCTTTCAACCGGCCCTTCTCCTGCAGGCACGGGATGGAGCTCGACTCTGCTTCCTTCCCCATATCCTGAAGCTGCCCTCATAGCCTGCACCTTCAACCACAGTTCCAGAATGCTCTCATGCCCCGTAGATCCCGGACAACCTTTTCTCTCACAGCCCCGGGGGCTCCTATAAGACGTCTCCTCCTCCTCCCCAGTGCCAGTCACCCACACAGAGCCGACAGGCCCCACCACCTGGGGTTCCCCCACTGCCCCGTTCACCCACACAGTCCCAAGGTCCCTTGCAGCCTCCATCGAGCCTGCCGTGCCAGGTGTCCTCCCAGCCTCGTTCGCCCCGGCGGCCTGGGCTGTTCCCGCTGCAGGTCTTCTCCCCCATGGCCGCCGACAGTCCTGCAGCCTTTCCGCACTCACACAGCGCGTCCCCCGAACCGAGGACCTCGCCCGGCGCCTCCCTCCACGGCCTCGGGACGTCCCTGCACCCCGTCTCTTCTCCCACGGCCGCCGGACTCCGCGCCCGGACCTGCTGGGCCCCACGCAGCGGCCCGACGTCTCCGCCGCTAGCTCGCCCCCGCGCAGCCCCGGCAAGACCCCTGGGCCAGCCGCCCCACTCATCGCTCCAGGACGACTCCCGCCTTCCCAGCGCAGCCCCGGGGCACTTTCTGTCTCAGCACCGGCTCCCAGGGCGGCTCCACGCACGCACTCACACACTCAGCTCCAGCCCTAGGAGCCTTCCTGCCTCCCAGCCCCCTACCCCCGCCCAGTCCCGGACGCCCGCCCCCCGGTCCCGGGGCCTCACTAAAGCCTCGGCAGGAGAAAAGGTAATTAGGCCCGACGAGCGGCAGGATCTAAGCTCGGTCAAAGTCTCCTCTCCCGCAGATCCATGACTCCTAACGCGGCTTCCCACAATCCCCCCAGCTCCGGCCAGAGCCCACCTGGTCTGGGGCGCGGCGCGCCTACCAGAAAGCGGGCTGGGGGCCGCAACTAGGCCTCACTTCCGGCCGCTCGCCCAGTCGCCATGGCAACGGGCGCAGGGCGGCTTGGGAGCCGTTAAGGCTCCGGAGCCACCTAAGGGTTCAGGGGCTGCGTGGCGGCAGGTTTTGCAGCCACTGCACATGGGGCTGGGGCCGGGACCAGACAGGGGCAGAAGCCGGGGTTTCGGGGTGCAGCCAGCACTGAGAGACCTGAGAAGAAAACAGAATGACGGTGCGGAGGAGTTCTGGCCGTCAGAGGCTCCCGTAGCACTTCAGAGCCAGGCTGGCTCCCTCAAGCCCTGCCCAGCTCCCCGCCCACCCGGAAATAGCTTCGCCCCACCCCGCATGGAGCTCCTCCCAGCGGCGGCCGAACCCAAGACACCTCTAGCTTTCCGAAGCACGCTTTCCCGATGGCCCGCTACGAAGAGGTAAGCGTGTACGGCTACGAGGAGTTCACGCAGGCGGTGGAGCAGCACAGTGGCAAGACTATTTTCGCCTACTTTTCTGGTTCTAAGGACGCCGAAGGCAAAAGCTGGTGCCCCGACTGCGTGCAGGGTGAGGCCGGGATTCGGGGGCTGCAGCCCAGAGGAAGTGGCAGGAAGGCCGAGGCTATGGCCAGAGTGGGGTGGAGAGGAAGCGGAGGGAGTCTTGCTCCCGGAGTCCCGCAGGGCGATCTGAGCTCTCATCTTGCCTTTTCCTACCCTGTTCCCGACTCCTGCTATTAAGTCCTTCCCGCCCCGCCAAGAGTGCTCTTCTACCATTCGACCCGGGTAATCTTGGAATCTAGTCCATTTAGAACTTTTCACTTCCCCAATGTGATTAGTGTCTTACAGGAGACGTGAATTGGTCTCCTTATGATAAGTCAGCAAATATTTGTCTTTCATTGTTCTGGGCGCTGTGGCCTGGGGACAAATCAGGACTGAGAGTGGGTCCTTACCCTTAAAGTGGCTCTCAAAATCAGAAAAAAACACGTGACTTCTGTTAATCTCCTCAGTTAACTGCAGGATAAAGTCTGAGTACTTACCAAGACTGAGGGGAGAGGAGGGGAGGGGAGAGGGACGCTGTTCATCAGTGCCTGATTGTAAAGTTGGTAATTATTTCTATCACCTTTTTAAAAAGCTGAACCGGTCGTCCGAGAGGGGCTGAAGCATGTTGGTGAAGGATGTGTGTTCATCTACTGCCAAGTAGGAGAAAAACCTTAGTAAGTGGCAATGTGTACTCTATTTCCCAGACATGCACTAGACTCTTGCAAATTTAGGCGGGAAGGGTCTTGTGATTCAGGTTCCCAGTTCTAAGGTACAGTCGGATAAGTCAAGCAACTAGAAGATATTAAATACGAATTAAAAATTTGAATGTTCAGCCATTTGTATTAGGTAAGGGTAATTCAATAATTTGGCCTGATGTTAGTTCAGAACTTAATTGTCTTTATATTTATTTTATATCTTAGTATATATTCACTTCAATGAAAACTTTGCACAGGAGAATATATGTCGTAGACGTCAAGGTTTTTAAAATGTTTACAACAAAAACAGTGTTTACTGAAAGACTGAAAGTGGGAATGTATCAAATACCAAGCAGAATGTAAGAAACCAAGTAAATGTTTTTCATGATCACTTTCTCCTTCTGAAATAGTTGGAAAGATCCAAATAATGACTTCAGGAAAAAGTTGAAATTAACTGCAGTGCCTACACTACTTAAATATGGAACAGTGAGTATCTTTCTTTAACTGTGTTGGGGATACAGTTCACCCTATCAAAACTCTTAACTTGTTCTGGATTCAAATTTGAAAAGATCTTGACATTTCATCCCAAGTATCACATTGCTCTTCAGAATGTATTCAAAATACACATGGCTGTCCATCCCTATGGCCTATCCCAATAAGTCATTAATAATGCAAATATTAGGGTTTTTTTCATGCCTTTTAAAAGCCATTCTTATTTTAAAATTCTGTAAGCACTGTTGAAGAAAGCTGGTTAACATACAATTCCTTAAAACAGTGGCATCAGTAGTTGTTTTTGACTTAATCCATAATTCTGGATGAAAAGAAAGGGCATGTCCTCTAGTTTAGTCATGGCCCTGGGATCCTAAATTACAGAGTTAAAGGGAAGGGCTGACGCTGGGCTTCCTGTCTCCTGTTTTAGTCCACGGAGCCAAGTATTTTAATGACTCACCTTAAGGTAAATATCTTAACTATTTCATAAAGCTTGTTACAACTAGTTAATAGTTTCTGAATAGCATAGTTTCTCTGTTCCAAGACTTGTGTCATTCAAGGTAGAACAACTCATTCCCCTCCTAATAACATTTTTGTAGCTGTGGGTTAAGATATGACTGTTGTTCTCTTACAGCCTCAAAAACTGGTAGAATCTGAGTGTCTTCAGGCCAACCTCGTGGAGATGTTGTTCTCTGAAGATTAAGATTTGATGATGGCAATTGTGTCTTTACTTCCTGATTTGCTCTAGTATAAAAGAATGTGCATACTTGCTTTGAATTCATGTTAGCAATAAGTAAATAAATAAATGATGATGTAAAAAAATTGGTACATGTCTAAACAATAGAGAGTGCTATTAAAATGCTCATGAACCCTCAATTTGCTTTAATATATGGGTATTCTTAAGCTACCATAGGTAAAATAAGTCTTCAGGAGTGGCAGTAATAGCACAAAGGAAGCTATTATTGGAGATGACAGAAATACCTAAAAGCCCCTAATAGTGCAGTAGACAGCTTCCAAATCTCTAAAGGAGTTAGGATCTTTTACCTTAAATTCCACGAATTTACAAAGAACTGTTATTCCTAAAACACCTTCTTTGGCTTTAGAATGTAGAACTTAACCTAACCACTGAAGGGAAGCACAGCACATCTAATCCAGCCTCTGCTTAATGCTGGCAGTTTTGTTACAGCTGCCTGAATATGCCTCACTACTTGGGATGAGGCGGGTGGCAGAGAGGTCAGAGACCATATAACCTAGTGATGGGAAGGACTCCAGCCTGTGAGCCAGTCTCACTGATTATCACTCACTAGCTGTGTAACCATTAACCTGTCTAAACCTGTTTCCTCCTTTATGAACATGGATCGTTCTGAGGATAAAATGAGAATGCAACTAAGCACTTAACATTGTGCCTGGTTTATGGTATCTGCCAAATAAAGGTCAGCTTTCCCAAATGAGCACAAGTGTTCGAGGCTCCTCACCTCTGTTCTAGTCTTAAGGTCAAGAGTCCAATTAGTAGTTAACCACCAATCTTCTCCCTGCCATTACCAGGTCAGTGACATACCAATGATTCTTCCTTAAAACTCACTTGCAAAGCAACTGGTGATACAGGTATGTCTCCTGCCCTGCAGAATTTAAGAACCTTTATGCGGTTCCTGCTGTCTGATGTAAAGAGGTCACTTACTCCACACCTCTCACTCTGTAGATGAAGGGCAGGATAGCTGATCTGAGGGACAGCAAGGTTCCAGGAGACAGACTTGTCCCAGGCCCCACTGTACATGAAAACAGAGCTCGGCTTAGAGTTTGGGATATTCGGTGGCCCTCCCCTTCCCTCGCCCCCCACTGCCTTAAATTGGTCTGAAACACCTAACATTTCGATTCTTACTCAGCTGACTGTGTTAAATACTAATAAAAGCTTACAAATCCACAGGGAAATCAAAGTAGAACAATTCTGGTTTAACAGAAATCATCTATTAACAAGAAAAAGTTAGTTCAATTAAATAGCACACTAACGGTTCTCGGTGCTACCACGATAAAGGTACACAGGAAGAGTCTTTTTGTCGTCACTGCACAAAAGCAATAGGTACGTGTCTTAAGAGCCTGGTCCGGATCCAGCCGTTCACTTTCCCGATGCGTTGTTGTGCTGCTGCTGCTCCGCCAGGGCTTGCTGGAGGCGCATGCGCTTCCGAGAATAGTGCTGCCAGTGCAGGATTTGCTGCTCGTCAATAAATTTCGCACACTGAGCGTTCACCAGCTCCTTACGGAAGTGTTCGTACTGGAGCAGTTCTAACATGTGTAAACACTGAGGGTACCTGGGGTTAAGTCTGTAAGTTAGTGATCGACATAACGTAATAATACCACGCTCTAGTTCAGTTACTCACCTAAAAACGATCTTGCAGCCTACCATTTCTGTAACATTAATTTAGTATACTTTGGTAGTACAGTTCTTTTTTTTTTCCTGCTTATGCATCAAAAGTCAGCAAAATTTTCAAAAGTGAGAAAACTTAAGTTCAGAAAGATTAAATAACTTGCCTAAGACCACACAGTAACTGGTAAACGGAGTCAACATTGGGGGACAAAGCATGCTATTCTCTTCTGGTGGTTTCCAAGGTGAGGAACACGAACACTTTTTATTTTAGTAATTAATTGTGTGTTTAATTAATACCTACTGGTTTTCCATAAACAATGATAAGACAACTTTTATTTTAAAACTGAGTCAATCTCAGAAAGAACTAAGCACAAATACTGTATTCTAGTTTTCCATAGGGATATAACAATTCTGAAATTAAGTACATATACTCTAAGGTTGAGCAAATACGTAAGTAAATATGCTGTAGATAGAAAGCCAAATTTCTGGCTCTCAGAAAAAGAGTTTCAGATAAGGAAGGGGGAAGGCTAGAATGAATCCTGTTACTGAGTTGGAATTGAAAACAGTATGAACTCATGGCTTTGAATATATATATATATATACATACACACACAGATCTAGAAATAGGTATTTATATACACACACAATTTCTAGCTTTGTGTGTTGAGAGGGCCTAGAAGCAATGACACCAATGCGCACACTGAGTGCCCAGATCATGGGTTTTATATAGAATTATCCAAGGTTGGTTGGAGACATGGCTGATTCTAAGGCTAACAGAGGGAAAGTACAAGATGAGCCTGGAATATTATGTAGTGCCAGAAAGAAAAATGCTCAAAAAATTATAGGGATATGTCAAAAGTACTCAGGAGCCAATGTGAAGGGGCTCCCACTGGCTATATCTGGGATCAAGAAGATACATAATTATAACCCACAAGATAAAGAATCCAAGAGTCCATGTTGATGTAACTTTTTTAAGTGAATAAATAAATCAGGAACAAGGAAATGTTCCTTCCTTACAACTGAATACCAACTAATAAATGAATAAATAAATCAGGAACAAGGAAATGTTCCTTCCTTACAACTGAATACCAACTAATAAATGAATAAAGAATGATGAAATTAGAAAATCACCACAGTAAAAACTGTTTCAAGCAAGTATCTTCCATAGATGCTAAAGTTAGGTAAAAGAATGAAATATGAAACGATATTTACATAGTCTCAAAGTATTCCCTCACAAAATACGTATTAAATACAAAAGGAAAAATAGTAACTTGATACAGAGAAAAGTGGCAGCCACCACCTCAACCAAGTGGTCAAAATTAATATCACCCGTAGAGGGACAAATTGACATCCTATGACTCCTGATATACCAAGAAGGATATAAGATTACTTCTGTGTCACACTTACGGGGGGGGGAAAAAAAAGAAGACTGATGAACTCAGATTAATGGAGACTAAGACATGACAACAAAATGCAGCATCTGAGCCTAGACTGGACACTGCCCCAGATACAGGACATTAGTGAGACAGCTGGCAAAATGTGAATGAGGTCTGCTGGTTAGATAACAAGATCAGATGATATATCAATGTTAATGTTCTGATTCTGATCACTGTACTATGATTATGTAAGAGGTTTGCATTTAGAATATCTGGGGGAAGAATATACAGGAATTCTTCTTACTGTTTTTCCACTTGTTTTTAAGTAAAACTATTTCAAATAGAAAAGACATAAAATTTAAATGAGTCAATTAAAAAACAGTAAGTCTTACAGGGAGTACACAGATAGAGCCAAAATTGTACAAGTGGTATACAAATGACTAAAGTTTGGGGACAGTACACTACAGCAGTGCCTCTCAAATTTTAATGCACACATGAATCACTTCTTAAAATGCAGACTCTGATTCAGGAAGTCTAGGGTGGAGCCTGAGGACTGCATTTCTAACAAGCTCCCAAGTGATACCAATGTTGCTGGTCTGAGGACCACATTGAGTAGCAGGGCCCTACACCACGTTGTCCTTATTACACATTTGCTTCCTATACTCCAAAGATACATAGTTGCTTGTAATTGTCAGCAGCTAAGCCTGGAAAGCCCTACTCACACCTAACCTGGCTATTTCCTTTTCGTGAGGACATTGTTGGTAGTTAAAAAGACCTAGGTTTGAAACCAGCTCTGCCATTCTCCAGCTGGGTAGCCTCAAACAAAGTACTCAAACTCCCTTAAGGTTTAGTTTCTTCAACTGTAAAATAAGTTAATGTGACAACCAAGAGAATGGTCTTCAAGTAGCATTTAGTCAGTAACTGGAACTTAGACACACAGCGACCATTTATCAGACTTGTAGAGACAATGCTCAGAATACATTATATGACAAAATAAGGAATTATAAATATGTTAATAGGCTACAATTATAGCATTAACCAACAAGATGAAATAGAAGAGGTACAAAAGGAAAGTTCTGCAATTAGATTTTTAAAAAATAAATAAGAAATAAATGGAGAACTAAACTAATAGCATTGATGAAAATAAGAACTGAAAGATTTTAGTTGACATAAAGCTCCCAGCAAGTCAACAATATGAATCCTTGCCCCCTCATTCCCTGCCCCCACAAAAAAGGTAATGTAAACTTAAGTTGAACAAATAGAAGTATAATGTCCATATGAAGAAAAAAAAGCTATTTGGTCCACCGTACCCTGACATCTGAAGGCCTGTGTTTAGCTCTTGGCTGAAAAACATAAGGCATAAGTGCAAAATATCCAAAGGTGGGCACATGAGAAGCGGCTGAAGGTAGGTGAGAAAAAAAGATGTAAGAGATAAATTATAGTTGCAAGTCGTGGCTATTAGTAAAATAGTGGAAACTGTCTAGAAGAGGCAGCTGCTCCTCTGCTCTAGCCAGTGGTTGACCTGGGAGAACAAAGACCTGGGGTTACCAGATCTTCCAGAATTTTAAAGAGTAGCTAGAAATCTGGATTAAAATATGAAACTTTCTAATCTTCAAATGTTGGCAACTATTAAACGAAAACCTTGCAGAAATGAAATGGGGGTTAGTTTGCAACCTCTCTTGAATTTAAATATCTGAATGGCTGTTCCTCAAGAGGGCATAGATTGGTTCTGGATTAATTCAGGGACAAAACTCAACATGGGTTGAAGTTACATGGAGGTATATCATATTATAATACAAGGAAGAACTTTCTAGCATCTAGCTAACAATGGAATTGGTTGCCCCTGAATGGAGTAGTATGTGCTCACTGGAAACCTCCAGCCAGCATGTAGATGACCATCTCAGCAATGTTGTGGGTGAAACTGAACTTGATGGTGTCTAGGGCTCATTGTCCAACACTGAGTCTCTAAGTCTACATACATACAACATGTTGCAATCTAATAAAAAAAGTCTTTTCTCTGGATTATTAAATGAATAAGTGGTTCTTTATAAAGGGCCAGTAAGGGTGCCAAGGGTCCTGCAAGCTACAGGAGGATGTGGGCTTCGCACATCCTCCTTGTTATAAGACACAGATCAGAAAAGTGGGAGTACAAGTTTGAAACATTTTCCTCTCAAACTTGTGTTTGTTTAGGAAAAAAAAAGACTAAAAGTTTCACCATTGCTTTTTGACTACCTAGTTAAGACAAAGCACAGGTGGGAATTCACGGTTTATTTTTTACCATTAAAAAGGAATACGTTCAGGGACTTCCCTGGCAGTCCAGTGGTTAAGACTCCGCGCTCCCAATGCACGGGGCCCGGGTTCAATCCCTGGTCAGGGAACTAGATCCCGCATGCCGCAACTAAGACCTGGCGCAGCCAAATAAATCAATAAATTTTTTTTTTTTTTTAATGTAAGCTATAGCACTACTGCAAATTAGCAGAATTAAAAAAAAAAAAAGGTATAAGTTCGTGATTATAGTATGCTCCTTGCAATTCATAAGCCTTAAAACGAAAGCATCTATTGCACAACTTAAATAATAAATACATATATTTATTATGTAAAATATATAAAATAAAATAAGCAGCTACTAAGACTCGGGTAAGGCTACCTCCTCTAGAAAACCTTCCTTACAAGTAAGTACCCCTTTCTATGGTCTTTCACGTTCAGCCTATGGCTATGTCATTCCATATATAGACTGTGGGTTCCTTGGGGTCAGAAATCCAGTGAGATGGAGTGAGTGGTATAAGATAAGGTCAGACAAGACAGGGCTAGATTATATAGGTCTTTAGCTCAAGAAAAGAGATTAGATTTTCTTCTGCATGCAATGAGAAGCAACTGAAGAGTTCTAATGGAATGCTTTGATTTATATTTTTAAGATACCAAGTTGGCTTCTGTGTAGAAAATGGTTCTGCTTTGTTTGGCCTGGGGGTGGGGGATGGCGGGGAGAAAGCAGGGATACTGGTGAGTATATTACTGAAATAATCCAAGTAAAGTTAGAGATCAGTGTGTCTCGTGTTAAAATGGAGACAACTAAAAGAAGTGCAGAGATTCAAAATATATTTTTTCCAATGTGAAACTAAGAAGTCTATTAAATATCAGTGCTTTGGAGTATAATAAAGTACACACATATTTAGGACTATAAAAATTAAACTTACTTTAGATACTTGGCATATTCTGGTTCTTTCCAGTAAAGCAAGTACTTAAGATAATTAACAAAAGCTTTGTCTTTGAAGTAACCTCTTTGGGCAAGAACTGAAAGGCATAAAAAAAAAAAAAATACACCTGTAGAGCAAATCAATCCTTGGACTACTGATTTGTGACTCCTAACATAAAAGTAAAGAATTTACTTACATAACATCCCCACCACCAACACTCGTTGAATTCACGACAGAAGTCCCAGTTTGCTCAATTATATATATACCAATATAAGTGTAGCGATACGATAAGTAGATACTAAAGTCATCCCTCAGATCCACAGGGGACTGGTTCTAAGAGACCCCACACACACCAAAACCCACAGATGCTCAAGTCTCATATAAAATAACATAGCGCAATGACAATGACAGTATTGTCACCCTCCGAATGGGAAGATTCAACCAACTGCAGCTGAATCCGAGGATACAAAGGGCCAACTATGAATTGGAACTATGAATTGCAACTCTTCTATCAGAAATTATAAATAGCTACTCAATTCAATGAGGTGCTCAACAACTTACAATTAAGGTAATTTGGGTTGGCTAAACACTGCACAAATTCCAACTCCAACTGAAACCGAAGTCGATTTCCAGCATCATCTAGGAGAGAAGATAGCAAAAATCATCCAAAATAAACGTCACCATATACAATACTGATTTGTAGAAAGAAAACAGCAGTAAAGAAACCTGACTAATGATGAGATACGTTTCTACATAAAGAAGGGCATGTGAATGTTTTCCTAAACTGGGCGAGGGAGGAGAAAAACCTTCCTTATAAGTCTAAGGAAAGCAAAGCCCTGATTAAAAGGAATGTTTAATCAGGAATGAATGAATTCTCTAATGTTAAAGACAAGTTATCAAAGAAAACAGAATCACACACGGGGCAGAACATTTATCACTCGTGAGCCACTATGTTGGGATTTTAACATTGACCACTGTTGCGGTAAGTTGCTGTAACTGTGCCTTGCCTTATTTTAATAATGCGTTAGAAGTTGTTAAGTGATTAAGCTAAGCAAAAATAAAGCAAACGCTAAACCTATCAAGAAAAGTTCAGAATGCAAGTTGAAAGAGACCACGGCGAGTACGCAAGATCAGGGAACGCGTGCTTCGGTGAGACGCGTCAGTGGCAAAATAATACACGAGTTTGTCGACGATATTTTAAACTTATGCAAGCTCATTTAAGACCCAGAAAACAAATCGAGGAAGCGGTTTATGATCCAAAATCTCTCCTTTAGCCTCACCGGAAGCCGGTGGGGTCGGTGTCTGAATAACAAGTGAGGAGAAAGGATATACCAACAAAACAAACTCTGAAAAGGCCAAACTACCTTCGCCCTTCCAGACGGTAGAAGAGCCCTAGCCCCTCCCAGTCCGAACAATCACCTTGCGGGGAGTTAGGCCTGGAAGGCGAACCCGGGGAAGCGGGAGCAGGTGTCTGGGCCCAGGATAGTTCTATTTGCCAAAACGCACGGCTCGGAGCGCCACTCACCTGTCTCCATAGCGACGGGTGCTGCCATCACCAGCAAAGAAGCTATGCAGCCAGCTGGCCGACACCGCGAACGCCAGGAGTGGCGGGGGAGGTGCCGGAAGCCACGGCTCCCCCTTCCTGCCGCGGTGCAGTGTGGGATGCGGGAGGCGGGCAGAGACTCGCGCGTGGGCGGGCGGCTCCGCCCATCCCAGGCCCGCCCCGGCCCGGCCCGGCCCCGCCTCCCCCCGCGCGGGCTCCTGACAGGCTAGGGGGCGATGCGGGGGCTGACCTATCGCGGGGCCTAACCCAGGGTTTCAGAGGGGCCGTTACCAGCCCCCGCCAGGACCACTGTTCCTACACGTCCTTGTGTCGTGGGACCCTCGGGTACCGCTGTACCTGCGTCACAGTGCCATGTGATGTCACTCCTCACCGAGTGACGTAATCCGTCGAGGAGCGTGGGGCAATGGGGCCTCGCGAGGCCTGCTTGGCTCCGTTACCCCTGTAAGATGGCCTCACCCCTTGGGGGAAAGCCCTCTCCGCCCCGGGTGGAGTCCGCCCGCTACGAGGAGGCGGCGACGGTCCGCGTGGAGACCTCGTCCCACCGCGTGGAGACGTCCTCCCGTCAGGTGCGGAGGTCTTCCCGGCAGGTGGAGACTACGCAGCGCCGCAGCTAGGGGCGCTCCGTCTCCCTCTCTGGGAAACGGCTCCCTCGCGTCTTCGAGGTGTCATACCAGCACGTGGAAACCGCCTCGCAGCGCACGGAGACGGCCTCCCGCCGCGTCAGGGCCTCGTCTCTGCGGGTGGAGACGTCTCTGCACCGCGTGGAGAGCCCGCCGCGGCGGGAGCAGCCGGCCGCTCGCCAAAATGTCCAAAAGGCCCGATGAAATGGCTTCCTTCCTCGGGGTCACGAGAGGGCCATGGCCCTTGGCCAGGGCAGAATTGCCTCCAGTTCGCAGCCAGCCTGCCGCCAGGTGGACCGATCATCTTTGGTTTCCTGGAAACCGACCACAAATCAATTTAAGAAAGAGCCAAGTTGCGGTTTCGGGACTCAGCCAACATTCATTGACACTGCTGCTCCCTGGACCATCCTTTCCTGCCTTTCACCCAGTAAACTATTTTAACTTGAAGGCAGCACAAAAAGTTTTCGGGCCCTAGATATTGTATATATTGAGATGATGGACAAAGAGGCTGTTTGAACCTCTGAGGCAGGTGAGTTTTGGATTCTTAGCCCCTGAACGACCTTTGCTGCTTCAAATTTAGGGACAGAGCAAACTGAAGTCATGACCAGTGGAATGATTATATGCCTGCAGCAAACCTGAGGGGCAAGGAACAGACTTTCCTTAATTAATTAGTTGGCCTGTGTTTATGTTTCAAAATTGTTATTTTCTTTATGCCAAGCCCTTGTGCATGGTAGCCCGAGCCATACACATTTTAACATAGGTCAAATGTAGTTCAAAGTGAAACTACATCAACAGTCAAGAATAATCTTAGAAAGGAAACCTGACCTGTGATTTGAGGAGGTACAGGGGAGGAATATTTATTGAGCACCTACTCTGTGCCAGGTGTTATTTTAGCATTTGGGCTGTAGCAGTGAACAAGGCAAACAGGGTCCTGGCTCTTGGGGAGCTTACACTCTAGTGAAAAGGCAGACAACAAATGACAATAGAAAGTTTTCTATTGTGATTAGCACTATGAAGGAAATAAACAGGTAATGTGATAGAGAATGTAAGGGGGTTCTTTAGGTGGGATGGTCAGGGAAGGCCTTGCTGATTAGGCAGCATTTGATCTGGGACTTGTATAGTGAACAATGAGTCATGCAAAGGTCTGGGGAGAGTGCATTTTAGGTAGAGGAATCAGCCAAGTCCAAGGGGTGAAGGGGAGCAAGCTTGGGCTGTTCAAGGAGCAGAAAAAAGACCAGTGTGGCTGGAGCTTAGGGAGGGAGAGCGTTGTATGGAAGAGAGGATGTTAGAGAAGCAGGCAGTGGCCAGTTCATAGAGGGTCTTGAAAGCCACAATAAGGAGCTTGGGTTTTATTCTAAGGTCAATGGGAAGACGCTGGAGGGTTTTCAGCAGGGGAGTGACATGATGCATTTTACATTTAAAAAATATCCTGGTTCCTGTGTGTAGGATTAGGACAGTGGTTCTCAGGGGTGATTTTTATCCCCCAAGGGACAGTTGGCAATGTTTAAAGACTTTTTTTAGTTTGTCACAATGGAGGGGGGGGCAGTTGCTACTGGCATCTAGTGAGTGGAGACCAGTGCCCAAGACAGCCCCCCTCCCCCAAGCAAAGGGAACTACGTTTGGACTAACACACTTAGTCCAAAATGTCAATAGTGTGAGGTTGAGAAACCCTGATGTGTAGGGGACCAGAGAGGAAACAGGAACTAGTTAGGAAGCTAATAGCGTGGTCCAGTAAGAGATGATAGTGGCTCATACTAGGGTGGCAGAAGTGGAACTAGAGAAAAGAGCACAGATTAGGGATGTGTTCTGGAAGCGGAGCTGACATGACTGATGGATATGGAAGGTGAGGGAAAGAGAAATAGAAGAATCAAGGATGACTTCTAAGTTTTGACTTGAGCAGTTTGGTGTATGGTGGTGCCATTTACTAGGCTGAGAAATACTAGGGGAGGATCGGTTTAGGAGGAAAAATCAGTTCCATTTTGGCCGTATTGAGTTTCAGATGCCTATCAAATACCCAAATGGAGTTGACTGCAAGCGGCTGGCTGCCATGAGAAAGGTGAGGACTGGAAATATAAAATGTAGGGTCGTCAGTCCATAGATGGTATTTAAAGCCAGGGGACTGAGTGACAATCATCTGCCAGTCTATCTCGCTCATTTTATGCCCATGAATGGATTAGAGCTCTTGTTCATCAGGGAGCACCAGCTGGCTAAACACCTCTCCCGCCTCTCACCCGCGCAGGGTCTGGCTTGACCGACCTAACTTGTCCTTGCCTGTAGCCCTTTGGTAGCCACCAATAAGGGAGAAAGTTGCACTAAAATGTGAGGCAAATGCTTCTGAAAACTTGACTTTCACTGGCAACGTTACACTGCTCCTGGGAAGAGGGTTCTTAAAGGTTCAGAAGTTAAACTTTTTCGGGGGTTTTGTGTGGGGGGGTGTTTTGGAGGTTGTCGCATGGATATCAGTGTCCCAGGTTCTCACGGGATGGCTGAACAACTGAACTGATGTATAACAGTGGTTCTCGACTGGTGGCAGTTTTCCCCGCAGGGGACACTTAGCAACGTGTGGAGGCATTGTTGTCACAGCTGTGGGGGTTGGATGCCACAGGCATCTAGTGGGTGGAGGGCAGGGATGCCACTACACATCCTACGTCGCGCAGAGTCGTCCCGCCACCCCACCCCCGACGACAAAGATTCACTTGGCCCAAAATGTCTATAGTACCAACAGTGAAAAACTCTGAAGATTCTAGCAGCTTGGAAAGCTAGAGCATGGTCCACTGGGGGAAGCACCCCACTTCATGACAGGTTTGCTATGGGAAAAGGCTTAGAGGTAGTGGTCTCTGTCAAATGTCAGGGCAGGAACTGTCAGAGGGGAGAGATATGTGGCTTTTCGAGGAGACCTTACATCCCTGCTTTCAACCATGTATGATATTTATCCCAGGAGGAAAGGCGGTCCCATCTAGCAAGATGTAAAGACCTTGATTTTGTGGGGCCTCCTTGTGAGGTAGGGTACTCGCTGTTGGCAGGCACTGTGCTCAGTCAGTACCACGTTACCTCATTTAATCACGGGAGTGCGCTGGGCCTCCCAGGCGGATAGGGGCTCAGGCCAGGGGAACATTAGAAACCCCCAGAGGCTACCCTAATGCTTCTGCCTCATAAAACTTCTGCTGTAGACTAACAGTTAGACTTCGGAATTTTAGTCTTTGGTGAGCTTACTCATTCTTTTTAATGTGACAGACTGCTTGCATTATGTACACTCTCAAGTGTTTTTTAAGTGAACAAAGTAGTTACTTTTCTTAACAATGTTCCTTATCAATGTTTTTATTACAAAAGCGATAGGTGCTTAATGTAACAAATTAAATAATTTAAGATGTGTAAAGAAAAATTTAGTAATTTGTCCGTTTCCATTTCCATCCTCTGGAAATAATTCATGTCAGCAACTTGGTGTATAGCCTTCTAGACCTTTCTGCATTAAGTGCTCCTAACCCCCTTCTTAGTCATACCTGGAAAAATGGTTGGAAGGTTACTGTGAAAAAGCCAAAGACTTGGTTTCTAGATGATTGATTCTCTTGGAAGGATATAGGATTCTGGTAGCTCTTTCTTTTTGTTACATTTGTTTCATAAGAAGGGTTTTTACCTAGGTTTCTTCCTCCCAGTTTCATTTACTCATATTTCCAAACTGAAATCCAAAGGGATATACACAGAGCAAGAAAGTGTCAAAAAAGACAAGAGACATGAAAAAAAAGGATGTGACAAGATACTTGTCATATATACTGTATATCAGATTCCACAGCTGTAAAATGATCCTGTATGTTAAAGGAGCTTATATCTGTCATAATTTTTAAGGTACCTGCTGCATATTGTTAAGTGCGTGCTACCCATACTGTGTGTCATCGTCCTTCCCACTTTGTCTTGGAAGCTCCAAAGGAGCACGGGTGCTTTTGTATCTGTGACATGGTATACAATCGCTAGCCCAACGTGTGTGCAATGAAGAACGAAGAGCTGTGCTGTCCCTCTATTCCCAGCCAAGAAGGCGTCTCATGGCTCCATCTACTAATCCGTTAGACTTACTGATCTAGGTAGTAGCCGTGACCTGCCTTCAGTTGTTGCCAGCCAGGTTAGTTTGGAAAAACTAAGTACCTGTCAGCACCTGTCATTCTCATAATCCATTCATTTATATGTAAGCTGAGGGCAGCTTACAAAGTTCAGCATATGTATTTTCTGTCAGCTGTGTTGAAAATACTTGAAAGAATTCTGTTACTAGAACACTCTTTCCCCAGATCACATGAGCCATGGAAAGAATCAGGAGCCCAACCAGCAAGGTATTTGGGTCAAGGGCCCATCTAGATCTCCCAGGATTCCGGTTCCTCCCTTCTTACCGCTGCTCCCATCCCAGCATAGCTGGTACTTGACCCAGCCTCTAGGGGGTTCCACAAGCTGTTAGGCTGGAGAAACCGTTCGCCGTTTAAAAACTTTTTTTCCAAACGGTTGATCTTCATGGTACAAATGGAAAAACTGAAGTCCATAGAAGCCAAAAGTAATTTGGCCAGGAGCAGAGGTGCTAGCAACCACTTTTGACTGCCTCCTAGGATGGTTTCTTTTGATAGCCAAATTAAGGTAGGTCTAGTGTCCTTAAATTTAATTTACAATGAGCATAGTGGATCATACTAAAAATAGAAAAGGACGAGAGACAGAAGTAACATTTATACGGAATTCTACAGAGCACTCATTCCTGTGAGACTCCAAAAACATTATTATTTTGAAGCTCTGTTATTAAGTGCAGAAACATTTAGCATCATCATGGCTTCTTGATAAATTGGCCCCTTTATCATTGTGAAATAACCTTATCTCTGGTAATGTTCTTTGCTCTGAAATCTATCTATCTGATATTAATATAGCTGCTCTAGCTTTCTTTTGATTATCGTTAAGATGGTGCATCTTTTTCCAACCTATTTGTGTCTTTTTATTTAAAGTAGATTTGTTGTTAGTATTATAGTTGGATCTTGGTTGGTTTTTTTTTTTTAATCCTAATAATTTCTGCCTTTTACTTGGGATGTTTAGACAATTTATATTTTCTGTAATTATTGATGTGGCTGGGTTTAAATCTACCATCTAGCTGTTTGTTTTATATTTGTTCCCTCTGGTCTTTGTTCCCTTTTCTCCTTTTTTTTTAAGACTAATTTAGTACTTTTAATTATTCCATTTTACCTCCTTTGTTGGCTTATTCACTCTTTTCATTTTAGTAGTTTCACAAGGGTTTATATATACATTTTTTGACTTTTCATATTCTACCTTAACATGATATTATACTCCTTGACCCATAGTATAAGAATCTTACAAGAGTATACTTCTGTTTTTCTTGACTTTTTTGCTATTGTTGTCATACAGTTTACTTATACATGTTACAAATCCCACAGTACCTTGTTAGCATATTTGCTTTAAACAGTCGATTGTCTTTTTTTTTTTAATTTTTTACAGTAGGTCCTTGTTGGTTATCTATTTTAAATATTCAGTTGATTGTCTTTTGAAGAATTTTAAGTGATAACTTTTAAAAGCTCTACTCACATAGTTAGCAGTTTTGATGCTCTCCACTCCTTTGTATAGATCCAGGTTTCCATCTGGTAGCATGTTCCTTCTGCTTAAAGGACTTCCTTAATCATTGCTTCTAGTGCAGCTTTGCTGGTGATGAATTCTTTTAGTTTTTATATGTCCAATAAAGTCTTGATTTTGCCCTCCTTTTTGAAATATATTTTGAAAATCATCAATGTAGTCTAATCCGTTTGTTTTACTTAATAAGGAAACTGAGGCACAGAGTGAGAACATCTTGCCAGTCACATGGCACTTAGCCTACCTGCAGTGGCACTGCCCCCAGAGTGAGAACATCTTGCCAGTCACATGGCACTTAGCCTACCTGCAGTGGCACTGCCCCCACCGGTCTCTCAGAACAGCAAAGATTTTGCCACTGGAAACTCATTCATTTAGTTGTCAGTGGCCTGTCCACATTACCCTTTAAAGATACCAGGAGAAAGGGCTAAAGTAATTACATTGCTCCTTAGTGTGTCTTCGTTGATCGGATTCCTTTACTACATCCAGAGCCACTTCATCCATTAGGCATGGCAGGCTATAACCCTAGGGGTTGTGAACTTTGTAAGGGCCTGCCAAAACGGTTGAAGGTTGAAAAATTCATTGACTTCAAAATACAAGAAGAAGAAAATAGCAAAATTGAAATTAATACGTGCCAGTGTGCGCACATTGTAATATATGTGATAAGATACGGATCAGGACCTCCAAAAATAAGAATATCTAAGACCCAGGTCTTAAAATGGTTCTGCCAAGGTAACTATAAACTGATACCTGGATTCTGGTGAGATGACAGGGTAGGGCCTCTCTCCAAAAGTGATAAGACTGATAAGACTTTGGCCAGGGGCAGCCTAGAGATCTCAAGTTTCCTTTATTTTCTTTCTTCCCTCCTTTGACCAGACTGACCTTCCCACTGACTGAAAAACTAGACCTCGGATAAGTGAATTCACCCCTCTGGGCCTCACTGCCCCCACTGAAAATGAGATGTTTGGACCAATCTTTAGATCTGTGATTCCCAAAGTGAGGAATGCAAATGTTGCTGGTGTGCAAGAGGATTTTAGGAGGTATGGAAAAATTTTTTATTTTGATAATTAAATATTTATTTCAGTGTGTATTAGATAAAAAAATATAACTAACCCTCAAACTTGTTATTTCACCAATATTTTACTTCAGCTATAGTAGGCATTTTTAAATGTTTAAATGAATTGATTTAAAGAAAAAATAATCAGATTCCATAAACAATCGGCCTTGGGTGTGGCCAGAAGTTTGAAAGTAGTGTGGAATACACTGACTGATGTTTGGGAAACAAGGCATTAATTTAGTTCCTTAAGTGAATGTTTTTTGAACTCCCTGAGAAAGCCTGGGGCTGTGACATCAATTTAGTGGATTGTAATCAGCATTTTTCTCATTAATGAAATAAAAATAGAAAAATACAGAATATATCAGAGCGTTCACACATGGTAAAGGTAAGCATTGCTTTGTGAAACTTTTCTGTGTTGTCATGGTGTCAATATGTTAATACTGAGAGTCGCTGTCCAGAAAGTTGGAGAAAAGTGCGTCCTGTGAGGCCGTGCCCATCTTTGAGTTTGTGCCATGACAGACAGTGGACAGCAGAGGTCAGGCAATCCCCGCACGGCAGCAAAGGCTGATCCTTAGCCCAGCAGAAACCTCAAGGGAATGCCAAGCGGCACAGAGGCCTGAGGCCAGGCCTGAGGTGACAATTGTTAACAGAAAGTCCAGCTCATTGGCCTTCAGGGGTGACCACTAGTGAGAGCGACCGGAGCTCCACGAGCACCCTGGTCCCCCCCTACGGCGGGACACTCCAGGTGGCACCGCCTCAGCCATTTCCCGTCTTCCATCCCCAGATTGGATTCTCATCTCTGGACTTTCAAAATACCCTGGGGATGCTTCGGTGTCTAGTGTTTCTCAGACGAAGGCCCTGTGATTCGGGATTGGGCCCTAGCCGTGTTCATCTTGGAAAATCAAAGTATCTTCATGTTATGTGCCCACGCTGATTTAAGGGAACACTCTTCGTGTTTCACATTCCCTTCGCCTTGATTATTGGAGAGCACCCAGCACGCGTTGAGCACTCACTCTCCCCCAGGCACCGTTCAAAGCACTCCTGCTCTCCTCACATCTGCAGGAGGTAGATGAGGACACTGGGGCATAGAAAGGTTAAGTGATTTACCCCAGGTTACCAGCTAGGAAGAAGAGGAGCCAAGACCCACACCCAGGCTGGCTCCCCTAGTTGTGCTCTTAACACTTGCGCTTGTGCTCTTAACCACTAGCTTTTGCTGACGAGAGAGGGCTAGAGAGCCTTCCCAGAGTCTCTTCCTGCTCTTTCCAGTGTCATATCCAGTGGCCTCTTTGGTCCACATCCTCCCTGACCCTTCTGTCGCATTTGACCCCAAGGACCATCCCCTTCTGGAAATTTTCTCCCCCATTGGCTTCCATGAGCTGCACTCTGGCCCAGTCTTCTTTCACTGAGTCCTCTCCCTGCCCCTGAAACCCTGCAAATATCAGTGGTCCCCAGAGTTCTTTCCTCAGCCTTCTTTTCTCACTGTGCCTACCTCACCCCAGCACTCATGGTGCCAACTGCTGCCTGAGTGCTGATGGCCTTCCCACCCAGACCTCTCTCCTGAGCAACTGGCCTGGACATCTTGCTCTTGATGGCCTAGGTTCATCTTCTACTCAAAATGTCCAAAACTGGCCCATCTGCCTCCTGTCCCAACTCCACCCCATAGTTTTGGGCATATTCCCACACACCTCTGCCTGTGTTTCCTCAGTGAATAACGTCATCTGCCCAGCTGCCGGGCAGAAATCTGTTACCTCTGACTTCTCACTATTACAGCCTCATACAAGTCAGTCCAGTGGATCTGTCTGCTTTGTCTCTTGAGACCAGCCATTGCCTTAGTTCAGAGTTTTGTCATCTCTCTGCCTGGTTTTCCTTTTCTCTCTTCTGATCCATCTCCAACATGCTACCAAAATTATGTTTTGTGAAACACATTTCACTCTTTTCGTTCCCCTCTTCCTCAAACACTTTCAGTGCTCCTGCACCTCCTGTGCTACGCCTGGCCTGGCCTTCAGTTCTCTGGCGTCTGTGCCACCAGGTCCCTCTAGGCACTCTGTGCTACAGCCGCTTTGTGCCTGTACTCACTCCTAAAAGCACACTTTCTGGGACCTGTTTCCAACTTATGCTGGGACTCCAGTGCCACTCCCTGAAGGAACAAGAGCGGGAACATAGGAATGGGAGAAGGTGAAACCAAAGCAGCTGCAGGACCTAGTGTTCTGTGAGGACGATACACCAGGTGTGGCTTATCCATTGTCCTTGTGTGACCAAGTGGGCACTTCTGGATGAGGGTGTGTCATGTACCAGCACCCTGTCAAGCACATTCGTGTGCAGGGCCTGCGTCCAATCCTGAGACCTTTAACTCAAGGCAGGAGCCTGGCTGTGATGCAAGAGATGCTATGATTCCCAGGAACCAGCATCATGACCAGGCCAGGCTCCCCATTGCCTCTCTGATCTCACCTCCTGTCACTCCCCTTACCCCCAATTCCTTTTCACTTTATTTGCCTTCATGCTAATCCTTAAATATGCCAAGTTTATTCCTGCCTCAGGGCCTTTGCACTTTCCATGTATGCTGCCTAGAATGCTCTTCCCCAGATTTTTTAATGATTTGCCTCTTTATATCATTTAGGTATTACATAAAACATTGACTTTACTGATTAAATACCCCCAACCCTTATTTCACATTTTTCCGTAGCACTTACCACAATGCGAATTTATTTTATTCGCTGCTTGTTTACTGTCTGTGTTCCCCACTGGAAAGGCAAGGACCCTGACTTGTTTGTCACTAGATCCCCAAAAGCCTGTAATGACACCTAGCACAGATCAGGTGTGTAATAAGTGTTTGTGGTAAACATAAGTGAGTGAATGAATGAATGGTCAGGATGAATTTCAGGACCCTCAGCAGTTTGGGCTCAGACTGAGACTGCCACTGCCCTCTGTCAGTCTGGGCAGGATTGGCTAGTGCTGAGCCCAGGTCTTTAGCAGGCTCAAGGGTGAGGAACTGGGGGAGGCCAGGTGAACTCTCACATTTACCCTTGGCCCTCTGATGATCCTTCTGCCAGGTAAAATCCAGCCTGTCCTCAAGGCCCTGCTGCATTTCCACCTCCCCAAGGAGCCTGGCCTGGTCCTCCACCCCACCCTGAGCCCACTTCCTAAGTGTTGTCCCTCCCCACTGCAGCTCCCTCTTTTTACGGCACCCACGTGATTGCTCTTTAAATTACTCCTCATTGTTTACTCCTGTCTCTCCCATGAGATTGAAAGCACATCAAGGACAGGGACTATCACAGAGCCTCTTTGTGTTCAGTAACTATGCCTAGACCGAATGGACAAGGTTAGGTGTGTCTGGACACAGGCATGATCACTGAATGTTCTCAGCCCCTGTAAGGCAGGGCATCCCCTGGCAGTAATCAGGGAGTGTAGCTTCTCTAGAGCACAATTAAGGGCACATTTGGAAAGCCATACAGACTTTGAATAAAGACAGAATTGTTTGGTGACAGACGCTCACTCATATACTACATGGTCGTTTCCCCTTCTTTTTATTCGCCCATGATTTACTGAAATCCCGCCCAGTGATTCTGAGATGGCCTCCAGGAGCTAGGGGAAGACATAAACGGGAAGATTCAAGTTCAGAATCAGATCTGTGCCTACCGTTGGGGCAGGCCAGGAGGGGTGACCCCACGATCCCTCCCTCCCTTTGCCTTCAGTCTGTTATAAATTGCCTTCACCCCGTGATGCTTCAGCTGGGAGTCCGGACTTGAACTGGCTTAAACAGATTGCTGTGCTTGCAAATAGCAAGGCACTTCAGAGCCTGCAAAACCACTTTATCACTTTTCTTAAATGAAGATCCAACTCTACCATGTCTGTTCTGGTTTGGCTTCTTGGTCATAACCTTGGAGTGACTCAGCGGGCATCACCCAGACTCCCTGGGGCCACCAGAGTGAGCTGGCCAGGTGGGCAGCCTCAGCTGAGACTGTCTCCCAACCAGTCTGAGGTCTGCGGATTAGGCTTCATGGTTGGAGAGCTCCAGACGGAGCGGCAGGGTAGGTCCCTTGGGAAGACAGGAATGTGTTGGGAGTCAAGGAGCACTGTTCACCAGCTACGGCGGGCCGCCCAAGCATCCAGGTGGCTGTTTTATGTAATTATTACTTTTTATGTACAGATAGTTTTACTTTTGTTTATTTGCACATACCATGGTCTTCGTATTCCGTATTTGCAAAAATATTCACAGCGGCCATACTATAGCATGTTGGACATGTGGATAGCACTGCACTCATCATCTTTTATGTACAAAGCTGTTATTTTTCTGTTGAATTATTTCCTTGCAATCCATTCCCAGGAGTGGAATTACCACGGGAAATGGGATGAACGTTTAAATAGCTCTAGAGCCGTATTGCCCAATTCCTTCCCTAAAAGGCTGTGCTTATTTATGGGGCCACTGACAGGGTGTTTAAGCAGCTTTTTCCACAGCCATGGGAGCATGAGATGTTATCATTTCCTAATGTGTGCTAATTTCGGCGGTGTGGAGTGGCGCATCGCTACTCCAGCGTGCGTTTCCCTGACTGCATCGAGGGTGAGCCTGTCGTAGGTACTGGTCCTCTCTTGCCATGGCCTTCCTGCTGCGTCGCCGGCCCTGTGTGTCTGTCTCTCTCCACCTCCCTGCCTCTCACTGACTGTCGGCCTCATTCTCTAAGCCTGTCTGTCTCGTCTTTCAGCCTCTGAATCCTGTCTTTCTCTGGTTTCTAACTGGGCAGACATGTGGCTGATTTGTGAAGGTCCTAGATGAGCCCTGACAAGCTGCTGGCTGGACCTGGACACTGGCCCCTGGCCTCTAAGGCCTCCCTCCCCAGTGAACTCAGACGAGGCCCTTCCTTCGAGCGGGGGCTCATCTGGGCTGACCTCCCGAGAAACGGCTGGTAATGACCAGGCTGTCCGTCAGGGATCTCCTCCAATGATGTGTTCCAGGCTCTCCAGCCTCAGGACAACTCGCCAAACAGACCCGCACGTCCTGGCAGTTGGGAATATGTGGTCTGACAGAGCCAGTGAGTGGGGCCCCCAGAGTCCAGACGTGTGGACAGCAGAGGGGCCCACAGCGGTGACAGCAGCTTGACCTGCCTTCCTGCTCCAGCGAGCCCCTTGCCTGAAGTGGCAGAAAGAGCTCACCTCTCAGGCAGAAAACCCACTTGGCCCCAAGTGGATAGGGAGCCCCCAGCACTCCATAGTGTGGCAGGGACAGGGGGCTGGCACACTGCTCCACTTCCAATGGCCTTGAAGGTTCATGGGCACTTGGGAAGATTTCAGAAAGGCAGCTGACCTCAAGGGAAGCTGTGCAGGTGCCCTTGATGAACCCCCGTGATTGGTGGGTTGCTGAATCCAGGCTCCGGACCTGCCTGCTGCCACTTGTCACGGAGGCAGACAGGCCTTGAGAGTTTGGGCTCCTGCAGTCACCTCTCAGACTCCATGGATGGTCCTAGCACATTAGAATCCAAGAGATTGTTAAAAGCCAGACGGGAACTCAAACATCAAGTTTTCTACCCTTTCATCTAATATTCTTAACACTCAGCTGTTTCTTTTTTTTTTAATTAATTAATTTATTTTTGGCTGTGTTGGGTCTTCGTTGCTGCGCGCAGGCTTTCTCTAGTTGCAATGAGCGGGGGCTGCTCTTCGTTGTAGTGCGAAGGCTTCTCATTGCGGTGGCTTCTCTTGTTGTGGACCACGGGCTCTAGGCACGTGGGCTTCAGTAGTCATGGCGCACAGGCTTAGTTGCTCCTCGGCATGTGGGATCTTCCCGGACCAGGGCTCAAACCCATGTCCCCTGCATTGGCAGGCGGATTCTTTTCTTTTTCCTTTTTTTTTTTTTAACATCTTTATTGGAGTATAATTGTTTTACATTGTTGTGTTAGTTTCTGCTGTATAACAAAGTGAATCAGCTATATGTATACATATATTTCCATATCCCCTCTTGTGTCTCCCTCCCACTCTCTCTATCCCACCCCTCTAGGTGGTCACAAAGCACTGAGCTGGTCTCACTGTGCTATGTGGTTGCTTCCCACTAGCTATCTATTTTACATTTGGTAGTGTATATATGTCAATGTCACTCTCTCACTTCGTCCCAGCTTACCCTTCCCCCTCCCTGTGTCCTCAGGTCCATTCTCTACGTCTGCATCTTTATTCCTGTCCTGCCCCTAGGTTGTTCAGAACCTTTTTTTTTTTTTTTTTAGATTCCATATATATGTGTTAGCATACAGTATTTGTTTTTCTCTTTCTGGCTTACTTCACTCTGTATGACAGACTCTAGGTCCATCCACCTCACTACAAATAACTCAACTTCGTTTCTTTTTATGAGCTGAGTAATATTCCATTGTATATATGTGCCACATCTTCTTTATCCATTCATCTGTTGATGGACACTTAGGTTGCTTCCATGTCCTGGCTATTGTAAACAGAGCTGCAATGAACGTTGTGGTACATGACTCTTTTTGAATTATGGTTTTCTCAGGGTATATGCCCAGTAGTGGGATTGCTGGGTCATATGGTAGTTGTATTTTTAGTTTTTTAAGGAACCTCCATACTGTTCTCCACAGTGGCTGTATCAATTTACATTCCCACACCCTCTCCAGAATTTATTGTTTGTAGATTTTTTGATGATGGCCATTCTGACCGGTGTGAAGTGATACCTCACCGTAGTTTTGTTTTGGTTTTTTTTTGAATTTTATTTATTTTTTATACAGCAGGTTCTTATTAGTTATCCATTTTATACATATTAGTGTATATATGTCAATCCCAATCTCCCAATTCATCCCACCACCTCACTGTAGTTTTGATTTGCGTTTCTCTAATGATTAGTGATGTTGAGCATTCTTTCATGTGTTTTGTTGGCAATCTGTATATCTTCTTTGGAGAAATGTCTATTTAGGTCTTCTGCCCATTTTTGGATTGGGTTGTTTGTTTCAACATAATGAAATATTCTTCATAAACACTTTTAATTCCTGAATAAGAGTTTTGAGTGGACACACCATAAATACTTACTATTATCCAAATGTTGGTCATTTATGTTTTTCATTTTTCAAGAATGTAAAAACACACTGAAAAAAAAAAAAACGCTGAGGTAAACATCTTTTAAGTATAAATCTTTGTCCACAATTTGAATTTTCCCTTAGATTAAATTCATACTCATAGGAGTATAAACATGTTTTTAGTCTTTCTATTTTGCTTTCCAGAAAGGTTGAACCAATAACACATGCCTAAAACAAACAAACAAACAAAAAAACACATGCCTATCTCACTACACACAACTACCTGAAGAAATATCATTTTTTAAAAAATTTACTTATTTGAAAGGCAGTGAGTCTGTTGCTTCCTTTTAACAGATAAACTGAGACTCAGTGAGGAAAAGAGACCTGCCTGGGGTCACCCCAGGAGTGTGTTATCTCATTCCATCCTCACAACCTACGATAGTGGGGAGCTAAAGCACACAGATGGGGTAACCTGCCCAGTCTCTCACTCAGCTCATGAGACGTGGAGCCTGAGTTTAATCCTACACAGTTGGAACCTAGGGCCCTTCACCTCTGTTCTGTACTTCACCTCTGTTCTTTGGCTGTTCTTCGTTCCCAGATATGATGCTGAAAGGTGGTTTGGGGCCAAGACCTGAAAGAACTTGGAGTTTGGATTTACCCTATAGACAGAGGGGCACCATTAATGGGTTCTTAAGCCTCAAGACTGTGTTTTACGAAGATGTTTCTGGTAGACTGGCTGGGAGAGGCTGGCGACAGGGAGGTTGGTTGGGGAGGTGCAGCACACAGATACCGTGAACAACAAAGAGGCCTGCACAGACCCATGCGCACGCGGGCTGGTGGGTTACGGGCCGTGGGCAGTCGGGAACATTAGGGGTCTGGGGAGGCTTCCTCCTGTGCCCTTTTCACTGGGCAAGGGCCATTTTTATCTGCTACACGTCAGGCAGAACCTGTGCCAACGGCCAAAGACTCCACCTCAAATCTAGCAAATAAGAGAGAGGATGGTATGGATTACGTTATATTTAAAACAAGCCCACACAATGCCTGTAATTTTTTATTCTGACTCCGTAATTATAACTCAAGACCAGTCAGATCATAGTTCTCCCCACACCGACCCGCTGTTGAGACACATTGAATTAAAGGCTTTGCTGCTTCTGCAGATTCTATTTTGGACGCCAAGCACTGGCAGGTAACCGGCCTTTCACAAGGCTCGTCTTGGCGGAGCCCCTCTCAGGGCAGCCTGCGCGAAGGCCAGGTCAACACTGGGCTCTTGAAAAGACACCGATACTTGTGATGCTTTGCCCAACCTGAGCCTCAGGCCTGAGCCAGGGGCCTAGAGAGCTGAGGGAGCACCATCCTTGAAGCAGGCCAGCCTCCCTTGGTCAGGCCCATCTCAGAGCCTCTGCACTCTAGAAGATTCCTGAATGCTGCTCTCCCCCAGACCCTGACGAGGGTCCCAGGGTCAGATAGGCAAAGCCCTGGCTATTGGACACAGTTGTCACAGATAAGCTGGCATTGCCATTGCTCAAAGGGGCCTAATTTAGAAAAGACGAGAAAAAGGAGCACAAGCCAGCCATGCTTACACAGGCAGCCCCTGTGACTAACCAGGCCTAGGCTAATTAAGGCCCTCTCCCCATCTTGGGATCCACCAAAGAACACCACCTGTCAGCCTCACGAAGACGCCCCTGACAGAGCAAGAGTGGGGTTGGGTCCCTCCTCACAGACCTGAAGCCCCACTGCCCCTTCCTCCACGTGGCCCCTCACACCCAGTCCTGCCTCCAGGGAGCCCTGTGGGGGAGATAGGCCAGCTCCCGTTCATCCATAAGCTGCAGGCAGGCCTGGGCTCTGTCAGAGGGCCTTCACAGGTATCATCCCATTTCCTCACATCTCGTAATCATCTCTTTAGACGTGAGGAAATGGAGCGCGGAGAGGTAAAGTGTGGGGCTCCAGGCCACCCAGGCCATATGTGAAGGGGTGGGAGCTGGAACCCACTTGTCAGACGCCCCCAGATCACACGGCTCGTCCATAGGCAGCTTGCCTGAAACCACCAGGCCTGCTCCCAGCTGCTGCTTGGTGGTTTCACACCCCCGGCGACTTGCTAAGCACTTGGGCCCAAGAAAGCCCAATCCCAGCACCTGTCTTAGCACAACTTTCTGCAGCACACGGCTTCTCGCCTCAGCCAGCTCCTTGCCCAGACCCTTGCTCTCGTGTCCCACCGTAGAACGGACAGTTCCTTCCTCAGGCCTTTGATGCATCTTGTACTTCTATTTTGACATTTAAGACATTATTGTCACCATTCACATGACTCTCCTACTAGACTTCTCGGGGCAGGGCCTGTGTCCTGTCTCTTTGTTACTAGTTTGACACCTGGCACATAGTGGCTGCTTGCTGTTTGGGTTTTTTTTGGGGGGGTTTTTTGGGTTTTTATTTATTTATTTATTTATGCCTGTGTTGGGTCTTCATTGCAGCTCGCGGGCTCTCTCTAGTTGCAGCGAGCGGGGGCTACTCTTTGTTGCGGTGCGCGGGCTTCTCATTGCAGTGGCTTCTCTTGTTGTGGAGCACGGGCTCTAGGCGCGCGGGCTTCAGTAGTTGTGGAGTGTGGGCTTCAGTAGTTGTGGCTCGCAGGCTCTAGAGCGCAGGCTCAGTAGTTGTGGCGCACGGGTTTAGTTGCTCCGCAGCATGTGGGATCTTCCCGGACCAGGGCTCGAACCTGTGTCCCCTGCATTGGCAGGCAGATTCTTAACCACTACGCCACCAGGGAAGTGCCTGCTTGCTGTTTGTTGCAAGAAAAAAGGAGAGTCTGAAAAACTATTCATCCTTCAAAACTATGCCTAGGATAGATGCTGGGAAGGCTTTCCTGATTCACACAAGCTGAGTTAACCCCGTCTGCTCCTATACAATCAGTAGGAGGATTGTTTACTTGGGTACACCTTTGGGGGGCAGGGACGGAAGCCGATTCTCCCTGTGACCCTGTCTCTCAGCACAGAGCAGGCATCTAGCAGGGGTCAGTAAATGTAGAACTGAATTGCTCTTTGCTTCACAGTCCCAGATAAAGGGCACCATGACCTGAACCAGCCAGCCGCCCAAGTCACCAGCTGAAACCACCGAGGGCTGGCGTGCCAGGGATGTTTGCTGAGGAAGGGAACACCAAAATAAAACCTAACTTTAAAAAAGAAACACGCCCAGTAGGTGTTCTATTTCTATGAAAATCAGCTCTGTTTTTAGGTAACTGCCATCCTGCCTCACCTCCCCAAGGTGAGCCCTGCCTTCCCACAGGGCCCCTCTGCACCCCACCCGGTAATCATGGCCTTACCTGCCCCCATCCCCTCCCCTGTTTGCTCTCTGGGGTTTCCCTCGATTGCAGGGTGAGAGCTTCCAAACGCCCCAGAGGGCTGTCTCATGCCTGGGCCCGGACTCCCTCCCTCGTTCCCTGACCTGCCCTTGTCAGGGCCCAGGCCTTGGGGGGTGGGGGAGGGACAGGGCGGGGAGTCAGCCCCTTAACTGAGCCAGAGCCGGGCAGCTTCACAGCGAGGGGCACAGGAGCCAGGTCTCTGTCAGGCCAGCAGGGGCCCACTCCCTAGTTCAGACAGAACTCGAGGTCTGCATGGTCAGGCCAGCAGGGGCCCACTCCCTAGTTCAGACAGAACTCGAGGTCTGCATGGTCAGGCCAGCAGGGGCCCACTCCCTAGTTCAGACAGAACTCGAGGTCTGCATGGGGCAGTGAGGAGAACGGGGCTTTGTTGTCAGGCTCGTGGTGCTGGGCCTGAGCCTGGCTCCTCCTCCTCGGCTGCCAGCATCTAGGCAGGTCGCCTACCTCCCACCGTCTCCCAGCTTCAGACCCCTTCCTGGCCAAATGGAGCCGGACCTGCTGCACGGGTCTGCTGAGGGCCACGCCACGATGAATTTCTCGCAGGGTGAGAAATTTGGATTGGAGAGCAGCAACTCCATGCTTCCTGGGTGCTCATCAAGAATCAAGCTCCGGGGACTTCCCTGGTGGCGCAGTGGTTAAGAATCCACCTGTCAATGCAGCAGACACGGGTTCGAGCCCTGGTTCAGGAAGATCCCACATGCTGCGGAGCAACTAAGCCCGTGAGCCACAACTACTGAAGCCCACATGCCTAGATCCCGTGTTCCGCAACAAGAGAAGCCACCGCGATGAGAAGCCCACACGCCGCAACTGGAGAAAGCCCGTGCAGCAACGAAGACCCAACGCAGCCAAACTTTAATTAATTAATTAATTATTTTAAAAAAAGAATCAAGCTCCAGCACCCCAGCCCTGTTCTGTGAGCCTCCTTCTGGCTCAGCCTCACCTCCTCCATCAGCCCCTTTGTCCCAGAGTCGCACTGGAGCCTTAGGGAGCACCCCACTCTCTGGCAGGGTTCCTGCTTCTCACGGAGGGCTAACAGGGTGAGGGACCCTCGTTACCTGGGCAGCTCCCCCCAGCCTCCAGCCAGATTCTAGGAAGAGGCCAGGGCAAGCCTGAGGCGGGGGCTGGGGCTGAGGCTCACCGTCCCGGGAAACTTGTGAGCCTCCCTCACAGCTCAGCACTCGGGCAGGCATCCAGCTACCCACAGCTGCGGTTTCCAGAGAGCCGGGCCTCCCACCGCAGGGACAGTAAGCTGAGAAGCACTGGAGCTATAAATGTGAAGTGGTGAACCATGGGACATTGCCGCAGCCCCACAGCGGGCGGGAGCCTGCCCCCCCCCCCCCCGCCTCCCTGCCTCGCGGCAAGCTTCAGGCCCCGCCAGGCCTCTGAGACAGCCCAGGCCTGTCCAGCGGCTCCGCTCTGGGCTCTGAGCAGGGCCGCTGCCCCACTCCCACCCCCGGGAGGTCCCAGGCACAGTGTAAGGCCCGGCTGGGGGCAGGGCAGGCAGGACGCCACACAGCACTTTGTACACCAGCGGTCAGGGCCTCTGGGCTTACCTCACAAGCATCATCTTATTTTATGTTGACCTACGCAAAAGGAGGGGGGCCCGTAATCGTTTTGAAGCTTATTGCTTCTAAAGGTCTCACTCCTCCCCCGGGTGGTACCGAGTCAGCTTCAGATCCATCTGGAGGCTACCTTGGGCATAGTCAGGGTGACCTTGGGGTGGACCTGGGGCTCATGTGGTCCTGATGGGCATCCTCATAGGCCCTGCCAAAAAGGAGACCCCGGGAGCAGCAGCGATGCCTGATAACATAAGAGCAGCCGCTTCACCAAGTGCCCGCCCTGTGCCCAGCCCAGAGCTCTCAGACCATAGAAGGGTCATTGTTTTACAGGCGAGAGACCACACCCAGGGAGGAAGTCCGGAGCTCGGCTGTGCCTCAGGTCTTACCACCACTCCCACACTTCAGACCTGGGCAGGAGTGTGGTGCAAGGTGGGGAGCAGGGGCCCATCTGGAAGGGTCTGGGGAAACAGAGAACAGGAAGGAAGCCCCCTCTTTCTCTCCTCTCAGAGCCTGTCAAGGACAGGCCTCTTCTCCAACACCCCTGCTCTGCTGGACAATCTGTCCCCTAGCACAGGCCCCTCCTGGTAGGCTAGGGAGCTGGCCAGGAAAGGAAAGTCACCCTCAGTGTGTCTGTCACCTGCCCCACACGAGAGCTCAGAGGTGAGCCCTTGGGTCTCTGGGGAGGCCCCACACAGTGGGATTGTCTTGAGCGATATCACTTCAATATCCCTTAGCTGGCGCCCCTCAGGGAGGTGGACAGAGATGGATACCTAGGGAGTGCCATCAGCCACGGTGGAGGGCCTGCCAGGAGGAAGCACTCTGGGCTGGGTGATGGGGAAGAGAGACAGCGAGGGCTTCTAGACATGACCCCAGGCCCAACGGTCACTGGCCAGGGAAGCAGCTGGCAGCCTGTCCTCACCCCTTGTGAGTCAGGTATTTTGGCTTCCGAAGTCCACAAATGGGAAAAAACAGGCTGGGCAAATGTTTACTGCAAAAAACATTTAGTATTTCTTATTTGTAAGAAACTTGAAAACTTTACAGGAGGATATAAAAGTTTAATATATGGAAAAATAACATTTTGTTGTGTAGGATGGATCAATATTATAAAGATGTCATTTCTCATCTAATCTATAAACCTATTCTGATTCATTGAGTCATCTAATACGTATTGAGCCATTACTGTGTACCAGGTGTGTTCTAGGCACAAGGAATGCAGGATTGAACAAAACAGGCAAAAATCCCTGCCTTCGTGGGGCTTACAGTCTTAAAGATGGGAGAGAGATAGACAAACAAAATAAAGAACTAAAGAAGTAAATTATATAGTACGCTAGATGAAAAATGCAATAGAGAAAAATCAAAGACATTATAGAGAGTGTGGGGTGGTGGGGAGTTACAATTTAAAACAGGCTGAGTAGTAGTAACATTTGAGCAGAGATTTAAAGGAGGTGATGGGGCAGGAGTGTACTTGGTGTGCCCTAGGAGCAGCAAAGAGGCCTGTGTAGTTAGATCAGAATGAGTCAGTGGTTCTTAGACATTTGGGGATGCCTGGAGACATTTTTCATTGTCACAGTGGGGGGTGGGAAGTGCGGGGTTGCTGCTGGTCTCCGGTGAATAGATGCCGGGATGCTGCTGAACATCCTGCAGTGCACAGACAGCTTCCTGCAACAAAGATTTATTTGGTCTGAAGTGCCAATTGTGCTGAGGTCAGGAAACCCTGGAAAGTGAGGCAGAGTAGCAGAGAGATAGTCAGAGAGGTAACTGCCAACCAAGTTTTTTTTGGAACTAGAGAAGCTGATTCAGAAATTCTTATGGAAAAATATGTGATAATAGCTGGGGGCAGGAGGTGGGGAGGATTAAAAAGAAGAATAAACAGAGTTTTACCATATTTTAGCATACACTATAAATATTCTTACGACAAATGACTAATTTCCTTAATATATAAAGAGTTCTTATAAGTGAATAAGAAAAGGCCTTTTTAAAAAACTCTTAAAAATAGGAAAAAAGGAGTTTACCCCCCCAAAAAAGATACACAAATGGATTATAAATATGTGAAAAAATTATAAATGTTACTTGCAATTTAAAGAAATGAGAATGAAAATCATGAGATAGCATTTTGCAACTATCAGAGTAGCAATGATTGAGAAATTTGATTATATACAGAGTTATTCAGGATATGTGAGAATATAGCCTCATGCAGTTTTTTGTTTTTTTGGCTGCATTGGGTCTTTGTTGCTGCGTGTGGGCTTTCTCTAGTTGCGGCAAACGGGGGCTACTCTTCGTTGCGGTGTGCGGGCTTCTCATTGCGGTGGCTTCTCTTGTTGCGGAGCACAGGCTCTAGGCGCACGGGCTTCAGTAGTTGTGGCACACGGGCTCAGTAGTTGTGGCTCGCGAGCTCTAGAGCGCAGGCTCAGTAGTTGTGGTGCACGGGCTTAGTTGCTCCGCAGCATGTGGGATCTTCCCGGACCAGGGCTCGAACCCGTGTCCCCTGCATTGGCAGGCGGATTCTTAACCACTGTGCCACCAGGGAAGTCCTCATGCACAGTTCTTGAGAATATATATTGGCACAGCCTTTTTGGAAAGCAAGTTGGCAATATCTGTCCCAGATTTTTTTTGGGGGGTGGCGGGGCCGAGGCACCACGCAGCTTGTGGGATCTTAGCTCCCCAACCACGGATGGAACCCGGGCCCTCAGCAGTGAAAGTGCAGAACCTTAATCACTGGACTGCCAGGGAATTCCCCTCTGTCCCAGATTTAAATACATACACGTTTTCATCCAGCATGCCATTCTAGGCAAGTATTCTACTCATGTACATTTACAAAGATTTAAGTACAGACATGTTTATTACAGTCTTAGCAAAAGATTGGAAATGACCCAAATGCCCATCAACAGGGGTCTTGTTTATTATACGGTATACACTTACAATAGAATACTATGCAGCTTTTAAAAAGACTGAGGCTTACTCCTAGGCACACAGCCAAGAGAAGTGAAAACATATGTCCACAAAAAGACGTATGCAGAGAATTTTATAACAGCTTTATTCAGATAGCCCTCAACTGGAGCAAACCTAATGTCCATCAAAGGAGAATAAACGAACTGTGGCATATTCATACAGTGGAACACTAGTTAGCAACAACGATAAAAGGAATGAATGGATACACACAACAGGAATGAATTTCTAAAGCATTTTGTTGCACAAAATAAATCAGACACAAGAGTAGGTACTGTAGGATTCCATTTACATAAATTTCAACAGGCAAAACCAACCTATGCTGACAGAAATCAGTACAGTGGTTGCCTCAAGAAGGTGTAGATTCCTGGAAGGGGCAAGAGAACCTTCAGGGGTTAAGGAGATGGAAATGAGGTGTTGCTTACACCTTTTATACAGTTGTCTAAATCACTGAATTGTACACTTAAGATCTGTGCAATTCACTGAATTTAATTTTACCTCAGTTTAAAACCAAAATTGGGAATTCCCTGGTGGTCCAGTGGTTAGAAGTCGGTGCTCTCACTTCCAGGCCCTGGGTTCAATCCCTGGTCGGGGAACTAGGATCCCACAAGCTGGGGAGCAGCCAAAAAGAAAAAAAGAAAAAAGAAAAACAAAATTAACTATTGAATGGGGAAATAAAGTCAAACTTAGTATGTCCTGAAATGGAATGATCTCCAAATAAATTAAGGGGGAGGGGTGGAAACAAGGACAGAAAATGTGTATAGTATGCTCCCAGATGTAATAAAGAGGACACATATCTATTACGTAAGCTTGTATACAGTTGGCCCTCTGTATCCTCGAGTTCTGCATCTGCAGATTCAACCAACCATCATGCAGGATCACAGATACGGGGGTGCCGACTATACTAGGCCATTTTATACAAGGGACTTGCGCATCCGCAGATTTTGGTACCCTCAGGGGTCCTGGAGCCAACCCCTGTGGGCCGACTGTATATGTAACATGTCTGGAAGGACATGTAAGAAACTATTGGGCAATGGTTGCCTTTCTGGAAGGGCCTGGAGGCCTCAAGGTCTAAAGTGGAGGGACATGTCTCAATACTTTTTTGTACTGTTGGAATTTTTTCACTGTGTTCATGGTAACTTTTTAGATATAAAAACTAGTTAAAATTTCTTGATTGGATAACAGGGTGTTCTGAGGTTGAATTGTCATATTTCTCTACCCTTGATAGCTGGAAGCAGGGACATAAATGCTGCTCTCACACTGCTGGCAGTGGGCGGCCTATGTCTCTGAGAGTAGAAGTGGGCATTTGCACAAGCATATCAGGGAAGCGCCTGGAAGGGGGCATTTGCACAAGCATATCAGGGAAGCGCCTGGAAGGGGGCATTTGCACAAGCATATCAGGGAAGCGCCTGGAAGGGGGCATTTGCACAAGCATATCAGGGAAGCGCCTGGAAGGGGGCATTTGCACAAGCATATCAGGGAAGCGCCTGGAAGGCGTTTCTGGGGCAGGGAAGTGAGAACCTGAATCCTGGCTCAGGACGCCACAGGAAATAAACTGAATATCTATCTGAGCACAAGGATTTTGGCCGGAAATGGTAAGCTTTCTGTTGGAGAATGTAAAAAGCCATCCCATGATGTGGAAGATTTATCATGATGGAATTTTTTTTTTAATGTGAAAAGAAGCTTCTTTGGTGGGTTGGAAGACAAGGCTTTTAAGAGGATGTGGGACCGGGGGAGAGAGTACCCCAGAAAAAGGAGTTCTGAGCTAAGAATAGGACTTCCAGGTGTAGTTTTTAACCAGACGGTCCAGCATTTGGTCTTTATTTCCCCAAAAAGAACATGCCATCAAGGGTCCTACCAGGGAATGTCCGTATTCATCCTGAGAATTGGACTCTGTGCTAGTGAGCTGACTCCCTGCTTGAAGTCCAGAGCAAAAGTTTCATTATCCATTATTCTTGTGTGTAAGGGATGGTGGGGAGGAGGGAAGACTTTTCCTGTCCCAGGGAGATGCCCTGCTCACTGGTTTTGCCAGAGGAGGCGCTCAGAGGGACAGGGAAGGATCCCAATTCCAGGATCAAAGGATAAGGAACCCTGGAATGCATGGGATCCTTGTGGAGTCAAAAGTCCCTGGCAAAACAGCTCAGAGAGCAATCCTGGTCAAGATTATGTGTTCAGCTAACCTTGGGCCCAAATGTCTGATGTATGCTAAGAAGAGAGAAATCAAGGGTCTTGGGTAGAACCTCTTTACAAAATATAAGAGGCAAAATATCAATGGGGAAAAGGTCTCAGAGGGCTTTCAGCAAATGGCTAAGACCCAGATGGGAGCAGGGAGTGGGCCATGTAATAGACTTTAAGCCAAGACATCATGGGGATGCGGCAGGGGCTGCATCTGGCCCAAGCAGATGAAGGGTCAGTGAGGTAAGGGTATTCATGACTCTGGGGAAAGGCCCTTACAGATGCTCTAGTCCAGCCCCTTCCTGATGGAAACTGAGGCCCAGAGAGTGGACTGACTTGTTCAGTATCCGACGTCAGGACTGAGCTTGGTCCATGACTCAGACTCTAGCCTCCCAATCCAGTGGTTCTCCTGGAAGTGGAGGCAGAGGTGAAGCCCTTGACCAAACACATACTCTCTTCCTACCCAGGAATGTGTTTCTACTGAATTCCATGGAAAGGGAGCCACTCAAGTAGCCTGGAGTGAGGGCAGCCCTCTGAAGGGGTCATAATAGCAGACCCTGGTTCATCACCTACCCAGCAGCTCCCCCTTTTCTTCCCCTGCCGGAAGCCATATTTTGTAGTAGGTGAAAACCTCTTGATTTCAGGAAACATAGGCCAATTTCCCAAGCCCAAGAAATGAGTCCTAATTGGTCTCATGGTATTCCAATTCCCCTTTGTCAGTGATTGGCCTAAGGGTGGGCATATGATCTAGTTCTGGCCAACAAGACATGAAGGGAAGATTGTAGGGCTTTCTGAGAGAGCTTTTGCTTTCCTCATAAAAGGGAAAGATGCAGTAGGCACCATCATGCCCCCGTCTCGCACACCTTCCTTCCTGCCTTCAATGCAGATGTGTATATAGTATGAGGGTCAAGCATGACAGTAAAGGCATAGCACCCTTAAGATAGCAGAGTGGACGATCAATCCCAAGTCTTTGGTGGCCCGAGTGAGCTGCTGGACCAGTGCCAGCAACCGTCTACCTCCAGACTTCTTGTTAAGTAAACGTTAAATGCCCTTATGATTTAAGCCGCTGTTAGCTAGGTTTTCTCTTACTTGCAGCCGAAAGCAATCCTGATTGGCACTGGCCATAAATGTTAGTGCAACTCCAGCCAACTTCAAGAGATGCTGTTTAGAAACAGCCTTTGGTCAGCCTCCTCAACCTTGGGATCTTTTCTCCTGAACCCCTGCCCAGCTTTCTTATCATTCCTCTACCAGATGGAATCCCCCCACCCTTCCACCCACCCCACCACATCCTCCCCCATCAGCCTGGCCAGTCCTACTCATCCTTCACTGCCCACATTGGATGGCCTTCACTGACCTTGCTCACTACCACCAGGCATACATCTAATTGACAACACTGATCAGTCATTTATTTACCAATCACACTTGTGGTGGCCTGCTGTGGATTAGCCATAGGGCCAGCACTGGACCCAGCAGGCAGTGCAAGTCCTTGGGAGCCCTCACTGGTGGGGCAGACATGTCAACAACAGCAGTGTAGGGAGCAGTGACAGAGGGGTGGGTCGGTTTTATCTTGGCAGGGGAGCAGGTAGCCATTTCCGTACTGCTCTCTCCAACCAAAGGCTTTATTTCTCTGGGCAAAGACCAGCCCTGTCTGTTCCAGGACTGACCTAAGCCCATCTCAGAGGAGGCAGCAGAAAGGGCTCTTGTGAATGATCCCTGAGCAGGCAGGGCCTTGGGGTAGACGTGCTCTTGGCCACCCACCTTTCCCTACCGTCCCTGTAAGGCCAAGGCCCTTAATGGCTAGAGGAAGCAGCAGTGGACATGGCAGCGGAAGATCCGAATTGGAACCTTAGCCACCACTAACTTGATGTGTGACTTTGGACATGACGTGGCCTCTCTGAGCCCCAGTATTAATGAAAGACAGAGGAGGTTAATAATGCCTGCCTATCTCGCAGGCTGCTGCAAAGACTGAATGAGATGACTGTCAGATGCACCAGGGCCGGGGAGGCCTGGCACACTGGAGGTGGGCAGTAAGTGTTCATTCATCCACCTGCCTGCCCACCCCCACCCCACACACAGCAGAAAGCCAGAGACAGCGCCATGTACCTTCCATGGGAGACAGACCGGGCACTCAGACATCATCCCACCCAAGGAACCAGGTGGGATGCTTGGTCCTCGGGTGGGGCATGGGGGTTCCTTGGGTTCCCAGACTTACTCCTGCTCTGAAAAATACCATCAATGGAACAGCACAAGAAGGAAAGAAAATTGGGTTGGTGGGTAGGAGGATAGGATCCTCTCATGTGTCTCTCACAGGTTGTTCTGAGGGCTCCCAGGCCACTCTGGAGTCCTTGTCCAGCAACTTCAGGTAGATTCACCCATGGGCAGGGGCTGTCTGCTCAGGGACCGCCGGGCACTGCTTGCTCTCAGCGATGCTCTGTCAGCAGCAGGCTAGACTGCCAAGACCAGTCAGCAGAGGGAGGCTTTCCCCAGAGGTGCCCAAACTCTGGCATGACAGACAAACCCTGAAGGAACCCTGCTTTTGGCGGTTAACAGGTATTCCCTCTGGGTCTGCAGGTGAGGGAGGACCTAGACCTCCGCCTGTGGCCCCAAAGGAGGCCATCACTGCCCATACTTGGAGTGTGATCCCAGCTGTCGTGGGGCAGGAAAAGCATCTCCCGGAAGAGCCAAACTGACCTGCCTGGGAGAAAAGGGGCAGATTCCAGCAAATGTCGGCCAGACAACAGAGGGGCCTAGGAGCTGAAGGAGGTGCCCCACAGAGCTGGGAAGGGGGTCCAAACTGTCAGTTCAGATGGAGCAGTGAACCGTCAGTGGGGTGACAGTGGGGTGGTGTCATCCAGAAGTTATCGACTCAAATTCCTCATCCTTTTGCGGTGGCACCATACTCCTGGTGGTCCCAGGAGGCTCTGATTCCCACTCGCTCCAGCGGAGGAAAGCTGCCCAGGACCAGACACTTTGTCCCCGGGCTGGATTGTCCCTTCCAAGTGACAGGAGGGGTCTGAGGCAGCCCAAGGTAAGCTGGGAGAGACACAGGCTCTGGAAGGTTGTTTTCCACCTCCAGAGCTGGGATCTGATTGCCATTTAGATGACGAGAGAACACCAGAGCCCAGCCATGGGGCCAGCTCGAGGCTTAGTGGGGGTGGCACCCTGCCTGTCCCAGAGATGATGGCAGGCCCTCAGGAAAGATGGACGCCAGCAGCCTTATGGGAGGCTCCCTTCACTTCCGAGCCTGCCCTCCAGACACCCGGCCCCAGCTGAGACCCCAGGCGTGGAGGAAGAGGTGGACCGTTGGCTGGGTCTCCGTGGGGTGTGGGCATCGTGGGGTCACCTTGGGGCATGAACCCCAAAGCTCTGCTACAAGTTGTACTGGAAGGTTCGGGTGTCCTCAGGAGGGCAGGGGCCTTGGGTGTGGTCTTGCGGCTCTTCCTAAGTCTCAATGTGCTGTCACATTAGCCCAGTCAGGGAAACTGTCCAAGTCAAATATGACCCGTCCCCAGGTGTTGACGGCCAAAAACACACAGGTGATTCCAATGACGTTCATTATTAGTCCTGTTTTCATCTGGAAAAAAACAGGGTCAGAGTCAGCACCCTCGGGTCTGCCAGGCTGTCAGAACAAAGGTGAACGGGCCTTGGGAACCAGCACTCTGGGAGAAGGGAACAAAGGCTGTTTGCTGGGCCTCCCGTCCCCAGGCCAGGCCCTGTGCTCTCCCCACCCCCCAGGCAGAGCAACTTCGTGTCCAGTAAGAATCACCACTGCTAAGGCAGCCTGGGAAACAGGCAGCACGGGTGGGCTCTTCAGGCCCATTGGGACGTTTGGAAAACTGGGCCTCAGGGAGGCGAGGGAGTTACTGGAGGGGCCCGGGTCTGACCCCAGCGCCTTCACCGTCCCACAGGCACGTGCTGGCCTTTCTAGGGCCTGCTCTGCGTTCTTTGGGTGCTCACTAACCATTGCTTTCAAACCCTGTGGCAGGATTTTCACTGGGGATTGGAATTGAGTTTGCAATTCCTGGTTTCTGGGACCCACCCTCTGTGTGAGAATGCTCCATGGAGTCCCAGAGATACCCAGCGGAGGCTCTGAGTTAACTAACACCCGATTGGGCCGAGGGAGGGACCCGCTTTCCTGGCCTCCCCTGTTTGCCCACTTGCCTCTCCCCATTCCGGAGCTGCAGAGGTGCCCTCCTCCCGCCGGAGGCTGGGATAAAGCCAAAGCAGAACTGAAGAGTTCCTCCTTTGGCAGCATTTGTTTCCAAGGCAGCATCTGCTCCCAGGCAGTGGTGTCTCTCCCCCTGCCTGCTTCCATGTCTGTAGACACCTCTGTCAATCTCTTTGGCTGTCATTAACATTTCCCCTCATCTCAGCCTTGCCCCTCCTGACTGTCCTCACGGGTTCTTACTAGATTGTGAAGTCCATCTCGTCCATGTGGGACTCCCACCCTCACCCCTTCCCAGTGCTCAGTGAAGGCTCCCCTGGCGGCTGCTCGGGCACTTCCAGGTGGGAGATTCTGTAACCCGCCTCTCAGCTTTGGGGGACAGAGCAGTCTATGAAACAAGAGATCGTGTCAAAAAAGAAGGAAAAAGCTGCATATAAATGCAAATAATGAGCTAGGTCTGGACATTTGGTCCCAAACTGTTTGACACCACAGGTCATTAACAAATGGGGCATCCCTCATGACAAAAGCATCATAGGTGATAGGAGTGAATAAAAGCGGCTGCGTTACCATGTCGGAAACCTTGAGGTGTCCATAGGAAAACACGATGGCATTAGGTGGGGTGGCCACGGGCAACATGAAGGCAAAGGATGAAGTCAGGGTACAGGGGATCATGATGTACAGCGGGTTGAGGCCAATGGAACGTGACTGGGGAAAAACACAGCACTACAACGTCACAGATGCAGAAAACAGAAGCTCCTGGGGGCCGTCACTCTGAAAAGCTTTTCCCTAATGTACTGTGTACATTCCCACCTCTGTGCCTCTGTCCTGCTGGCCCCTCTACCCTTTGCCACATCTGGATGATAACTCTGCTGGACCCTGAAGGCTAAACTTACCGGGAAGCCTTTCTGAAGCCCCTCAATTCACTCAACATCTACTTCTTGGGCACCTACTATGTGCCAGAGACCATGCTGGGCACTCCTCCAGGCCATGTGTGCACATGTCTGTCTGTCCTGACACAGAGAGGGCCTAGAGGGCAGGGACCACATCTCTCACCTGTGTGTGTGCCTCTGTATGTGTGTGTTTTTATACACATTTGGGATCATTTTGTGTATGGAATTTGGTATCCATCTGTTTAAAGCTTAAAATTCAGCCACATCTAGCACAGAGTAGACAGATGCTCATAAATATCTGTTGAATGAATGAATGATATAATAATTTGTAATGTCTGTCAATATCAAAATTAATAATCTATCATGCAGATCTACTTGCACATGAGAGCAGACACATATGCAGAGATGTTCAGTGCAATATTGTAACAGCAAAACACACAGGAAACAGACTCAATGGCCATCAATAGCAGGACGGTCAAATAAAATACATATATACAAACAATGGAATAGTTTGCAGCTGAAAAGAAGAATTGAGTAGGTTTTATGTGCTAACAATGGAAGGATCTCCATGATATATGATTAGATTTAATAAGGTGCAGAACAGGACCACGGAATAATGCCATTTGTTTAAAAGGAGAGTGTGTGTGTCTGTGTGTGCATGTGTAATACGTCCAGAAAGATACCTAAGGAATTAATAACAGGAATTGTCTTTAGGGAGGAAGCTAGAGCGTAAGGGTCTGTATACTCTTTGGTATTATTAGACGTTTTCTGGCTATGTGTATGTATCACATTTTCAGCTTTGAAAAATTATGTGTTCCCATTTTATGAGCTACCCTTCAGGACTGATTTTTTTTTTTTTAATGGCTTGATAGTATTACATTGTATGAATATATGATAACTTATTTCATCAGTCCCCTGCTATTATGGAAGTATTTTTATAACAAATAATTCTTTGATGTGCATCTTTATAATATAAGCTTGTAGGCATCTCTGATGATTTTCCTAAGACAGATTCCTGGACATAAAATTCCCAGAGTCTGGTGTAATCTCTTAGCAGTTGGGTTTTTTTAAATCCTTGTCGTTTTATTTTCACAAACCTTGTATTTTAAACCTTTCTATGCACAAAATATAAATATGTACATAATATTTTTTTTACCAGTGGCCTCCAATTTTCTTTATTTTCACCACTATCAGGAAAGTATTTTAGCATATACTTTTAATATAGGGGTTTTTATTATAACATATTTACATGTATCACTGTATTGATATATTCTAAACCATAGGAAAAAATAAATATTTTTTTATTGGAAAAAAAAAAAAAGATTCCCAGAGTCAAAGGGTATGAGCGGGTTTCAGGTTATGGTTCCCGTGGGTAAACAGGTCTCTGAAAAGGCTGCGCCAGTTGCACTCCCTCTAGGAGTAACTGAGAGGAACCAGTCTGCTTCCTGGTTTCCCCATGGTGTGTGCACCCCATGTGCTTCTGTGACCCAGCTGGGGGTCACCACCTTCCCCTTGCCTGCAGGTGGGTGCTGAGGCAGGAGCGTGAGGTCTGTGTGGAATCTAACTCGGGGCTTCGGATTCTAGAAAAGCTTGTTTTCGAAGGGCCTGGCCACCCACTCAGGTGAAGACCCCCATTTGACTAGCATCTGGAGGTGACAAAGCCAGGCCTCTGCTAGGGGAAGGAGTCCTCGCTACGGCACGACCAGCATCAGAAGACGCTCCTCGGCATCTTTTCGCCCTGGGCAGCCTGCTTAGGGGAGGGGGAGATGGGCCACCTTGCTCTTTCTAACACTTCCATCTTCACTTGGAATAAAAGGAGAAAATCACTTGGGTTTGCTTTTTATACACGTGGACACCCTGGCAACTGAATGAAAAGTTACCAACTTCAATCCTGTGTTGAGGCCTTTGTAAGTCTGTCCTCCCAACTCCAGAATGACAGCCTCAGCCTCTCCCTGGCTCGTTTTGCATCTACAGAGGGTTTTCATAGCCCTCATCCTACTTGACCCTCAGCACAAGAGAAGGGGAAAGAACTTGAGTGACGGGTTTGAGGATCCCACAACTTGGACTCAGGTCTTCTGACTCCGAACCTAGGGCTTTTTCTGTACCACCTTGAGGTTGGTACTGCCAAGTGATGAGTGACAAAAGGAAATGCAAGAGAAGGTCACAGTCGAGCTTCCTATAAGCTCTGCTTTCTTCTCAGTCCCAATTCAAAAACATGCTTGCCCACGGAACACAGCCCTTTAGCCTGGCACTCAGCATCCCCACCCACCACCACCCACAGCCTCTCTGGGCTCAGTGCCCACTGATCCCCAGTCCCTGAGCTTGCCAAGCAAGGCTTCTGGGAGTTTTCAGTCATGCTCCCATTTCCTTTATGTGGGCTACTCCATCTTCCCGGAACATCCTCTCCCCTCCCACCATTCCCAGGCTCCATTTCCCCCAAGATCTCTTCCTGGCGGGTTCTAGCCAATGGTGTCCCCCTGTCCTGCAGGCCTCCTGCTCACCTGTGCTACATTCTGAGAGACCCTCTATCATTCCCCCATGGCATCCGTGGTGTAAGCCCTGTCTCCCCAGCTTGAGAAATAATCGATTACATTCATAAATAAATTTAGGGCACCTGGTTGTTGCTTAGCACTTTTGGTCAGCGTGGAGGATACAAAGAAGAACCAGCGAAGCATTGAGCGCAGGCCCAGGGCCATCAAGGGCACACAAGTCTGTGTTAGAGCAGGGCTCAGGACCCAGGTCTCCAGAGCCTGGCCAGGCTTGGGCCCCTGATGTCACTGTCTCTCTAGGGACCCAGGATATGGTCAGCTTCCTATGAAATGATGACTAAGGGTCATCACCCCCAGCAGGGTTACTTACCATGGAGGCAAAGATGGGCAGGAACAGGGTGGTGGTAGCCACGTTGCTTGTGCATTCAGTGAGCACAGCAATGAGTGTGGACAAGATCAAGGTGATGGCTGCCGGGGACACGGCATGCAAGGGCTCCATCTGCTTCCCCATCCATTCTGACAGCCCCGAGGCCTGGGAAATACAGGGAGGGCAGTCACCACAGGGCTCCTGGCTCACAGTTCCTCCGGAGCCTGGAGGGACCTTCATCTGTCTCCAAAGGGCTCAGCCCATCCTTCACTTCCGATTCTCTCTCTCTGCATACGTACCATAGGTGATCTAATCCGTACCCACAATTTCAGTCTCCATCCTCACTCTGCTATCTCCTAAATCCTCGTTTCCAGCCCAGCTGGTCTGCTGTCTGGATTTCCACACAGATATCCCATGAGCGTGTCAGACCCAACATGCCCCAACCTGAATTCATCTTCTGCTCCCCCTGGGCTCCCCAGCCCAGTGACTAGACTCACCTAGTGTCCAACCTAGAAGGCTAGGGGGTCATCCTGGGGTCTCTGTCCCCCTTATTTCTTATGCCCAGTCACCATGACACCCAAAACATCTCATGTCCATCATCTCCTCTCTGTCTCCCACAGTTCTTAAAGCTCAGGAGAGTGATTTGAGCCAGAAATTGGGAATTTAGATTTGGGGCTTTAGGCTAAGAATAGATTGTCCAGGGAGAGAATGAAACGTGAACAAAGAAGAAGCCAAGGACAGAACCTTCAGGAACACTCATGTTTAAGGGAGAACAGAGGAAAAGTCAACCAAGGAGGCAGGGCAGGAATAGTCAGAGTTAGAAGTAGACAGGAGAAAATGATGTCTTGGGGACCAAAGGAGGAAGGAGTTTCAAAAAGGAGACAGTGGACCATGGAGTCCAGTGTTCTGAGCCTGTGTTAGATGAAGGCTATGGAGCATCTACTGGGTCTCCCCCAACCCCTGTCCGGCCTAGGCCTCCACTTCAGACATCCAAGAGATTTTTCCCAAGTGCAGATCTGACCAAGTTACTCTCTGGCCTCAAGCCTTTAGTAGCTGCCCACCACCTTCAGAATGAAGTCCACACTCCCTATCTTGACCCTCAGTGAAGTGGCTTCTGTGAGCCTCACCAGCCTTATCATCTGCTGTTCCTCAGCTGGATACAACACGCTGATTTCTGTACTCATGTGTCACTTCTTTCTGAAATGCTCTTCCAAACATGTCCCCCTCTCTAGGCTGTGAAATCCTCAAGAACAGGGACCATATATCAATCTCTGTAATTCGTGTGCCTGACCTAACACAGACATAATAGGAAGGTTTGATGACGAATGAATGAGTGAATGAGAGATGGATGGAGAGGTGACTAAATGGATGGATCTGTTCATCAAAATAATAGTTATGTACCCACTATGTGCTAGGCTCCGTCCTAGATGCTGAGGAAACAGCAATAATAAGATAGACCAAGTCTATCTATTACGTTCTATTCCTGGATAGATGGATGAACGGATGGACAGAGGAACGCAGCACCAAGCATCCCTCCCTCTGGCTCATTTCTTCCCTATCAGGGAAGGGGGGAGGTAAGAAAGTTGCATTTTTGGGTGTTTTCCCCCAAAAGCTCTTCCTCTCCTCCTATGTCGCTACATACCTAGCTAGAGAAAAAAAAATTTTAATGGCAACCATATCAACAAAGTTCATCAGGAAGAAGAACCAAGGGTAATGGTGAAAATATTCACAAAGACTTGAAAGAAAGATCTGCCTAGAATAAATCAAAGCAGAGATTGTTATTACCAAACCCCACAGGAGACCTCCCATCATCCCCCATCTCTTTTGGCTAACCAGGGTCACTCATTCACTCATTTCTGAAATCACTCAGAGAGTACTTTCTCTATTCCAGGCACTATTCATGGTGCAGGGTACCTAGATGACAAGGCAGAGGCCCCGTCTTCAAGAAATGAACAGTTACATGGAGAAGACAGACACAGAAACACACAGGCACAGGCCTGGGGTGCCGAGGAGGAGGGGTGCAGCAGTTCTCAGCTGCCCTCTTGGTGAAGGAAGGGGCCCTAGGCAGCCCACAGTGGAGAAGTTACCTCGCATCCTTTAGCCAGAGCAAAGCCACCCCCCAGGAGCAGCACGATGCCCCAGGGTACTTTCTCCTGGGCCACCTTCCAGTTCAGCAGCGGAGGCGGATAAAATGGTGTTTTCCTTTCTGAGAAGAGATGATAAAAACACACACATACGTTGGGAATTCCCTGGCAGTCCAGTGGTTAGGACTCCGTGCTTTCACTGCTGAGGGCCCAGGTTCAATCCCTGGTTGGGGAACTAAGATCCCACAAGCCATGTAGCGTGGCCAGGAAAAAAAAAACAAAACAACCCATACATAACCCAGAGCAGCATTAGCAAGCAAAAGAGGTAAAAGAGATCTAATGCAGGGGAATAAAAGCCTGCAAGGACAATGAGTGCCGTCTCATATCTGTAAATTAGCTAAAATTTACGGTAATCACTACAACACCCACTGCTGGTAAAGACATGATATGGTAAAGCTATTATACACTCCTGTTAGTGTTATAAATTGGTGCAGTCTTTTTGAAAAGCAATTTACCAATACATTTTAAAAGCCTTTAAGACATATATACTCTTTTACCCAAGCTGCAATCACTGCTAGAAATTTATCCGAAAGAAGAAACACCCTCGAAGAAAAAGCTATATTCACGAAAACATTAATTTATAATAATGAAGAATTCAAAACAGCCAGAATGCTCCGTGACAGGGGAATGGTTACAGCCCGCGATACAATATAATGCCGTTATTAGAGAAAATAAATCTGAAGACTGTGGCAATAGCAGGAAATGTTTCTAGCATAACCACAAGCGAAAACATGAAAACAAAAACCAGTAAAGAAACAGGATTGAAATTATGTATGTTTTGATTATAGCCATATAATATATATGCATATTAACAAAGACTGGGAGGGAAAGAGAAACCCCCAAAATACTGATGGCATTATGGGAAATGGGAAATCTCTTTCTGTTCCTGTTGTAAAATAAATAAGATTTCAAATGTTTAAAAAGCAAAAGAGGAGATTCTGCACTAAACAATATACAGAGAAGGCTTGGAAAATACGCTGTGCCCAGACTTTGTAATCTAGCCAGTCCTTTTCAACAGGGTGAGATGTTCTCCCTCCCAGGCCCAGGGAACACCATGGAGATCCTTTGCTGCCGGGGCCCCAACCCTGATGAATGGGAGGCCAGGACAGGAGCCTTACCTTCCTCAGTCTGGCTGCAGAAGTTGAACTTGGGCTTCTGCGAAGGCACAATGAATAGCAAGATGGCCACAAAGATGGCCACTGTGGCATCGGAGGCATACCTGGGTAGGGAAGAGCACATGGGATGAGCCCATCTTGGCTGCACTGACAGTCATGCAACAAGCCTGCACTGTGTCTGAATGCTCCCACGTGAGGAGATGGGCTCGTCTGAGTAAGAAAACTGGAACCGCAAAGGCCAAGATCGGGAGGGATGAGGTAGACTGAATCCCGGCTGGAAACCAAGACTCCCATGTTCTCGGCCTAGCTCTGCCACCAACTCTGAGTGACTCCGAGGGGCTCACTTCCCTCTCTGTCTGTGTTGCTCCATAGGTGAGCTTCATGAGCTCTCCTCAACCAGATTCTCCGGGATTCTGGGTTCACCAGGGTGACCACAAGGACTTTGGGGCTACCCCAAGCAGACCTTCAAAATGGAGTAAGCAGTAACAGGCAGCAATCTCCCTGTGCACATCTTCTGCCCTTTCTAGGATATGCATGTTTCTCAACCTTTCTTCTATTCTGACCACATAACATCTTAGCCAGGAGAGAAACTTCATATCCCCCCTTTTGCCAAGTCTCTATCTAAAGAAGCTTCTGGACCCCAGGATGTGTGTCTTCAGAGGGACTCGCCCGGATCTGAAGAAACATGAGAAAGGAAAGATGGCAGAACAGAGACTTGGAAACCAGAGCACTGAGAGCCCCAGTCCTAGCCCAACCGGCCTCTCTCTATCACAGCCTGGCTACCCTGCCAGCCTGTTGGGGCCAGAGGGGCCACAAGAACACATCTGTGAGCTTGTCAGGAAGACTGAGTCCAGAAACCAACAGAGTGCTCCAGAACCAGACGGCAGAGGAGGAGGAGAGCCATGGGGGGGGGGGGGGTGCTGTGGGAGGAACCACTTACTTTGTCTTGCCCTCCACCCAGGCGATTGACAGCCAGCCGGGCATGAAGCCGGGGTCCCGGGAGAACCACAGGCCGACCAGCAGGAAGAAGCAGAGAAGGACGTTGACCTCAGCGAAGGAGAGGGGCCCCAGCTTCCTGTACTCCGCCCACAGCACCTCGCGGGCAGCCTTCTCCTCACTCTTCTTCTCCAGCCCGCAGCCCCAGGACTCTTTAATACTAGAGAATGCAAAGACAGGAGGACTGCGGGGCGTGTTGGTTGACTCAGGGCTGGTTGAATGGAAGCGTGGACACTGGGCAGCAGAACATGATAGAAAGCCACACAGGGCTGCCTGTCCCCCGGGGGGCCTTGAGCAAGTCCCTTCCCACTCCCCATTTCTGTCATCTGCCTACCCTACCTCACAGGACATAGTGGGGCAAAGTCTCTGTTTTATGGACCCAGCATATGCCCCCAGGGTGCCCCCAGAAGAAGCCTGAGATGGCCCAGGTGGGGTGTCAGGGACAGTGGAGGTAGGAAGAGAGGATGCAGGAGGGTGGGAGGCTGAGCAAAACGGAGCAGGGGATGGACAGGAGCATAGGAAGCAGAAAGAAGCAGAACCGAGGCCACTGCTGGCACGGGGGTCCTGGCAGGTGCCAGTCGCCTAGAGACCGGTGGCTGCCGACATCTGGGGGTGGCCGTGAGAAATCTGGAACCAGCTCAAGGTGGGGCCGAGGCTCCTTCACATGCTCCGTCTTCCTCCTCCCACTGCGGCCTGGAGCTGCCTTCGATGGTGCCAGGATGCCAGTCCCCATCAGCAGGTGGCTCAAGAGGACACAAGGAACAGGGACAGGTCCCAGCAGACTGGGTCAGGCAGGAGCAGGGTGGGTACTTGCATTGCAAGGAGCTGACACGTAGGATTAAGGACGCAGAAGACTCGGGGGCTCGTAGTAGCTGTGGCGAAGGCAGGAGGGAAGCCAGCCAGGTCCTGCTCTTGGACGGGCTCCCTAGGAACCAGTGCCCATTGGCCAACACGCCTGCCCAGGGCACCCTGCAGGACTTCCCTGGGGAGTGTTGGCAGGAGGGGGCAGGAAGGAGGAGGGATCTCGGAGGAGTTACAGAGGGTACCTAGCCTTGGGGAGGGGCTGACTGGGGCCACTGGCACACAGGATGCCAACCCCGAGGGATCCACTGAGGATTCCAGTCACACGTTCCAGCCCCCGTCAGCCTGAAGGTGGGGGGCAAGGCCAAGAGGATTATCCCTAGAGAGCCTTCCCTTGTGGGAGTCCTTCCTGGGACCCTAAAACAGACTTCCTAGGAGCACAGGGGTTAATGGAATACGTGCTGAGGTGCCAAATGCTGAAGCCAGGGCTGGACGGGAACCACCCTTGAGAGGGTGAGGGCCATGCAGGGTGTGGGGCACGGCCTAGAGCAGGGACTCAAGGAGGTTGGGACACAGCTTCCTGTGGTGCTCAGGGGTTAGGAAAGGAAGTGGCAGTGATGGGGACTCGGGTCTGCACAGCCTGCCAAGATCTCCGTTCTGGACAAGGGGCAAGGACATTTGTCCTCAGGGTCACCCGCCAGGGACACCCTCCAGACCATCCAGCATGGGGATGGCTCTGCTGGCGTGGGAGCTGGCCTCTCTGTCCTCGCCCCCTTGGCATGAGAGAGTCTGTGTTCCACCCACTACCTATCTGCTGCCACCTGTCGTTCTCCAGACTCTGGGGCTGGACCAGAGGCTTCAGGCTTCCAGGATAAGGGGTGACTTTGGTAGCTGCCCAGCCCATGTCTGATGCTGGAGACACATCCCGACACCACACTGGCTGCAGACTCTGGGGGCTGCGTCATATACGCAGGTGTCCAGTGCTGGCCCCCTGCAGTGGTGCCCCCAGGCCTTCAGGTCCCTCTTACACTAAGTGGTTTCACATTCATCTTTGGGTTAATCCGTCTGGTGACCGCTGGGCTGGCACGAGATGCAGGCAAATGGATCCAGCTTTCCTGTGGGGGCCCCGGGAGCTGGGTGGGTGCATGATGAACTGGGTCAATGCGCTGCAGGAGAGGCGAAGGGACCCCGAGCCCTGTGGCAGGGGTCCAGAAGAACCGTCATCCCTAACTCAGGGCTTAGCCTGGTGAGGAAAGTTGGGTGTAAGCCAGCAGGAATATCCCAAGAGTCCTGGGTGGTCTTGGGAGGGTCTGTGGCCCCCTTGGCTGGATGTGGCCTAGGAAGCTGCCCATAAACTCAGGAAGATACAGTTTTTCTGAATTAGGCTGGAGGGAATGACCCTGACATTGCTCTCCACGACCAACCAGATGAGGGATTCAAACTGTGCAGCCAAGCACCCGTAGGAGCAGCTTCCCTTTCACATGGGGGCCCGGACACCAGGCAGGGTGGGGTGCGCGACGAATGCCTACAGCTACCATTAAGTCGTCATTATGGCTGCTTTGATTATGGACAGAGATTTTTTTTTAACGGCAGATTTCAAAACAGTTCCTCCTTCAGAAGAAAACTTAACCAAAGTGCCCCTTTTTCCCATTAACTCACAGGTCTTCGTGGGCGCTTTACCTTTCAGCTCTGAGATCTCTTGGCCACATAGGCCTCTGTTTTTTGTTGGGCTCGAGCGCCATGTGAACTAAGGCACAGAGCACATGGCTCACAGCTAGGTACTTTACACTCCAGTGTGAGAGGGTCACCTTCACGCCACAGATAAGTTTGTGCCTTTAAAAATGACAACAACCTTTTGAGGTATTTGTCAGCCACACATCATGGTTTCTGTCCAAAGTCTGGCTGCTGTCAAGGTTGACTCTTGGCCAGCTGTGTGCTGGGAACTGGAAGGTAAACTTTGCAGAAGCTGTGCGCTGCTGGGAACATTGTAAGCATTCAGTAAATCTGGGTTTGGACTGATGTGGATATTATCAGGAGGTCTGCTGTGACCTGGCCTGACGGGCACTGGCAGCCAAGTGGAAGTCTGTCCAGCAGTGTTGACGGGCACCAAGAACAAAGCTTCTTGTTAATTGCTTTGACAACGGTACACCTGCCCTTTCTCCCTGGGCTGGGAGCTGGGCCGGGTGTAGCGGTCAGAGAGGACTTACCGCAGGCCACAGAGGAGCTCAGGTCGGGGGAGGGATGGCACTGGAGCATGACTACAGGTGCCAAGGGGCAGGGCGTGGTGTGCCCAGGGAAGCCCGGAGCAGCGAGCAGGCAATCCGTCAGAATCGGAGTGGGGGTGGGGGCAGTTGGGAAAGGTGTCGCTGAGGAAGGAGCATTTGAACTGGCCTTGAGGACTGAGGAGGTTGGAAGGTAGGAAGGCAGGGAGTGGCTTGCCAGGAAGAGGGAACAGCACGTGCAAAGGCACGGTGAGCAGCAGGGGTAGCGGGAACTGGAGGGCAAACTAGCAGGAGACGGGGCTGGAGAAATGGTCCGGGCCAGACAGGAGAAGCTCTCTAGACTCCCCTGCTGAGCCGAGGTGTGGTCAGATCCCCTATTCCATAAGCATCTCAAACTTACTTGAATCTCATGTAAATAAACCGGAGCCACAGCCAGGAGAGCAGCAGCATGATCAGCATATTAGGGAAGGCAAATCCAAACCAAGAGGCGAAGTTCACGACGTCTTTGCTGTCAGGAAACAATCTGAAGGGAAACATACGGGTCCACATCTCTACCAGACACTGAGCTGCGGAGAGCGGGCGGGCCGGACCCTGCGGGCGGAGGCTGAGCGGCAGCCGGGCCCCGAGAGGTGGTCTGGAGCGGGGGCCTCCCCCTCCTGAAGTCCAGCCACCCACACCCATCACTCAGCATTACCCCAGTCAAGCAGGGGCCCCAGAACATGGCCGCGCACAAGACAAGCCTGAGGAGCGACCAACTGACCCTCCTGGAGGTCCACACCCCGCTGAGAAGCTCATGAAAGGCATGGCCCTTCAGGCCAGAAAAATACACCTTTGTACACACATAATTTGGCCAACAGCTCCAGGGGGTCCACAGATGCCTCAGAACCTCACCCCGTGGGCTTCTGCAAGGGAAGGCCCCCCACTAGGAAATCAAATCTCAAAAGCTTCCCAGGGTGGGACCAGAAGATGTTTCCTGGGGGCTGGAGGAGGGTCACTTCCGCCCCCAGCCCCAGGCACTGCTCCCTTTAGCCCAAGGGTGTCAGACTAGCCACAGAGCTTTTCCCATTCAGCCCAGAGGAATTTCAGGGAGAACCATAAGGCTATCATTACAGAAAACACTTGCAGGAGCAAAACAGTCTGCTTGTTCGACCTCAAGTGTCTGCAGGCCTGCCCTTCCCACCTCCCAGCTGCCCTCCCCACCCCTGTCCAGGGTGTTTGTCTGCACAGGACGGGCACCGCCATACTTCTGTTCCTTCCCTCTGTGCCCACTGCAATTTGTACTTATCTTCATTAACACGTTTACACAACCCGCCAGAACTCTCTGGGTGTCTGCTACCCTCAGCTGCCTCTCACTTCTGTGACCCAAGCCCCACCCAGCACAAGGCCAAGAACAGAACTGGGTCCTCAAAGCCTGGGTCCCTTTGTGGCCAAGGCTGGAAAGTTCTAAACCACCCCATGGCCCACCTGGAGCCTCACAGGGGCACACGTCCCCCTCAAGGGCAATTAGAGGGGCCATAGTGAAAGAGCCAGTGAGGAACCAGGTGACCTAACCTCTAACCTTTCCGGGTGTCATAGGACCATCGCCATTAACAACCGAGGTCGTGAGCCAGCTTTGAGGGAAGCATCTTTAGGGGCATCTATTTTCTATAAGTTTTAACCAAGGAACCCGCTTCTCGGATTACACTGTCAATTCCCATGACCAGCTCCGCGTTCAATCCACGTTCCCTGTCTGAGCGAGAATCCTGAGCCCAGGAAAGAAAGGCAGGACTTGTCCTGAGCAGAAAGCAACCCAGTCTGTGGACATCAGCTCCTACGCTGTGGGGTCCTGAGCATGTGCAGGGAGGTTGGGCCACAGAGGCTGATGGCGGCCCATCCTCTCACCCCAGCCAGGCGGCCCCCACCCCCATCCCGGCTCCAGGGCCCAGCTGAAGAGGAGGAAGAGGTGGGTGGGCCCCTCCAGCCCCATCCCCCCCCCCCACTATTGTCCCCAAAAGGCATGGCCAGCGACTCACTCTTGCATCTGGCCCAGGAGCACCACGTTGGGTCCCGTGCCGGTCAGGGTGGCAGTGCCTCCGATGCTGGCTGCGTAGCACACGCACAGGGTCATGGCCTTGCATATGTTCTTCCTGTCGACCTCCCGCTGCCTCATGGAGGGACCTTCAAAATGCACTTGGCTCCCTGTGGTGGGCACACTGCCGTGGGCACACTGGGGACCACCTGCCCAGCCCCAGCTCCTGACCCTGCCGCTGACCTGAGGACCCAGGCGTGCCAGCTCTGCCGGCTCCCTGCCCAGGTTCTGTCTCCCCCACCTCCAGCCCAGTGCTCTTATCCGGCCCCACGTGGCCCCCCAGCTACGTCCCTCGGCAAGGCCCAGGCTCCTCAGTGCTCCGAGCAAAGTCAGCAACTTCAGACACACTCCTTTCTTTCCTGCCTCCTTGCTCTTGCTCAGGCTGTTCCCTTCATCTGGAGGGAGGGATCCAAATCCATCTCAGATGTCCTCTCCTCCTAGCAAGGTCTCTGCCTTTTCTGCGCTCCCTCAGAGTCTGGCTAATGGCAACCCGTGGCCTCCCCCAAGTCAGATGAACTAACCGAGGGGCCTCTTGACTCCATCCCACTGGGCTCCACAATATGAGTGTGTCTGCTTCATCTCTGCTGGCCCAGGGTCTGGCAATCAGGCTATCAGCACAGGCCCTGAGTGGCCCCACGCTGGGCCCTGGGGGGGTAGCGAACAAGACAGAGAAAAATACAGGCACTCTCTGACTCGCCTGAGCTCGGTGCCTAGCGGGGAAGCAAAGGTGGGATGACCAACCCCAGTACCTGCGGGAACAGAGTGTGGAGGGATTTGGCCTGTTCAGAGGAGGCTCCCTGAGGATGAGTAGGGGTAGAAGGGATTGAGGGGCATCCAGTAGGTGCTCAAAAGATACCCAAATGAATGATCAAATCAACACGTATTCATTTCTGTGATGGCGGGAACGGAGGGCAGGAACTTGCTATAAGCTCTATTTAAGGATCTAACTTTTATGCACTAACCACATTCCTAAAACTTAGGAAAACAGCGTCTTCTAAGTATTTCTCTATGTGCCTGCTAAAAGGAGGGCTCCAGGAAGCAGGGAGGTGGCTAAAGCTGTTGGCAACAGAGGGGAAGGCCGCCCTGGCCAGGGGCTCACCTGGCAGCTCGCCGGCCTTGCCCTTGTCTGTCAGCTCCAGAGCCCCGAGGCTGGCCTCGGTGGCTGCGCTCGTGGCCTCCATCTGCCGCAGCACGGCCTCCACAAGGGGCACCATCATGGCCGTGGCGGCCGTGTTGCTGATCCACATGGAGAGGAAGGCCGTGACGCCCATGAAGCCCAGCATCAGCCTGCAGAGGAGGGGCGGGAGGAGAGCCGGAGGGTCCCCCACCCCACCTCTCACAGCCCTAGGGAGCAGCGGGGGGCTAGGTGCCCCCGCAGGGATGCCCGGGGTCAGGGCCAAGGTGCTGAGGCCAGTTCAGGATTGGGTGTCCAGGAAGGGATTGCAGTTTTAGTGCCTCCCTCCCTCCCTCCCCTCCCTTCCTCTGCCTCTCTCCCGCAAACGTTACTGACATCTACTCTGCTGGCTACCGGGTCACCAGGCGGCCTCAGCCTCAGTCGTGGTTCTAAGGCGCTCACCGTCTAGCAAGGGAAGCACCAGCATCCAGTTTGTGCAGACCCAGTGTGGAGAGTTGGCCCTAATATGACTTAGGGGTGCGCTGGAGCAGCCCTATGTGCAGGCAGACCAAACTTCCCACTTCTGTCTAGAAGATTCCCACCCACCCTGACCCCACTTCTCCCCTCATGAGTTCAGAAAGGCTGCGTGGAGTCAGCCTTCAGGGGTAGGATGAGCCGGGGAGGGCCCTGGGGAAGTGGGACCTCCTTCATGGCTGACCCCCTGCCCCACCTCCCTCCACACTCTTTGCCGCCCTCCACTCTGCAGTGGACCGGATCCCCAGACAGTATTCAGAAAACGTTCCCTTTCCGTATAACACCCCACCTTCCACCTCTGTGCCACCTGTGTCATCTGCCTAGAAAACTCCTCACGGTCTCTCAAAGCCTTCAGGCAGCATCCCTTCTCTGTCACCTCCTTCCCAGTGCACACCGGGTAGGGCTGACCACACCCTCCTCAGTCTTCTCTAGGACACTTCTCGCTGGCTGGATTTGAAACTGTTTCCATGTCTGCTCTCTCCTTAGAACGTGAGCAGGGAAGGTCTGATTCTTCTCCATGGGTCCCGCACACCTGGCACAAGGCCAGGAGCAGAGGAGCTTGGGAGGGGCGGTTGGCTAAATGGAACTCAACCTCTTGGTCCCCATGCCCCTCTGCAGTCAGGCTTCTCCCCAGGGCCACTAATTTACTTGCCTGAAGAAGGGTCTCGGGGCTGCACTGCACCGGGCTTTAGCTGGTATCCGTGCAGTAGACCTCATGGACCCATAAGTACAAAGGCTGGGATCCAGGCTAGGATGAGGGTCAGAATTTACATGAATGAGGCTTCAACATGATGCTCCAAGGCACCAAGGGAGCCTCGACATACAGGTCGCCCCCAGCACAGGCAGTGCCCTGGGCAGCCGGAAGCCAGGCTCGGAGGAGGAGCCAGGGGGCAGGAAGGAGCAGAGACGCGTGTGTGAACGTCCTGGATTTGGGAGCGAAAGCGCTCCAGCACACTCCAGAATGAGGCCCACCCGCTGATGGAGAAAAGCCAACCACTCAAAGGATCCTAAAAGCAGGAATTCTGAGGCCTCACATTTCTAGAAAATGCAATGGCTTTTGATTTGACCCTGTAAACCAATCACTGGAGGGGCTCGGGTAACAGGTCAGAGAGTCACAAAGCCCTCACTCAAGGGAGCTGAGGCACCAAGGGTGCTTGGGCGGGCCAGGGTCTCTGTGTGCTCAGAGCCCAGCATGGTCCTTGACATGAGGACATAGCAGGAGGGATTTACTGTGAAGTAACCAACCTGCCTTCCCAGGGCTGGGCTGGGTCACGCCATCATTTAGGGAGTACGTTGCCTCAAAAAAAAGGTGCATGCTGAGTTCCCAATTAGAGGGGCCAAGGCCCCATCAGACAGGCCCGGTCCAATCCCCGTGTGACGTCAGCAAACCATTTAACTCCTCTCTGCCTCAGAACAGAACGTGGGTGATGGGAATAATCCCCAACCCTCAGAGGTGCGGTGAGAGTCAGATGAGGTGGTAAATAAGCCCCCGGTATCATGCCCGGGGCCCTGCGGGCGCTCAGTACACCCAGGTGATTCTGCTGTATCAACTCCACGGCTTGGTCGGAATGACCTGTGACTGGCAGGGGAGATCTTGGAGAGGGGTGAGACGACTGAGTAATGGGGGGAAGGTGGGGTAAGCAGCAGCTTTGCAGAGGGAACAGATGTGCCAGCTTTGGAGGGATGACCTTTCCGCCTCCCCCCGAGCTGGGTAGTTGAGCCATCTCTTTCCTGCTTTCCCCACAAAGCCCCTGGGGGTACCAGGCATGGCTTGATCTGGCCTCCACCCACCCAGGGGTCTGCCTGGCTGCCAAGCCCAGGAAAGGCCATGGCCAGTCCTTGCCTGTGGGTGATCTGGCCTGTGCCACGCACCCCTCCCTGGCCCTGGGGCCTACTGCAGGGCCCTGCGGTGAGAGAGAGAAGGGGTAATTACTGGGCAGGCTTGGCCCCCACCCAGAGGAGCGTGCGCAGGGCGATCCTCTTATGCAGGTTCCAGTGCTCCACAGCCACAGCCACGATGAGGCCGCCCAGGAACAGCATGTTGGTGTCCTTCATGTACTGGACGCACACCTGCAGGATGGCATGGAGGCCCCATCAGGCCTGCCCCCGACCACACGCTGCTTGGGCTCAGGGTCACCCAAGTCCCCAGAGATAGGCGAGCAGAGCAGATGCTGACTTCAGGGCAGCTTGGAATGGGGATGGAGGGTCAAGGGTATGTCTCTATGCCAGAGAGAGCCCACAAACAGGGTATTATCTGGTCCCCCGGGTCCTAGGCAGCTCAGGGAAGGGCTCGGGAGAAGGAGCCACTGGGAGAGAAGCAGGAAGCCGCCCGGATGCTCTGGGACTGCTCACCTGTTTGGAGTCCAGAATCTTGAAGAGTGGGAAAAACAAGGCAGGCATGAGGGCAGTGACAGCCAGAGGGATGACTTCTGTGCACCAGTAAATCGCCATGAGGATGATGACATAGGCACACCTGACAAACTGAAGAGACGGCACTGAGGCCTGGCGAGCTGCTGCCGCCCCGCTCCCCACCCCAGAACACTCGGGACAGCAGGGCATGGACTGCCAAAACAGGGTGGCATGTCAGTGGGAACCCCTGCTTCCCTGCCCCCGTCAGCACAGCCTTCCAGGGTCAGGACAGTGAGGCGGGCACAGGACCCGTCATCAAGAGACTCCTGCCCCCTGCCCCCCAGCTGTGCAGTCCTGGGCAGGTCTCTCACCTCTCCAAGCCTTGCATCCTCACGTCTTCACAGGGAAGAAGAGGGGGGAAAGGAGGAGGAGGAGGAGGAGGAGGAAGGGGAGGAGGAGGAAGAAGGAAGAGGAAGAAGAGAAAAAAAAAAGAAAATACTGTTTTTGATGACCCGCTCTAAAAATTAAATCATTTTACAAAGTAAGTGCAATTCTTAGGAAAGGCTCCCCAAAGCACATCCTCAAACTCCTGGTATCTGTATCTAATTTCCTTCTCAAAAGGCTGCTCCAACTTTCTCGGCTCCCAGAAATGTGTGTTGTAAACCAGCTCGTTCAGACAATGGCCAGCACTGAGTATTTTCAGGGTTGTTGTTTATTATAATTGAGAAGATGGTCTTGGTGTCTATTAGCCTCTCTAGTTACAAGGGTCTCAAGCTTTACTGTTCGTATTTAATCTTGTGTGAACTGCCTGTTCACACCCTTTAGCTACTTAGCCACTGGGATCTTGGCTTTGGAGTGAGACAGACCTAGGTTTGGTTCAAGCGCTCGCAGCCCTGGCCCCTTACTCACTGTAGGACTTTAATTCTCCGTCTCATCACCTAATAAAATAGGTATAATAATGCCCACCTCCCTGGGTTGTTTTTTGTTTCATCAGCATTTTTACTATAATCATTATTAACCACCCAGGCTCTGCCTCTCCCTCATTCCAGCCCCCTCCACTTTAATCAGCCTCCAAAACCTATAGCTTCTACCCCAAAATCTTCCTCTTTCCCTTCTTCCTTCACCCTGTGGCCCTGCCTTTGCTCAGGCCACATCTTCTGCCTGCATCACTGCCGCTATCTTTTTTTTTTTGCTGTTTTATTCACTGTAGTTTTTTTTTTTTGTAATTGAAGTATAGTTGATTTACAATATTGTGTTAATTTCAGGTGTTACAGCACAGCTATTTTCTAATACGATCTTTCTACTTGCATCACTCCACACTGCTGCTCCCTCTTTCTCTTTTTACAAACCGGATCACATCACTCCCTTGTTTAAAAGCCTTCCTTTGCCTTCAGGACAAAAGCCAAATGCCTGAGCATGTCCTGGGAGACCCTCTGTGATGGAGCAGGCCCTGCAGGGCCCTCCAGCCACATCTCCCATGCCCACTCCCACCCCGAGCTCCTGCGACCCCAGGGCACTGGTGGGAACTGAGGCAGATGCTCCGCCTCCCACGGCTGCTCTCACACATGACACCGTTCCTTTGGCCTGGAGTGAGTGCTGGGGGCTCAGTTCACTGCTGCCCCTAGTCTGGGTCTGTGTCCTTCCTCTATGCACGCCCCCACCCGCAGCAATTAGCACACTGGGTTGGCATTATATTTCACCCACCATTGAACACTGAACAGTGCAGTGAGCAGTGGGGGGCAGAATCCGTGTCACTCTGCATCCAGCACAGGCCTGAAACCCAGGGGACACTGCAAATGCTGATTAGAGAAACGGACCAGCACAGCATGGGCTGTGACAACACTGCTGGGGAAACGTACCTGCACACAATCACTGTTTATCACCACCCGAGATAACACATATTATACGCATGGAACGTCACACAAAGGCTGAGACATTCTTTGTCTGGACCGTGTTATCAGTGATAAAAATAGATCTTTCTTCGGCAGCCCATGAGAACCCCAGGACACCTCCCTACTGTCTAATGCAGGGTTTCTCAGCCTCGGCACTACTGACATTTTGGGTTGGATGGTTCTGTGTTGGGGGCGGCGGGGGCCTGTCTTGTGCATGGTAGGATGTTTGGCAGTATCTCTGGCCTCCACCCTGCTAGATGCCAGTGGCACTCTCTCCAGTTGTGACAACAAAAAATGTCTCCAAACTTTGTCAGATGTCCCTTTGTTGGGAAGGAGGGGAGAATCAATGCTGGTTGAAGCCTCTGGGCCCAAGGCAGGATAGCAACGTGGTTAGAAGACCAGGCTTTGACACCGGGCAGGCCTGATCAATGTCCGCTGTCTGCCATTGTGTGGCCTTCAGTTACGCCTTCTCTGGGCCTTGGTGTCAAGGGAGAGAGAGGTAGGAATGGTCCGCTGCAGGGGGGGCAATAAGACGGTGTGCTGTAGAGAATTTTAAAACGGTAATACTGTCTAAAACTCAGTCTCCCTCTTCTTATCATCATGTGAGAACAATTCCCAACGATGTCTTTGATAAAATACTCCTCCCACTCCCAACCCTGGCCCCTCCCCCTGCTTGTTTCATGTCCTCACCTGTAAATCGAAGATTTAAAAGTACCCATTCTTAACATATGGCACACAGAAAGTGATTTTTTTATTATCTGAACTTAGAAGCGGCAGGTGACACGTGTAACCAGTTTTCCCGGGACAGTTCCTAGAGGCGCCAGAAGTAACCAACAGAAAAGACACAGGCTAACTGCCCTCTCACCTCCATGCTCCTATCAGGAGGCCCAGGAGGTGCCCCATCCCTGAATAATACCAGTCAGCAAACTTGACCCTCCCTCGTCTAGAATGCTCCCAGAGTGTTGTGGAGAGAGCAGAATAGGACAGGCGACCTTAGAGAAGCCTGAGGAGGGGTTGGTCACCGTGCAGAATGAGACGGATTCTGCCTGCAGGTGGGAGCCCAGTTCCTGGTCAGCTCGGAGCCTTCCCTGCCGCTGAGAATGTGGCCGGCGGAGCACTTCAAGCTGAGCTCACAGTGGACAGTGGGACTTAAAAGTCCACACCCAGCACCGTGGAGAGCACATAGTGGGGCTCAAAAAATACGTTAAGTGCACAACTGAAGAAAACCATGGCTCATTATTTACCTAATTATTAACAAATAAGGGCGTCCATGACATAGTGCTTAATGGAAAAAATGTAGCTAAGAGAACATACTGTGTGTGAGTCTTATGGGATTTGAAAGTCTTTTCATTTTTACTTTATACTTCACAGACTTTAAACATAAGAATTTTCACATAACTTTAATAACACAATGAATATATATTTTTATTTAATAAAAAGCTATTTTTTTTAAAGAAAGAACCCAGAGAACAGGCAGAAAAGTGGAGCAGAGATGAAGACAGGAAGGAAGCAAGGTGCAGGAGATGAGTAAAAGAAGAAAGGCTGCAGGAGAGGGGCCCGGGCACTGGCAGAGGGTGACATGCCCTGGGAGTCGCCACCCCGCTTGGACGGGGCCGCCCAGGCTGCCAACTTCTCGCCAGCTTCCCCGCTGCGCTGCCCCCTGCCCTAGGTTTCCTTGCAAACTTTGTGGCCGTGGGTGGGGACGGGGAGCTCTTCAGTGGTGACCAAAACAGAAGCACACAGGGAGAAAACAAGCAGACAGGGTTCTGGCTCCCAGTCACCTACACCACCGGGAGAGAAAGCACATGAAGTCAGCCCCTGGAATGACTTTTACTGATACCTCCTCTTCCCTCGCCTGATCCTCACTCCCGGGGCAGGTTAATGACATGCATACACAGCCTGAGTTGGGGGTCCCAGCTCAGGGCCACCTGTGTGTTGGGGGATGGGATGGGCAGGGGTGGGGGTGGGGTCTCGGTCATACTCTTCCGGAGCAGGAAGGTCAGCAAAGCTACCATAATTAGTCCAGGGAGCATCACTCCCCACCAGCAGAACTAAAATCACAGCTCTCCTGCCTGGCTCCCTCCCAAATCTTTTTCTACAGAGGAAATATGGCCGATCACAGTTGGTGTGGAAACTAAAGAACCCCTCTAGTTGGACCTGCTGTCCTTGGCCCATCCAGGGTCTGTGTTCAGCCCACCCAAGGGCTCCTCCCAGCCTCCCCCTCCCCCATCCTAGGAACCAGCATAATCCCTTTTGGCACCTAAAGCCATAAAATGTCAACAACCAAACCACCTTGCCCCATCATACAGATGAGAACACCAAGGCCCAGAGAACGCAGGGGCTTGGCTAAAATCACAAGGATGGGTGAAAGGTGGAAGTCCGGTTCTCTCAAAGATTGGCTTCCCGATACCCCAGTACAACCTCATTCCTCTAGGACTGCCCTCAGAACATCCCCTAAAGAGCCCCTCTGTTTCCCAAACCTGCTTGGGCTGGGGGGAGCTGAGGTTTCCTGTCTGGGCTGAGAGTGGAAGGTGGAGAGAGGGAATGAGGAAGGAGCAGCCAGCAGCCACAAAAGCCTTCAAAGGGCTCGGGTCTCTGCCAAACAGGCCTCGCACGGCCCAGCAGGGCCTGGGCCAGGGCTCCCCGCACCGCCCCCACCCTGTGGCCAAGGCCATTCATTCTCCGCTTCCCTCCTGGGAGCACCAGGAGGCCAGGGCTTGGGACACAGCTTCCCCGAGACCCTGCGTCGTGCCACCCAAGGCGTGAGCCCTGGGACTGTGTCCCGCCTCCTGCCGCCGCCACAGCGGGCAGTGAGCAAAAGCAGGCCGACCTGACCTGCCTTTCAGCTGGGAGCAGGCTTCTGACTCAGCTGTGGCTGCCCAGGTTTCAGAGCTGGAAAGAAATGTGGATCACAGACAGGGAAACCGAGGCTCAAAGGAGGGCCAGAGAGGGACAAAGATGGCACTCAGGGTTCACTTAGGTGATGATCTTTTCGTGTAGGTCCCCGACTGGCCTCGGAAGCCACCTACAGCTGGGAAGTCCCCATTCCCCAAGGGAAGAGACAGGAGAAAGAAGGGAAAGACAAGCCCCCAGGCTCCCTCTTGGTACAGGTGGCATTTGGGGGGCCTGGGGACCGGGTTATGCACTCTGGGGAGATTCTGGGCCTATAGAGGGGCTGTGTGGCCAAGATCGGTGCTAACTTCTGGGTTTCTGTGCTTGCCAAAACAGTTCTTGCGCCCTGGGATCTGTGAACCCCAAGATCCATGGCTGTCAGAATTCTTTGCAGGGCACCCCCCATAGCACCCGGAGCTCCTGAGCGTCCGTGCCCCAGGGGAGCCGTGCCCGCCCCCGGGAATCCGTGCGCTCCACCTAATGCTGCCGGGTTCGGTGCCCGCTGCTGGGCACCCGGCGCCCAGAATCCAAGGGGCTGCCCAGAGACGCAACTGACCTTGGCGGGCATCAGAATGATGAGTGGCAGCAGCAGAATCGGGGTGACGAACAAGATCACGAAGGACTTGAACTTGGAGACATAGCTCAGTGCGGAGGCCATCGCGGAGAGGGAGCCTGGCGGTAGAGGCGAGAGAGGGGCAGCTTGTAGCTTCACGGGCTTAAGAAGGCGCCGCAGTCCAGGGGGTTGGAGGGGGCGGCGGCAACTCCGCCTCCCATGGTGGGGCCTCCCCGCGGCCCCGGGGCGGGGCCAATCCTGCGGGGTCGGTGGGACAAGCCTGCCCCCAACTCTGCCTGCGGGCGGAGGCGGGCGGCGCCCACGGACTCCAGCGCTTCGGGCGGGCCCTCCAGGAGTGGTCTGGGCCCTGGCACCCCCTGGCTCTCCGAGGCTTTCCTGCAGTGCCCTAGACAGGCGCGCCCGCGGACGGCCAAGCGGGAGTGATCGGTCATTCAGTCTGCGGGCTTAGGCGTGCGGCGCCCCCTCTGCATCCGCACCTGCCCTTCCTGGGCCCTGCCGGGGTCCCCGGTGAAAGTCCCTAGCGGTTTCTGAGTCTTTCGGATCCATCTCCCCAACCTCTCCCTCCTCTTCACCTGGTTACTCCTGTTCCTCCCACTCCCATCCCGGAGGGGTCTCCCGCAGCGACCCACCGCGCGCCCAGCGCCGTCGGCTCCGCGGGCCTCCCCGCCCCCCAGTCCCCCCCCCAACCCCGTCACCCTCAGCTCCCCTGCAGTGTCCGCGCTGCTCTGGGCACAGGACTCGTCCCCAGCGCGCCCTCTCCCACCCAGCGCATCCCGGGCACTCTCCAGCGATCGCGGAGGAGGTGAGGCCACCGTCCTCCGCAGCCCGGGGTGCTTTCGCCCTCCAGCGGACACTGGCGCAGCCCGCCGACGTCCTGCTGGCACTGCGTGCGCGGAAGGCGGACTGAGCCCGCCTGACAGCGGCAGCTACTGCCATTCTACAGGGGAAACGAGGGTCCAGAGAGGAAGGGACTTAACCAAGGCTGCCCTGAGAGGAGAAATGTCAATTTCCTGCTTTTAATAGCATACTATGTCTATATGGAATGCTGTGTTGGGGCAGTCTGGAGAATGGTATATGGGAACTCTCTGTACTCTTTTTGCAACTCCTTATAAATCAAACTATGTTAAAATTTAAAAACCCTTTTAAAATTGCAGTAAGTAAAAAATTAACTTTAGACTAATGAATCCAATCCCTCCCAATTCATATTTTTATGGCTGATACTGTAGCAAAGAGAATGGTATTACTGTTGAGAGGGTGACATGCATAAAACATGCCTAAGAATGCAGTTGGTGAATAGTTTTTCTTAAACTTTAGATACTTTTCTTTGAGTCTATTTGTGTCTATTTGGGCAGGGTGTGTAAGTATTTCTGTAGATAGAGCAGCTACAAGGACTGGTCACTGCTAATAAAAGCAGGCATCGCTTGTTTCCAGGCTTTAACTTGGGAACACTGTTTTATTTGTAAACAAGTTTTGGTTGCTAAAAATTCAACAACCAAAATTCAGCTTGATTCGCTCAGAGTATAGGATGTTGCCATTAGAAGAGAGTGTTGGTCAGCTTTCGCTAGGTTCAGCTTGTGACAGCAAATATTTACTCCAGAGCTGCAAGTCGGCTGGGAGTCTGCGGTTTTCCAACTCTGCTGCTGGCTGTGGGTAGATTGTGGGCAGCTCCATATTCTTCTCATTTCTGAACTGTGGGTCTGCTTCACTTGCTTTCTCATTCCGAGACCCAGACTGAGGAAGCAGACACTCTCAGGACATGCTGTTCCCAAGGCGGAGAGCAGGAGCAAGAGGGCTGGTGGGACCTCGCAGCACCTCTAGAGCTTCTGCTCAGGTACAGCATACCTCATCTCTCCCCTTCCACTAGCCAAAGCAAGTCCCATGGCCAAGTCCAAAGTCAACAGGGTGGGAATTGTACTCTGTCTGCAGGGAAGGATTGCAAAGATGGGAAGGGAATTAATAATTGTGCACAAATAATCTGACCTACCACACGTGATAAATATTATTAAGTCCAGAGCATTACACTTACATCTTTTAGAAGTGATGTGTGTGGAAATGGGATCAACTTGTATGAGTTATATGAGCTTGGTTACTTGAGTTACAAGAATTCAGAAGTGAGATGGTTGTTACAGGGATATAAATTAACATAGCTCTTCAAACTGGAAAGTGAAATCAGACTTTTTTTCACACAAAATAAGTCTTATTTGGATGATTACTTTGACAATAAATACTGACTTTGCCAATTAGGTTATATAGAGGATGCTTCCCATAAGCCAACTGAGCTAAATTTGTAGCTTCAATATTTTGACACATGTATAGTTGAATCTCATGATAACAGAAAATAACTTTCCATTGTAACAGATGAGTCTTAAGAGATGCTTCTATGGTGAAAGAGGTATTTAATTATCATTTGAAAATCCTAATAAAGACTTTTTGGTGGAATTCTTGAAAGTTGAACAGGAAAATGACCCTAAAAGTCTGAGCAGCAAATGCTTTTCTGAGCCAGGTGCTTTCCAGTTCTTTGCTGTCAATGAAATTGAGTGAGAACCAAATCAGGCTGCCAAATGATACAACATCCAAAACAATTTTCTATGATAGATCATTATGCGATTTTTGGTGAATTTGGTGCAACTTGGGAAAGTTCATAGAAGTAAGAAACTCTGCTCTTAAAAATCTTCTATTCCTATGTATTTACATCAGCAAAGTTGCTCAGAGCCTACATCCATAACAGAAAATAAGGATAGAATTGATGCTGAATCTTGCCTCCACCAAGTAATAAGTAACATTCATCCATGGCTAACTGATAACAAATTAAGCCCCATCGACCTTATTGAACTGCCTTTGCAATCAAATTTCACTTTTTATATATAATAATTACTTATAAAAATCTCTTATACTTATGTTGCTTTGGTTAAGTGTATACTAATAATTGCTGTCATAACTTAAAGCAGAAGAAAATTTTAACTCTTAGAGCCTTACTTTCATAAAAATTTTAAAACATGAGTATTTCAATTTATACACATATTTTTATTGTGGAAAAATATGGTTGGGAGAGCAGTAGAAGACTTCAAATAAAAAATATGTTAACAGATTTTATTAACTAAATGGAATGGAAATATAAGATAAATGAGAAAAATAACTACATAAAATTTTGGTCTGCCAAGGAAGAGTTTGAGTATTTTTAAAGTGGAGGGCTTCCCTGGTGGCTCAGTGGTTAAGAATCCGCCTGCCAATGCAGGGGACACGGGTTCAAGCCCTGGTCTGCGAAGATCCCACATGCCACGGAGCAACGAAGCCCGTGCGCCACAACTACCGAAGCCCGTGCGCCTGGAGCCTGGGGTCCACAACAAGAGAAGCCACCGCAGTGAGAACCCCGCATGCACCGCAACAAAGAGCGGCCCCCGCTCTCCGCAACTAGAGAAAGCCCGTGCGCAGCAACGAAAACCCAACGCAGCCAAAAATAAATTAAAAAAAAAAATAAAGTGGATAATAGCATGTATCAAATTACTATGATATTTAGATTCCATTGGATGCATGTTGAAAAGTGAAGTAACAATTTTATTTTTAAATGATATTTATAATAACCAGACATGACATTCTTTGCAACTATCAGTTTGAACTATATGAAATTGTTAATATTCAACCATTTTCAACCTACAAATATGGCAGATTCATATGGCTCAAACTAGTATTTAAACTTATGCTATAATAACCTAAATGAGAAAAGAACTTGAAAAAGAATAGATACATGTATATGTATAACTGATTCACTTTGCTGTACACCTGAAACTAACAAAACATTGTTAATCAACTATACTCCAATATAAAATAAAAATTTTTTAAATAATTAAAATATATATATACATAAAATTTTTTAAAAATAAACTTATGATAAAAAATTTAGATGACAACTTAAAATGTGGAAAGAGATACATAATTTTTTCAAAATTACCTTAGGGAGCGCATGAGTGCACAAGAAGTTCAAAGATCATTGTCCTAGGAAAAATTATCTGCACATATGTACAGGAGACATATAAAAGAAAGTTATGGTAATAGTGTTTGCAAGAACAAAATATATGAAAAATCCAATAACGAGAATAAATAAATAAATTGGGATGTTTTCATGCCAGATTTTTATATAGCAGGAAAAATGAAGGAATTAGAGGTATACACATAAATATAAATGAAGCTTATAAGTATTTGGTGAAAGCTTTATAATATTTGGTGAAAGAAGTAAGTTACAGAATGACACAGAGTGATAATGCTTATAAAATTTTAAATATGCAGTATAATACTATATTTTGCTTAAGGATACAAACAGAAATAGTAAAAGTATAAAGACTAGAGGGATAAATAAACACCATATTCAGTCTGGTTTTAACCTGGTAGGGAGGAGGCCTGTGATTAGAGAGGAGAGCTCCAACTATATCTGAAATGTTTTATCATTTTAACTGGGTGTGGATACAGAGATGTTTATCATATTTTCCTTTATAGTTTTTAACGTATTTTAAAAATTGCAAAATAAATGCTCAGAATATTTTTAAAGCGGCCTGCATATATTTAACACTAGAAAAACATTCGTAAGATTCCAGGTATAAGATAAAGGAAAAAAATATTTCAGACAAAGAAGAATAGCTAATGTCCCACTTATTGAATATTTACCCTCCAAAGGTCATCTTTGGGGGCGGGGGGGATAGAGGGATAGTTAGAGCAGCATAGGGACGAAAAAGGACTGGGTGTTTTTAAGTTAGGGATCTTTTTATCACTGTGTATACAAATGAGGTCTGAATGAACATGTGAACTTTGATCCCTTTTCCAAATTGATGCTGGGTCCAAAGTTTTGTGCCGTGAAATAGTAATAGTGGCCTTGATTGGCAAATCTGAAAACACAGATTCGCTGAGTGAGGATTCAGAATTTCCCCTTTGCTCTAATTATTCAGTTCCCTTCTTGCTGGATGGCAAGTCCTTTTTTGCCCCCTCTCTCTCTCTTTCAGATACATCCATCAATAGAAAAGATAAAAATATTTGTTGGGAGGGTCTTCCCTTTAGTAAAATGTGTACCTTTTATAGCACGTTGCATTTCGTTGTTATAGATGCGGTATAGAGTTCTATACCTCTGAATTAAGTTATATAATTCTTTTTATATAAAGTTGTTCAGAATCTCCACAGTGCAGATTGTCAAGTGGATGAGGACTGGGCAGTAAGGTCACTGTAAATGGAATGGGGTTCAGCAGAGACAGAAGCCAGACTGCAGTAGGGTAAAGAAAGGACGGGAGATGACGCGTGGAAACAAGCGAGATGAGACCTCTCTTTACCGAAGTTCAATTGTAAAAAAAAAAAAAGTGAGATTTACTTGAAAGGGCTAGAGGGTCAAAGGAGTTTTTAATTTGTTTATTTGTAGTATTATATACATTTTAACTCCATTTATACAAGGTTTAACAGTATGCAAAAACAATATTATATGTTGTTTATGGGTCCAAACATAAGTAGTAAATGTTTAAAAGCCATGCAAAGGAATAATAAGCTCCAAATTTAGGAGAGTAGTTATATATGGGAAGGCAGGAAAACAGAACTGGAGGACACAGGGAACTTCAACTATTATTTCTAATATTTTCTTAAGCTGAGTAGTGGGTGAACAGATTTTTTTTTTATTTTGACATTTTAAAATATTAATAATAATGCTTTTACTTATATAAAATAAGTGAGGGGATTATTTCAAAAAATAAACAAAATTTATAGAAAGATCAAATTTTATTTAAAGTAGAAATAGGAAACTGGAAAGTCAAGTCTTTGCTTAGAGAGTTCAGAAAAAAAGAAAAAACTAGAGGGATAGCAGAGAAGATATCAACAGAACCCCAGCTGTTATTTACAATATGTAAGTAAATAATCTAGTTTTGCTTAACTTCAACCAAAAAGGGAGAGAGACCGGAATATAACTGTTAAAAAAAAAAAAAAATCAAGAGGAATGCAACAGAAGGGAAATTGTGCAAGCAGAAGGGAAGGTTTCCCAGTATGCCTAAGTGACTTCCCTTACTATAATTCCAAAAGGTGGTTATATGGACCTAATCTGGAAGTCTGTATGTGTGGTTCTTTTCATCTGCCCTGAGGATGGTACAGACGGCCCTCCAAGTATGGGCGGAGGAGGAAGGAGACAGAGGTGGAGCTGTGGATTGTATATAAATGTAAGTGTTCTTCCAACTGTGTGCCCTAGAATTTCTTGATTACCCTGAGTATCTGGTGTTTCTTCCTGCCAAGCAGGCTACTGTTGAGGTAAAATAAGCCAGTGTGGTCTGATCTGCATTGCCTTACTTGCTCTTCCCATCAGCGGCCACACATGGAAGTGGCCCTGGAATGAAAGATAACAGAGTTCATTCTCCTAATGACATTTCCAATCTGGCTGTTGATGGTCATCATTGCGGCAACCTGTTATCTCTTTGGCTCTCCCGGCGCCCTTGTACCACTAGAAAGGGCCGAGATGGCGACAAGAAGGAACTAAAGGGACTTCCCTGGTGGCGCAGTGGTTGGGAATCCGCCTGCCAATGCAGGGGACGCGGGTTCGTTCCCTGGTCCGGGAAGATCCCACATGATGCGGAGCGGCTAGGCCCGTGTGCCACAACTACTAAGCCTGGTCTCTAGAGCCTGTGAGCCACAACTACTGAGCCCACGTGCCACAACTACTGAAGCCTGCGTGCCTAGAGCCCGTGCTCTGCAACAAGGGAAGCCACTGCAATGAGAAGCCCGCGCACCGCAACAAAGAGCAGCCCCCTCTCGCAGCAACTAGAGAAAGCTCGCGCGCAGCGACAAAGACCCAACACAACCAAAAATAAATAAAATAAAATAAAAAGAAGAAACTAAAGCAAGATGTTTGACAGCACTAAACAGATTATTTCAACAACAACCAATTAATCACCCTACCTACCGCACCTCTTCCCATCCCCCAGAGGTACACACTTGGAACAGTACTTCTAGCACTTGCTTCCAGTATTTACCTCTGTATTTCGTTTCTTTTCTTTTCTTTTCTTTTCTTTGGCCTGCGCCATGCAGCACACGGGATCTTAGTTCCCCGACCAGGGGTGGAACCCGTGCCCCCTGCAGTGGAAGCGTGGAGTCCTAAACACTGAACCACCAGGGAATTCCCCATATTTCTAAGTAAAATAAACTGCGATTTTGTGACTTCCCAAGTTTATAAAATATTTCTTGACTTCCTATCATAAAAGATGAGCATGCAGCCCTCTTACACAAATCCTACCACATCACTGCCAGCCATTTCTCCTTTCCCTCCCCATGTCTTCTCAACATTTTATATGTCAACATTCTAACTGGTGATCATACATCGACCTGCTGGGAGGGTGGCTCATCCCTGAGTACATGAAAGCTGTTCGCCTGGGAGCCTCCAGACCTCATCCTGTGCGTCTCTTCATTTGGCTGGGCCTGGTTTGTATCCTTTATGATACACTGTAATCATAAGTATAGCACTTTCCTGAGTTCCATGAGTCATTCTAGTGGATTCTCGTACCTCAAGGAGTCATGGGAACTCCCAGACTGATCAGAAGTGAGGGTAACCTGGGGACCCCCAAGCTTGTGGCTGGTGTCCTTAGTAGCTAGTGGGAACCCCAGGATTTGTAGCCAGTCAGGAGTGTGGGAGGGTTTGGCATCCCTGAACTTGCAACTAGTGACTGAAGTGAGGTCGGGCTCAAGGGGAATGTGCCTTTATCCGGTGAAATTTGATCTAACTCTGGTAGTTAGGCTTAGAATTGTATTGTGCGTGGATAAATACAAAAGACCATTCTTTTCCCTCTTGATTTCTTTAGAATTCCTATGGCTTTTTAATGCACAATTTACAACATTGCCAGATGGTGTCAGGACTGAATTGTATCCTCTCAAATTCATATTTTGAAGCTCTAACCCCCAAAGTGTCGTATTTGGAGATAAGATTCTTAGGAGATAATTAATGTTAAATGAGGTCGTAAGGGTGGGGTCCATTTTTAAAAACTAAAAGACACTAATTATTCTCTAAAACGAGTGGCTGTTCATCAGCATGACTTACACAAAGTAAGCTTTTCTGATAGCAGAAAGATGCTCAGGGTCTAAGTTTTTTCTCTTTCATTTCCCCGCCCGCCCCCCCCCAAAAGTGACAATAAAAGATTTAATGTACATGGTCATTTATCCTAGGTCACATGAGATTTGGCAGCAACTAAGGTGGCCATTCCATGATTGAGATTTAGAAAATCACCAGCAAGAGGGAGAAAGCCCCAGAACACTGACCCTGAGATGTGCCTTTGGGGCACTGAAGCAATGACCATCTGGAGACAAAGAGGAGAGCTGGGATTGCCGATTGGATGGGGATGGGTCGGGGGAGAAGGTGAGGAGGTGCTTTGACCAGGAAAAGAGCTGAGAATGTGTGGAAACAGACCTCCGAAGGAATGGAAGGGAAAAATTCTTGGGACCACAATTGCAGACAGAATGCGATGGAGTTGCTGTTTCTTGCCCATGAGTTTAATGACAAGGTTCCTTCCCTTTGGATGCCAACTAAGCAGGAGCCGGCAGGGCATCCCCTGACTTTGCAGCCCAGCCAGGCCTGGAATCTGCCCCAAACACAATCACAGATATTCCCAAGGCTTGAAGTCCATCCAGAGACTAGTCACTTGATGCAATTGCCTGTGGTCTGAAAAACAAACTCCCACCCAAACATATTGCACCTGGGGAGACTGCAATCTCAATGATCATGTCTCCCAGGACTCAGGCCCACTCTGACCACAGGATCTTTCTAAAGGCGTGACCAACAGACGTGTGCACAATTCCACCATGTAATTTTTGTCTGGGAGGTAAAATACCTCTGTTGTTACATCATTTTCCTTAGCGTAGCGATCCCTTAAGAGAAGAAAGCCTGACCAAGATCCCTTCTCAAAGTCAACCATGGAAATAACCTTTTAATATTCTCTCCTGTCTTCCGTGACCTTGTACAGCTTTCACACACAATTTCTCATTTTATCCTCAAAACAACGCATCGAGGTATGTACTATTATTCCTGCTTCCTGGGCCAGCCTAGAATTTCTGCTTCCCCCTTTCCGTCCTCCCGTTGAAAGGTCACGCTGGGCAGCCCAGCCAAGTCACGTCGGAGGGATTAGTTCCCTGTGACACCCCTTCCCCCACTCCCCTGACCCACAGGCCGGACACAAAAGAGGCTGCCGGAAACTCCTGACCACTGCCAAGCCGGTAGCCGCAGTGCCCTGGAGAGGAATTCTCAGCTCACAACAGAGCATTTCTCATCTAGTTTTTTTATGGGTTTGGGGTTGGGGAGGGGTTGGTGACCAGCCAAAGACGGGTGGCAGAATGATGAAATCAGGCAAGCCCGCAGCACTGATTCATGTCACGGTGGGAATGGGGACAGGCTTTTGTGCCAACCAGAATGTGCCTTGGTTACACACTCCAGTTAAAAATAGTGATGGCTCAGGATCGGCCATGGTGGTCCAAAAGAAATTTTCCTTCGTCTGTAATATTCTAATTGCTTTGAAAGCAAACATATTTCTGCATTAGTTATAGAATATAAGTTATCTTTAAAATTCAGAAGGAAATGGCCTCCGCTGCTGTTTGGAGAGCCCTCGGGTTCTGGGGTGGGGTGGGGTGGAGATGAGGGTGCAGGGAGATTTCTGACTTCTGCTCTGATTATCTCAGACCCGCATCGTTCACACCCGTTCAGCTCAGCCAGCGTTTACCTGCCCACTACTGCACAGCCCAGGGCTTCACAGCCTACCGGGCACATGCACATGGGACCCTCTGGAGGAAGGTGATGAATCATAAAGAGCCTGATGAAAGAGGTGATGAATCTCAAATCACCTACACCCGTGGTTGGCCGAGGGCAAGTTGGGGCAACGGACAGACAAGCAGCCAACCATAACCAGAGACAGAGGAGGTAGGTCCTGTATCAGTGATAATGTCAGAGTTGGCCTTGAAGAACTTGTGGAATTTTGAGATGTAAGGAAGGGATGGTGCAGGGGTGGGCCAGCCCGGGAAGAGGAAACATCTTGGAAGACAATTAGGATGTAGATGAAAAAACTCACGGTCATTTCCAATTCCACCACCATAGCCCCCATCACTGGTCCTGGTCCCCTGGAACATCTCACCTGTGCAGCCCTCTTTGACATCTCTACCACCCCCTCCATTCTGGGGGATCTCAGCAGGAGACAGTGTGTGTGAAAGCTCAGTTTTTTTCACTATTGTTGCTATTCATAAAACTGCCTGGAGATAGACAGGAGTGGGAAGCAAAGGTCAGAGGGATTAAAGAATTTGCCCAGCTGATGAGGAAGGGAATCAGGAAGCTAACCCGGGCCACCCCCATCCCCACCAGCTGTCAAATAAGGTAGATGGTGTCTGGCTTGGGTTTATAGACCCCCTAAGTGAGATCACCCTGCTTTCAATCCCAGTTCTGACATCACTGTGTGACCTTGAGCAAAGTACTTAACCTCTCTGTGCCTCCATTTCCATAGGTACAAAACGGGGTAATAATCCTTACACCAGAGCCATCGGGCAGATTAAAAAGGATCCTGCCTGTAAAATGCTTAGTATAGCGCCTGGAACACAGGAAATGTTTAAGCATTCATTCACCGCTGTTATCTCCTATCACTGATATTTATTGTTCGCACCCACTGTCTCTCATTCAGAACCTGAATTTTAGAGTCTGGTAGTTGGCTGGAGACCACGTCTGAACCTCTTCCTTAAGCCCACGATCCTCCTCAGAAAAGCTGCTCTCACTCCATTTGCAGACTTCACAAGAATTCTCTCAGCCTGGTTGTGCCATCACTCAATATGGTGCTTTGGAATCCTTCTGTTAGCACAGCTGTGTCTGGGGTCTGGGAAAGCTCTGAGGACCCCGGGGGTGAGAGATGCACATGAGAGAGGGTCTATCGAGCAAGTGGAGGTGGGGGGTGTGTAAGCAGCCTCCCATCCTGTTCACGCATCCCAGAAGAGCACCCCGTCTGGCAGGCCGGCACCCCTTCTCTTCCTGTGTGCTACCCTGGGCTGGCCCAGACGAAGAGCTTGTCTGCACCTTGGCTTAGATGGGCTTTCTTGCAAGCTCACCCACAGGGGAACATGAGAGCTGCATGCTCACTGAATCCTAGACCCTCCCGGCCTCACTCCTGGGGCCAGGTCCCCTCCATCCCTGACAGGTTCATCCAGGGACTGGGTCACTCCTGGGGCCAGGTCCCCTCCATCCCTGACAGGTTCATCCAGGGACTGGGTCGTAACCAGGAGGAAGTTGGGGGCCTCCTGGGACTTCCACCCACAGATCCCAGCTCTCCTCCTGCAGAAACCCAGCCCCGTCTTTCTTCCATGAGCACCAAAGGTGGGTCCCACACTTCTGGAATCTTGAGTGAAGCTCATGCAAGTTACATCACCCCTCAGTGCAGTGGTTTCTGTGTCTGAAGACTTCCTCATTTGCCTGCCCGCTTGTTAGCATTACAGTTGTGCTTGCTGTAATGATTTACAAGCGAGGAAAGAGGCGCTCGGGGGATAGGCAGTTGCCCCAGGTCACCAAGCTGCTAAGCGATGTGGCTCCAAAGCCTGCAGCCTTGGCACCCACCACGCTGCATCCCCAGTTTCTCCCGCCCTGACCAGGACCGGAGGATGCAGGAAGTCCAGGAGCCACTCTCAGGGAGCAACCTTCAAGTTCAACACGGCACACCGGCTCTCTCCCCGGCAGAGGAAGGACCAGCAAGAGGACCAGGAGGGAGAGGGAGGTCAGTGTTTTACGGAAGGGGATGGAGAGACATGGATGCAGTGAGGCCAGCCTGGGTGGGGGGAGGGGCTGCTGCCCAGGGGGAGGCCTGGCCTCTGGCTCCCACCCAGGGGGTCGTAGGAACAGCTGGTGGCAGCAGCACAGGCCGAGGGAGGCGGCAGGGGCCGGCTGGGCTGGCCGAGCTACAGAGGGGCTTCCTGCAGTGTCCAGCCACAGGTACCTTGGAGCAGCCCTGGGCTGAGAAATCTGAAAACCCCTCCCTTCCTGGGCTGTGGGCGGGGTGGTTGGAACACTTTCAGTTTTGTTTCTCTGCCTGCAAGAACCGAAACTCCTCGAAACAGAAGGACTCCGCAGACCAGAACATGGAGGGAAACTTCCAGGTGTGCAGGAACTGGTAAGAAGTTGCTTTCCCGGCGGCCGACCTGAGGCTGGCTAGTGAGAGGGGCAGACAGGATAAGGCTGTTTCTGAAGTTAAGAGAAAAGGGTCCTTGTGCCCAGGAGGGCCAGGGTGGAAGATTTAAACTCAGGAGATGTAGGAAGATGATGAGAGATGGTCAGGGTTGGCGAACATCCCTGAATGCCATCCCACCCCCACCCCAGATATTTCAGACTTTCTGGGACAGTTCTAAAGCCAAACAGCCAGGCTAGCTGTCCCTGCTGGGCTACTCATACTTTTCAGAACTTGGGTCCTAACTTGGAGTTCAGATCATATGCTCCGCACACCAGTCTTAGACAGAAAGGGGCCCACGGAGATTGTCCGGGACCACACCCGCCCTCACATTGAGAGGGCGCTGTGGAGCGGGGTGGGGGGACAGAGCAGGGGTCCAGACCACACCTCTAACTCAGGGAGACCCGGTCCCTTGAAGTACCTCACTCTCGAAGCTCCCTACCTGTGGTGGGAACCAGGGGGATCCCTCCCAGAGAGCTTTCTCCAGGCAGACCCTCCTGGCTGAACCAGCTCAGGAAGAGCTGAAGGGCCAGGCCGGGCAGAAGGAGAAAGGGGCCAGGCCGGGCAGAGGGGCAAGAATAGAGGAAGGGAGTGGGAAGCAGCCTTTGTGCCACCTGCTTGGGCTGTGCAGGAGCCAAGACCTTGTTCAGACCAAGCAGAGTGAGGCTCTGGCTACTCCCCTCTGGCCACATCCCATGTGCCCAGGACATGGGCGGGCAACTCTCATCATCCTTTAGGCCTTTAGAGCTATGGCCACTACGTGTCCTCTCTCCCGAGCTGCCACGAGCAAGAGCTGGTTGAAATGAAAGGAGGAGTATTAAGAAACACCCTGCCTGGGACCTGGGAGGGTCAGAAGCTTGTGTTTTTTGGGGTCTCCGAGAAGGGTCTCAACCTCTCTGTGGGTTGCACAGGTGAGCCTTAAGGCAGGGAAAGGTAGATGACTTCTCGCTCTGGGAGACCTGGGAAGCTCTCCCTATGGGGATTCTGAAAGTTGGCATTGCCCTTGCAAGGAGAGTGGGCATTCAGGGCTGGATTTCCAACTGGCTGTGGGCCAAGCAGGGGAGCGCTTGAAAATAGACAAAATATTTGAAAGAATTTGATATTTGTTATTTCATTTTAAAAACAGCTTTACCAAGGTATAATTGACATAAACTGCATTTATGGTACATTTTAAAAAATATTTATTTTATTCATTTATTTGGTTGCACCGGGTCTTAGTTGAGGCAGGTGGCCTCCTTAGTTGCGGCTCACCGGCTCCTTAGTTGTGGCATGTGAACTCTTAGTTGTGGCATGCATGTGGGATCTAGTTCCCTGACCAGGGGTTGAACCAGGGCCTTCTGCATTGAGAGTGCAGAGTCTTAACCACTGCACCACCAAGGAACTCCCTGTGGTACATTTTTAAAGTGTGCCATTTGACATGTTTGTCAAATATATCTCTATATATATATATTATATCTATAATATATCTATCGTATATCTATGTCAAACATGTTTGACATGTTTGACATAGATATATACCCATGAAACCATCACCATGTCTACTAAAATTCAATAAACTATCAAGTTAGGAAGAACAAAAGGGAATTTTATTCAAGCCACACTGAGAATGATAACCCAGGAAGCAGATTCTCAGAAAGCTCTGAGAACTGTCCCACCAGTTAGAAGTCGAAGGCACAGTCATATACATTTTTGAGACAAAGGATCATACATCAAAATGACATACTGATATTTCACAAAAAGTTCACCAAGGATACATAGTCTAAGTAAGCACGTACAAAGTGTACCAAGCAAACAGCGAGTCACTGTCACTAGGACCCCCTACAGAGCTGGGAAAGAACCCTATTCTTTTATGAAGTTACATTGCTAGCTTCAGAAGAACGAAAGAAAAAATTGATCTTTACAATCGAGCAGGCACTCCCATCTTTGAGGAGCTCTGGTTAATGTGTAATACAGATGCACACCGTACATTAGGAAGGGAGGAGGCCCAAACAAACACAGGGAGAATTTTATGTTTGATTTTTTTCTTGTCCTGCCTTAAAATATAAATTATATTTCATCCATCACAGTCAAGATAATGAACCTCTCCATTACCCCCAAAAGTTTCCTCCGGCCCCTTTGTAACCTCTGCCTCCTGCCCCTCCTCGGCCACTCCCTCTCACCCCAGGCAACAGAAGAGTTTACAGAGTATCCTTACACTTATTTTATGATTTTGCATTGTTCTGATTTAGGAACAACACGGGGAAGGGGGGCAGGTGGTATCGTCATCATATTTTCAGTGCTTGAGTCCTTGAAAGATCTTAATCCAGCAGCCCTGGATATGAAATACGGCTCCCTGCTTTATACCATGAAATAAGCCTGTTTTTCCTCCCTCTTGATCCTGCAGCAAAAGAAGCGTGGCCCCTGGCCACTTGGCCCTCCATGAGGCCTACTGTCTGCTGTTCCTGGTCCTCTGTCCAGAGTGCAAGGAACCTGTCCTGCAGGATAAGATGGAAGAGCACCGCCGGGGCGGGCACCAGCAGGTGGGGAGGCGGAAGCAGGGATGGAGGTGGGGGCACCAGGCGGCGAGTCGGAGCCCGGTCCTCACTGCAGCCCATCTCAAGTGGGCGCCCCGCGCCCAGCTCCCCCTGTGAAGTGGAAAGGGTAGTTATATCTGCCTTTCTTGTACTGCTCTGAGTCAACCCTGGTTTTCCCATCCCCTATCCTTTCTCTACAGGCAGTGGGTTCGGCCAAGGCAAGGGGGTCCCTGTTTCAGGAAAGGTAAAATGTTCTTTCGAGATGTGTCAAGAGGAGAGACAGGAAAGGAGAGCTCTAGAAGGCACTCATGGCCAAGGCTGGTCAAAGGTTAACCTTTCTCTCCTGCTGTTTCTGGAGATGGTCAAGCTCAGGCATCCATTTCAACTCAGCGGGTCCCACAGATGCTCCTTGAGCACAGGGCTGGTGCTGCAGGGAGACGAGGGAACCTGACTCCTGCCCCCAGGCGCTCACAGACCCGCACCTGACACACAGAGCCAGGGCCGCTGAGCTGGGTGGGACTCCAGCGTCTCCCTCCGTGTTTAGGTGGGGTGCGCCATGTGTCAGCAGAGCCTGCCGAAGCACTTGCTGGAGATTCACGAGGTGAGAGTCAGCTGTGATTTCTTCTCCCAAGCCCAGGAGGAGGGGAGGGGGCCAATAATAAAGACTTCCCCCCACCCCCTGCCTCCAGCTCTCTCTTCTCTCCCAGGGAGGCCTGGGGCCTGGAGCTAGCTCACCACAGGGCCTCCTGCCCCCGGATGCCCGTCAGAAGGGCCTGCCACGGTCCACAAGCCCAAGAGAGCTCGTGTTTGCCAAGGAGCATCCCCCCACCCCCCGGCCTTTCCCACCTGCTTTCTCTTACTGGCTTCAATCCCCCAGGGAAATAAGCTCATATCCCCAACGCAACTGCCGTCACTGCAGGCCAGTGACCGTGCCCGTCCCGCCTGCCTCCCCGCAGGCCAAGGAATGCCAGGAGCGCCCCGTCGAGTGCCAGTTCTGTGAGCTGGCCGTGCGCCTCAACAAGGTGGACATCCACGAGCGCCACTGCGGCAGGCGGACGGAGGTCTGCCCAGGCTGCGGCCAGCGGATCGCGCCCCACACGCTGGCCCGGCACAGAGATGAGTGCCGGGGCGAGCAGACCCGGCGCCAGAAAGGTGAGCAGGGATGGCAAGGAATGTAAGCTCTCAGCAGGACAGGTGACATGTGTGATGACAGATACACGTGTCTCAAATTCATCTGGCTATTCTGGACCGCGTACTAGAGTGGCCTTCTCGTGTGTCTGCTGTGATCTCTAAATGACTGGTCCAGGGAGACCAAGACGCCAGGAGCTGCAGGCCTGGGAGCTACACAGATGAGTGCAGAGGCAATGGGGGCCCGACACAATGGGAGGCTTCCTTGGAACCCCTCAAGCACGATTCCAGCCTAGCAGAGACCCACCTGCATCCTTTTACAGATGAGAAACCTATGCATAGAATGAAACAGGGGCTTGCTAGAGGCAGAAACCAGACAGGACACCCAAGTTCCCTGACACCAAATCAGGAGCTTTTTCCACCATCAGCAGCGGACAGAAGGGATCTAGTTGTAACTCCTGACCTTGGGGCCTATGTGTTGGCCGCCTGGTACCACTGTGTGTTCTCTTGACCTGGTTACCTCTTCATGAGGTGTGTTTACGGAGGACAGCAATGTGACAGATCTTGTGTTCACTGGTTGTTTTAGTAACACAGTAACACGTGGAGAGAGCCTAAAATCCTTTGGATGGTAAGTCTCTCCTGGTAAACAATTTTATTAAAATCGGCAAATGAAAAACTGGAGTGCTTGAGATTCGTGTACGTTTCCAGCATGGCTGGGCTTCAACACAGCCAACAAACAACTCTTCAGCACAACTTCATCAACACAACACAGCTTCAACAAGACAACACAACACAGCTTCAACACAGTCAACAAAGATGTGTGCGATAACTCCTCATTTGATCACAGAGCTCAGAAACTGGTGAAATGAAAGAGCAGTCAGACTGGACGGGGCTGGCATCTGTGGTAACGGCTCTCTCCGTCTCCTTAGAAACCGGTCCTGCTCCAGGAAAATGTCTCTTCATCCGGGCTGTGTGCTGCCCCGAGTGCACTTTTGCAGCTTAAAGGAAATGATGTGGGTGATTCCTGCTGTGGGTGGCCTGTGTGGCCAAGGACCCTGGCAGTGCAGGACACTCACGGCAGGCCGGGGACAGTTCATCATCAGGACTGCAGGCCACGTACACAGTTGTGGGGCAGTCGGCCTCGCCATTTTCAAGGGCAATCATTTGTGCTGTTGTTTCCATGCTTTTTCAGGGAAGAGAATTCCAGCTCCTGAAAGCAACATCTGCTGTCATTATTGCAACCAAATGATCCCAGGAAATAAGTATTTCCACCATATGGTGAGTAGAAATTAGTTATTTTCTAATGGTGCCAATAGCTAGTCCATATTCCAAAAAGTGTGATGTGAAAGGTGGATTCTGGGTCCAGTTTTACACAGCATGGATAACAGAGGTTCCCATATTTTTAGTTTTGCTTTGTTCAGAAAGGGATGTTGTGAATTGGTTTAGGCTAATTCAGCACACATAGTTGGTCTCCAGTCGTGCCAGCCCTTCAAGGAGCCTCCCTGACCAGTCCAGCTATCACTGATCACCTCCAAACATCTTCAGCCTTCAGGGCCTGGACATGGTAATTTGGTCCTTAATAGGACCTGCCTTATTATTTTCTGTCCCATGCGGGAGTCTTCTCAATTAGACTGTGAGCTCCCTCGAAAAAGTTAACAACTTTCTCCATCTTCCCACAGTGAAACTGATATCAGGGCTAGGTACCAAAAGGGGGACTCTAAAGATGTCACGATGTGATTGATTGATTGATTGCTTTTGCCTGGGAACATTCACAAACTCCTCCCTCCATCACTCTGAGCACGTTTTAGTGCATTAGCCCGTGCCAAGCTGCTCCCTTCTTTTGCAGGATGGAGCATTTTCTTTCTGGGGAAACTTCCTAAGGCTTCTCTCCAAAGAACTCATTTCCTTCTGCTTGGATGGAGCGCTGTTTGTCCTTTCTTTACCCTTCAATTCAGAGAAATATGAATATCAGAACTAAAGAGACCCTAGGGGTGATCTAGACCTTTTTGTTTATTGTGGGACAATACATATAAAATTTACCATTAGTGACATTTAGTGCATTTTAATAGGAACACTTGACTTAATGAAGTCTAAATTAATCATATTCCCTACCCTCCTTACAAACAATATATGGATTTGAGAACATGTTGACTCCGATTCTCTATTCCCACCTTATATGTAAATGCTATGGAATTTAGTTTCACCTTGTTTTCATACTATCCCTCTTTAGTCATTATTATTGCTGTCATTTTGTGCAATTCATGCCTGCTTGAATATACTCACACATTTACCTTTCTCTTTGCTCACGTTCTTTCTTAAATCCCAAGCTTTCCGTCTGGGTAGGATTTCTCTCTTCCTGAAATACACGTCTAGGTAGTTCCCTCAGCAAGAAGCTGTGAGGAGTAAATTTTTAGTTGCCTGCACAGGTACTTTCTTCCTGCATTATTGAATGGTAGTTTAACTGTGCATCCAATTCTACGTTAACCGTTATTTTCTCTTAGCATTTTGAAATTTAGTCCACCGTCTTCCCCCCTCTATGATTGCTGTTGATAAGTCTGCTCTCAGTGTAACTGCCATTCCTTTGTGGATAACCCTTTTTCTTTGGTTGATTTCAAGATCCTCTTTGCCGCTGATCTTCCTGGTTTCACTGCAATGCATCCAAGAGAAGATTTATTTTTATTCATCCTGCTTAAAACAATATGCTCAAGTGTGTTTATTTTTCTCCTCTCTTCTTCAGAATTTCTCCTGCCCAAATCTAAAGATTTAGTTCTGCCTTAATCAGTTCTGAGAAGTCTCAGCTATAATCTGAGAATCTTGGAATCCCCAATATTCCTTAACCCCTCCATGTTCTCCCAACTCTTTCTGTGGAACATATTGGATGTACATCAGGCCTTCTCGTTCTATCCTCATGTCCCTTAACCTTTCACATTTTCTATTTCTCTCTTCTATATTCTGAATAATTTCCTCACATCTATTTTCAAGTTCATTCTTTCTTGGCCAAATCTAACCTGCTATTTTTAAGCCTATCCATTGAGGTTCAGTGTCTGTATTTTTCATTTTAAGAAGTTCTGTTTATCTCTCTTTCAAATTCACCTACTCTTTTTTTCATAGGGTCGTATTCTTTTCTCTTGTTTGAATCATTTTTGATTAATTTATTTTACAGTCTCTCTCCTATAGTTCTGTTATCTGAACTCCTTGGAGACTAATCCTGCTAATGGTTGTGTCTATGACTCTTACCCAAGGTAGAGTGTTTCCTTGTGTGTAAATTTGAATCGTGAGTTTCTATTTGGTGAGACTCTATCTGTGAGAATCCTGTATGACCTAGTTTGGGATTATGTAACCTCCAGAGGGATTTTGTGATGGCTCTGCCCTACATCCCAAATTTTACATTAATTCTTCTGCTTGGGTATTCCCAGAGCGTGAGGATTTTGTAAATCTGAACCCCAAATACAAGGATGGCATGAGCCTCGGATTTTGAGTTTTCAGGAGTGTCGGTTTTGCTTCCCCACCCTCAATTTCTAGTCCAAGGTAGACAAGCTTTCTTGCCACTTTCCTTTTCCAATTAGCCGATTCTTTTCTCTTAGCCACCACAGGTTAGCCTTCAAGGTTCCCAGCTTTACTCAGGGAAAGGGGAATCTTAACTGCCAATTTCACTTCTTGTGTGGATGGGACTCTTCTCTTATCCAAGCTCTTAGATACGAGGTTGACCCCACGTCTCCTCCTAAAGTGTCAGCTCATGTGCTTAACAGGTCAGGTCTTCATTCCTGGAACATGGAGCTTGCTTGCTTTCTTGCAAAGTCAGCTCAGTGAATGTTTGTCATATTTTATCCAGCATTTCAGAGTGGGAAAATTTCAGGTTATCTTGCCTATTGTATTGTCCACCATTAAAGCTGAGGTCATTTTAAAATTTGAAGTATGACTCATAATTGCAGGACAGATGCCGTCCAATCTCAGATTCTGTGACATATTCTCCAGTTGGGAAACCAGATATTCCTCCTTCATCCCTTTCAAGTCAGGCTGCTGAAGATCAAACTTCCACAGCAGAGAAAGACGTCCGTCCAAAGATGAAAAATACAAGCAGATTTCCCCTTCTTTCTGAAAAGTCAACACGGCAAGCACCAAGAGGCACAAACAAAACCACGGATCTGCCTTTGAAGTCTTATGGCAAGCTCCGGGAGTCCTCTCCTGTAGAAGACGAGACGGCCTATGACATTCTGAGGAGGTGTTCTCAGTGTGGCATCCTACTTCCCCTGCCAACCCTAACCCAACATCAGGTACCCAGCCTCCATTCTCTCCTTATCTGGCTGGGAGCCATCTGGACAGTATTTCGAGAGACCCAAGACCTGCAGGATATTCTCAGACATCTTTATCTCCCCTTTCTCTGTGTGTCCGAATCCATTCTCATAGCACCTATCACCTGGTTATATATGTGCATCATCTCCCACCTCTGAAGGCAGAGCCAGATCTTTCATCTCTGTATCTCCAGTTCCCAGCCCAGGGAATGACCACAGCAAATGCCCCAAAACTGTGGAGCAAACAAATGAACAGAGCACACCCAATCTAGCTCTCTAGCTCATGGTGTAGATAAGGCAGTCCAGGCCCAGAGATCAGAGCCTTGGTCAAGATACTAAGTCAGTTGGTATCTTGCCTCCAGCAGATCAGGATTTGCAGCCTCAATAGCCTGATTTTTTACATCCTAGATTATTTTCCAATAATAATAAGAATTGGTATTAGAGGTAGTTAACCATTATGCACCAGTTACAATGCAAAGCTCTTTACAAATGGTTAATCATTATAAAAAACATGCAGGTATTTTATCCCTATCTTACAGATAAGGAAACTAGACAGAAAGGTGAGTAGCTTCCCCAGGATTATACAACTAGAGAGTGGCAGAATCCAGCCTAAAATACATGTGTATATAGTTCCAAAGCTTATGCTTTTAAGCCCCAAACAGGATGCCTCACTCAAAAAAAAAAAAAAAACCTTTCATTATTTGATGTTTTTCAAAATACAAAAGTACTAGATACTACTAAATACTAGGTTTTGTTGTAACCAGTTGACATGATACCATACAAACAAATATAAAGATAAAGCTCATCCTCCCCGACACCCACCCCACTTCCCCAGTCCCACGCCCTGAGATACTAGTTTCAGTATCCTGGTGGGTATCCTTCCAAAGCTTTACCTCTGTTCACACAAACATGAACAAGCCTCTATGGGGTTTGAATTGTTTTTTCTTTTCCCCTATATATCATCTTCCTATATTCATTACTCTGCCATTTGCCTTTTTCACTGAATATATGATGCACACTCCTTACAAAAAAGTAGACCTAGATCTTGTTTTTTCTAACTTCTCTATATGCACACAGCACATAATTTTACAAAGCTGAGTGAATTTCATACTTGCTGGGGGTGTTATTATTGCCATATTTCCTTGCCTCCCACAATTTGAAATTTCCTTCCATACTTCCCTCCATCCTTACATAATAGGGTTGCCGAATTTAGCAAATAAAAATTCATTACTTGGGACAAAAATAACTACAAAATAATTGCATGAGACATACTTATACAAAAAAAATTCTTTGTTTCTCTGAAATTACAATTTAACTGGACATCTTGTATTTTATCTGGCAACTCTGTTATATAACCACACACACACATACACATTTGGAGTCCAATTATACACATTTCTTTGCATCTGAATGTTATGATTCATCAATACCCAAGGACATCCCTCCAAGTCAAATGATGTTGTCCCCCCCCTTTTTTAATGGCATAAGAGTCCATGGTGTGGGTATCCTCTAATCTGTTCGTCCACCCCCCTCACGATGATAGGCCTCTATTACACATTGTCCCAAGCCTCCCACAGACCCCTCATGGCTCACTGGGCTCCATACATTTTCTATGGCATCTGTAGCTCAGGGTTCCTGCTCCGGGAACTGGGGATAGGATTACCCAGAGATATCCTAGGAACTAACACTCCCCACTTTAAACACATTGAACTTTTTTTAATATCCATTTCTTTAGGAGAAATGCTGGTGGTTAGCTTCATCAAAAGGAAAACAAGTGAGAAGTTCCAGCTAGCTTTGGAAAAGAAAAGGTACAACAGATTTAGAAGATTTTGTTTTTACACTGGTTTTTCTGCTTGCTTTCTGTGCTAGTCTTTACTTGTGAAAAGAGATGGGTTTTATTCACTGGGTTTCTTTCTTGTAGAAGAAAAGGTTTGGATTCTGTTTTCCTCCTTTTGAGCCGAGATGTTGGTTTCCCCGAGAGCTACAGATAAACCAGAAGAAAAAGGGGCTCTGTCTCTTCTGCCTGAGAATTCTGATCAAGCATCTAGGCTCCACACAGCCTGGACACCTTAGGGAACCCAGCTTTGTCCCCGAAGAATAAAAAAGCCCTCCCTGAAAACTTGTCCTCCACCTTTCTGTAGATTTTTCACTGGTTTTCCAGGGCCACGGATGGCAGCGGCTAGCACGGCAAGGAAAGGGGAGTGGCAGCAAAGAAGAAATGGAGAAAGGAAGAGAAAAATGAGGCTGGGTGGCAGGGGAGAGCCAGGTAAAGCACAAAGAGGTGCTAGTGAGGGCTGTTGGCAGGGAGACCAGCTGGGAGACACCTAGAGATGCAGCCCACCTCCCAGCAAACAGCACACCCTACCTTTCTGCCTGGCCCATGGGGAGACCCCAGACCCCACCAGGGAAGGAAGGGCCCAGGACACCCCACCCTCCCGAAACTGGAAAAGTGGGGCATTTCTCAAGCTTTGTCAAGTTGGCGAAGAAGTCAGGTTTGCTTAAGACTTTCCTTGGGTCGGCAGCGACAGTGGTTTCCCAGAGAGAGGCCCCGCACGCTGAGTCCCCGGGACTGGACAGGACCCCTGGGATGGGTCAGGACAGGAAAGGTGGCGACTGCGCGGGCCTGCGCCCCAAGTCCGGGGGCAGAACCTCTTCCTCGCATGAGGAGGGACGGGTAGGGGGCGCGGGGCCCAGCCTCCCGCCTCTGGCCCCCCGGCCAGGGCGCCTTCCCGGGCCATCTGCGCGGGGACCCGTCTTGCCCCGCACGCGCACGATCGGTTGAGCTGGCAACCCCAGGTTTGGGCCCCGCGGCCGCGGTTATGAGCAGAGCCCCGCAAGTGGCGGCGCGTCACAAAGGCGGCCGGGCGCTCGGCCTCTAGCCTCTGCGGGGCCTGGCGCGGAGCCGGCAGTGGCGCCGGTGGCGTCGGAGCCGAGGCGGCGCGGGCGCAGCGGGCCGGCGCTCGCGGTCCCAGCAGCCCGAGCAGAGAGCGGCGGGTCGTGGCGAGCAGCGGGTAAGGCGGCTCGAGCGGGCGCAGGCTGGGGACGCCCCCCGAGGCCAGCGCGGGGGTGCGGGGCTGCCCTCCTCACGTGCCGCCCCCGCGAGGCTCCTGGGCCACCTCCCCTCCCCGGGTGATCGGACACCCAGGTTTCCTCCCAGGCTTGGCAGCTGTGTGACGTGGTAAGCCCAGCCTAGGTTCCAGCGTCCTTAGGCTGGGTTGGAATCCCGCTCCCCACCTAGCAGGCCATCTCACCGGGACACTTTCCTAACCTCCCATTTGTAAATACCTTCCCTACAGGGATGTTTTGGAAGCACCTTGCCACCCACTTTCTGATGGCAGCAAACACTTGTATAACATTTACTGTGTGCCAGGCACTGTTCTGTATATCAGCCCGTTTAATTCCCCCAACGCTAGGAGAAAGGTACTTTTATTACCCATATTTACAGATGTGGAGACTGAGGCATAAATAAATTAATTAACTTGCCTAAGGTCACATACCGCAGTTGACAGAACCAGGATCCAACCCACTAAGCTACAAGAGGGGAGGTTCCAGGCGGTAACATGACTTTTGGACCACTTGCAACACCTTTCCCAGCCCACCAAAGATGTTCTTCCAACCCCCCCGCCCCCCATGGCTTAAAGTGTATGATAATTCTTCAGACCCTGTGACCTTGCTGGGTCAAAGTGCTTCGATTAGCTTTCGAACTGGTTAGCTTTTTTCTTTTTTCTTTTCTTTTCCCTTGGCCGCTCTGCGAGGCTTGTGGGATCTTAGTTCCCTGAACAGGGATCTAACTGGTGCCCCCTGCAGTGGAAGTGAGGAGTCCTAACCACTGGACCACGAGGGAATTCCCTGGTTTAGCTTTTCTTGAGCATCTCTTAGGTCCCTTGCTCCTTACTAAGTGCCGTGGAGTCCCCTAGCCCCGGGCAGTTTATATGTGATTGAAGACACAACCTTATTTCTTCATTAGTTAAATGTTTAAGTACTTCCTCAAAAGAAGAATGAGGCTGTCCCTAGTCTCAAGGAGTGTGTGGGTTTCTGGGAGAGAAAGGCTTAGATTATACTAAGGATGGACACAGGGAGAGAGGGGAAAGAGAAGGGGAGCCGGCTGACCCCACTGGAGCCCTGTGTCCTGGGTGGGGGCAGGCTGCTACCAGTTCCTGTGTGGAAGTCTGTCTGGGTGGGAGATGGGAGGGCCGGCTGGAGGCAGGGGCCAAACTGTTCTGTAGGTGATCGTGGGGTAAGGAGGACAAAGGCACGGGGGAAGACCCCAAAATAGGTCCCCTACGGGAGCTTGCTTGAGGATGCTCATCACCACTGTGCTGTTGGGGGGAGCTGGAAGAGGCCTGGGGGTCCATCACAGGGAGAGTGGGTAAGAGAAAGAAGGGGATACCCACCACCGGGTCTATTCGGATGACAGATGCCGTGTGAGACGTACGCAGGGCAACATGAATGATGCTTACAGACACTGAACACACATTTGGCAAGCACGCACACAAACAAAAAGCAGCACATCAAACACACTGGAATAGTTGCCTGTGGTGGGGAGCAATGGAGTGGGACATAGAATTAAAAGGGAATAAATGAATAAATAGAATCAAAGAGAGGTCTTGGGGGCTTCCCTGGTGGCGCAGTGGTTGAGAATCTGCCTGCCAATGCAGGGGACACGGGTTCGAGCCCTGGTCCGGGAAGATCCCACATGCCGCGGAGCAACTGGGCCCGTGAGCCACAATTACTGAGCCTGCACGTCTGGAGCCTGTGCTCCGCAACAAGAGAGGCCACGACAGTGAGAGGCCCGCGCACCGTGATGAAGAGTTGCCCCCACTTGCCACAACTAGAGAAAGCCCTCGCACAGAAACAAAGACCCAACACAGCCAAAAATAAATAAATAATTTAAAAAAAAAAAAAAGAGAGAGGTCTTGCACAGACAAGTGTCTGTCCCGAACTGAAAATTATGATTAACTTGTCCCTCTGAACCCGAGGCCTGAAAAGTGGAGGTAGGAAAAAAGTATAAGAGAAAGAGTAAGAAAGCCCAGGTCTAGCCTGAGTCCTGTTACTAACTTGCTGTGTGACCATAGGCAAGCCCCTTTACCTCTCTGTGTCTAGTTTCCATCTGTTAAAAAAAAAAAAAAAAACTCAATTCTCAGATCTCTTCCAGCTCTGAGTTTTTGTGAACCACAATGAATGATCTTGGGTTACCTGGTAAAGAAGCCAGTAAAAGCTTTATGGAGTGGTAGGGCTTGAACTTTAAAAATGGGGGGTTTGGGAGAGGTAAAGAAAAGGAGGGTAGTTCTCAGGCAGGGGAAACATTGAAAGCAAAGCCATGAAGATTTTCACAGCAGATGGCTATGAAAAGTCTGACCGAGGGCTCAGTGTATCTGGCGGGGCCTTAGCCCAGTTCTTCCCTGGGACTCCCTAGCCTGGCTGGGGATACCACCTGCAATCCAACAGCCAAGTCAGAGAACTTTCAGTCCTCCCAGTACAGGTGTTCACCAGTTACCAAATCATGTCTGCCAAAGAACTCACTGCCCACCCCGATTCCCGCTATAATGCCACCCTAGTCCCAGGCTTCAAGCCTGGCCTCTACTATGGACCATCCTTCCTCCACTCCCCCAGAGTATTCTTTCTTTACCTCAAGACTGACCACATCACTTCTGGGCGTGTGATCCTTCGACCTGCCCTGACCTCAGCTGAGGTTCTCCACCTTTGTTCTGCTGCTGCACCTTTTGAATATAAACACAGCCATCAGCAATGTCGCTCAACACAGACACTGATTCTCATCCAGAGAAGATGTCAGAATTCCAAAGTCTTAGGAAGAGGGGACAGTGAAAATCCCTGGCTGTAGGACACAGCCTTTATCACATCATTCAGAGCATCTTGATTGATGCCCTTGAACCAGCACCTCCCACTGCTCCAGCTCCAGTTCCATCACTCCCTGACCCTCACAAGTTAAGCTCCAAGCAATTTTTAGTTCCGTGAATGTGAACACATCACGTATACTCACAGTTCTGTGGCTTTGCCCATCTTGTTCCCTCTGCCTGGAATATACCAGTTCCTCCACCACCAACCTGTCTGCCTTGCAAATCCTACTCACCCTGCAAAACCCAGCTCAGACGCCACCTCCTCTGAGCAGCCCTCTCTACTTCTCACACAGACAGAACTAATCCCCCTGTTTGTGCTACCCTGCACCATGAATATGCCTGAGGATTTTCATGTCTCCCACAGTGTTGTCATTGAGTCCCGGTCTATGTCCCTGATAGACCCCTGATGGGCTGTGACTCCTTGCAGGTGTGCACAGTGTGGTGGATTTATCATTGCACCCCCTGCACCAGCCCAGTACCTACACATGGGGCCATAGTGCAAGTTTGTTCCATTGGGTTTAATATGTGTTTGGCAGGTGATGGTTCTTCCTCTTTACTCCCCACAGAAAACAAGTGATTGCTTTGCTTTCCTCATTTTTGGAAGCCCTGCCTACCACACAGCTGCAGTGGACATCCCGGTTCCTTGATGGACGAAGAAGGCCAACCGATCCAGCCTCAAGACGAGAGCTGCTGGGCCACCCTTCCCGATGTGTGCCTACATCGTATTTTCTGGTGGCTGGGAGACAAAGACAGGTCCAGAGCGGCCCTTGTCTGCAGAAAGTGGAACCAGATGATGTATTCGGCTGACCTCTGGCGATACAGGACCATCACGTTTACTGGGAGACCTTCCAGGGTACACGCGTCCGAATTTGTGTCGGCTCTTTGGTATGTTAAGAAATTCGGTCGTTATCTGGAGCACCTGGAGATCAAATTGCTGCATCCTTACAACGCTGTCCTGACCAAGAAGTTCCAGGTCACCATGCAAAGCCTTCTCTCGTGTCTGGGCAAGAGAAACAACCGTCTGAAATCTCTGTCCATCCAGCACCTGGAACTGGACCGCCTGGTCTGGAGGAACAGCATCAGGAACTTGCTCATGAAAAGCTTGAGCTCATTCTTGAAGAAAATGGGCAAACACCTGGATTATCTCAGCCTGAAAGGGGCTAGGCTCACCGTGGGGCAAGGCTGCCACATCCTCAACTCCCTGAGCTACTCAAGGAAAGAGAGTGTGGTGTCAGAGCTCAACCTCGAGGACTTCTTCAGCCACCACCTCGCTGTCTACGGCAGCCCCCAGTTCAACAAGACCATGGCCACGTTCCACAGCCTGGAGTCCCTGAGCCTCAACTACAACTGCATCTCCGACGAGCTGCTGGAGAACTTGTGTGAGAACAATGCCGGCACCCTCTGGACCATGAACATCAAGTGCCACAGTCATGACCCCCACGAGCAGGTCATCTGGGGCATGTCCTGGGCCAAGCTGGCGAGGTACGCCACCAACCTGAGAGTCAACTTCTTCTTTGAGCAAGTCATGGAGTATGAGCGCTTGGCCCGGATCCTCCTGCAGGAGATCCCCATCAGGAGCATCAGTCTGAGAAACTGCTCTTTCAGCGACCCCGACTGGTCCATGAGGCCCACTCTGACGGATCTCCTGCCCACCTTCCGGCACACTCTGCAGGTAGGTATGAGCTGAGGGCTGGGAGGCTCGTGAGGAGGGGCTGCCCCTCGGGTTCCTGCTACCTGCTCTGGGCTGGGCTTGCACACACTCACTCAAGGTCAAATTGAGGTTCTGGGAAACGTCACCAAACTAAGCCTCCCCCGGTCCCCAAGACCGCAGCAGAGGACAAAAGCTACTGCTCACTTCCTATACGTGGAACCAATTCCTGATTGGCTGTCAACCAAGGAAAGCTCCTACATCCCTGGCTCAGAGCTGTGAGGCCTGAGCATGAAGGTGCCTCTACAGGTGAGAAGCAGGTCAGCAGCTTCTTCTACTTCTCCACCCAGTCACAGCAGCACACAGGACCCAGTGTGACTCCAAACCAGACAAAAAGCCAAATTTGACCCAAGTTACAGAAGAGCTCAGAGGTGTGGGCTGTTCTCTAATCTGGCAGCTCCCGATCTATAAAATTGGGATCATTTTGTTCCCCCCCCCGCCCCGCAAAGACCTCTCAGAAGGCTGTGAGGATTGATACTGAAGCGTATAAATACCACTACTAACAGTGAGGGATGACAAATTGCTAAGAGCTCATTTACGCTCACACAGCCCTGAAGTGGGCAGGCAGACATCATAACCATTCGGTGCTGCCCATGGTCACCTGGCTAGTCCATCGCAGAGCCAGGAGCACCACTTTGGTCTCCAGACTCCAGATACATTGCCTCGAAACTCCAAGTTTCGTAAATTTGGATGAGATCACTTTCATTCCCAAATCCCTTCTTCCGACACCTGCGTGTCCAGTGCCCCTTATCTAAAGCGCTTGAACCACCGTGGGCTGCCAGGCCAAAGCCAGGGCACGAAGGTGTTATGAAATGATCCAGCCAATCCCAGCATCTCTGTCCACATCCGTCTTCCCCTTTGGTGCTTTTCCAGAAACTAACTTTTGAGTTCAACAACAAAAATGAGTCTCTGGACAAGGAGCTGCACCGCCTCATCTTATCCTGCAGGAAGTTGTTTTACTTCAAAGTCTGGGCTTTCCTTGATGTTAAGTTTGTGGAGCAGATCCTGCAGAGTCAGGAAGAAGGGCGGTGTGCCCTGCGCACACTCAAGGTAAGAGCCCCCCCGGGGTGGGTTCCATGGGGATCGGGCAAGGGCATCCAGACCCCTGGGCGGGCAGGCGTCCAGCCCCAGTGTTCCTGCTCTGGGGTGAAGGTCAGGAGTGAGGCAGGGCATGGGGGGGTGGACGTCTCACAAGTCTGTCCATTGGAAATTAACAGTTTCACGGAAGGGAATCTGGAGCTTTCATCCTTAGTTGGGTTTGGGCTTTTCCTGATTCTGCCAACAATTGTACGTGTACATCATTCAGATTGTCTTCAGGGTCCGGGTGATGTAGCCACTGTGTGTGTGTGTGTGTGTGTGTGTGTGTGTGTGTGTGTGTATGTGTGCACGCGTGTGTGTGTGCGCGTGCGGAGGTGTTTGTCTATCGGCACAGGTGAGAATTTACACAAACAGATATGAGACGAATGAAGAGGACAGGACACTGTGGGAAATTTACAGGAAGTACAGACAGCTGATCGATTCAGAGCTTAACTATGTTGTCATCGCTTACTCCATGAGGTAACGAGCGCTCTCCAGAGGAAGAAAGCCAAGAGCACTTTGAACTTGACAATCCGAGCCTCACAGAATGACACTTGGGGCATCCCTTACCCCCACCCCTTTTTCTCCTCTCTCTCCTCTTTACTAGTTTCACACCAACATGACACCCCAGCAACGGCTGGGACTTCTATGTGAAGACACCAGGTGACTTTAAAGTGCTATCTTTACCAACTATCCGGGGGTGATTTCTTTTTTTGTCATTTGGTTTTGCTTTTTGACCCTCACTCAGCCACAGAGCTGAAAGCCCAAAGCCGCTTGGAGCAGTGTCTTACTCGGGGACCCTGACTAATCTCCCTCCGGAAAAGGTGTAAGTAGCCAGAGAGCAAATAGAGCAGCTGCATTTTCCACTGACTGTCAGTGTCAATTCAGAAACACTTTCTATCCTGGCTGACCTTCACATCAGAGCCTCCTGCCACTGACGCTGGCCAGGCCTGATCTCAGTTGAATGAAATTCACCAGCACATCCTAGAGTGAAGCAGGGAAATTCCCTCGTTTAGAAGGAGCCTGCTCAGAGCCGGAACTCCCTCCCACAGGAGATCAGCCCCTAATTTATCAGTGTTGTGGACTCGGGTCTCCCGCATCTGCTTTTCTGGTGTCTCCTTTATAATGCATCCAGGCAGCATGGCACCCAGCCTGCTACAAACGTTCAGTTCTCATGTGGGGCTGAACCAGAAGTGGCCTTTACACTCATATTCACGAAGAATCTGTAATGTCCTGGAGAACTATTCCTAATGCAATGTTAAGTGAAACAGTAGCCCTTGAGGAGGAACTAAAAGTCCTTGACTTTCCTTAATGGTTAAACTATGATTATTTTGTCTTCTTTGACTGTTTGCATTTCTTTCTGCATTTTCTTGCTTCTCTGATTAAATTTATTCTTTGGCTAAAGTTTTTCTACAGACAAGAGGTGGCAGAGGGTAAGGGGTATCTGTCCCAGGAAGGCCCCATAGGGTCCTGCTTGGTTATAATCTAAGGAGAGCTCCCAGGTCTTAGTTGCTGAAACCAGAAGGGCCCTTGGGAGCCATCTAGTGCCTGTGGACCAGAAACGAGGCAGCTTGCTTTAGCGGAGAGGGAAGGCTCAGCTGGAGTGCAGACCACCTGGGAGACTGACTGATTGATTGATTGGTATAATGACTTATTCATGCTGTGGACCAGTTCTGGTTAGTTTCCTTTCATCCCCAAACACAGAATCTAAGCATAGAGGACTCTTTTATGGAAAATATGTTAACAGAAGTAACATTTTTATGAACATGTTTTCCATAAAAGAGTGAATTCGTTTTCCAGTTTTGCAAATCTCTTGCACATCCCGCTTAATAGCAGACAGCTGGGTTCTCATCCGGGTTTCTGTGGTCTGTCATAACGTCAAACGCCGTGCGTGGAGCCTCCGCAAAACTCCAGAAAGAATTAGAGTGAAAAAGGCACGTAACGTCTTGCTATTAGTGGATCTCTTGAAAAACGGTCTCAAGGACCCTCAAAGATTCCCCTGACCACACAGAGAGCTACCGCACAGACCTTCCTGTTCCCCGAGGAATCGAAACAGCATCAAGCCCGGGAGAGTCCTAGTGGGAATGTGCAGAGGACACGAGGTTTCCGAACCCACGGATTTTTAACAGGTATCCACTTTTTTATTTACCGCATTCAGAGGCGCAGTGGTAGGTGGAGACACAGACTTGTGGCCTCGCTGGGTGACAGCTTATCCACGCCTGTCCTCCAGTGCAGGGCAAGAAGCCGGAGGGCCGCTCCCACACGCCTCCCCCTGCTGAGGGTCCGCAGAGAGCACGCGGTTCTTTGCAGAAACGCGCAGAAGAAACTGGCACGTCCTGTCTTGTACTTATGAGCAGGAAACACATTCTGACTTCCCGGTGCCTCCTCTCAGCTGTTGGCGGAGCTGATGAAGCCCCGGCCACCAAGTGACTGGGGTCAGCGCCTCAGAATTTACGAAGATAGGAGGAAAGTAGGGCTGTGATCAGACTAAGGTGTAAACAGTTACCCCAGGCAAATTGACAGTGAAAGTGCAGTTTTTCTTTTCTTTTTTTTTTTTTTATTTATTTTTGGCTGTGTTGGGTCTTCGTTTCTGTGCGAGGGCTTTCTCTAGTTGCGGCGAGCGGGGGCCACTCTTCATTGCGGTGCGCGGGCCTTTCACTATCGCGGCCTCTCTTGTTGCGGAGCACAGGCTCCAGACGCGCAAGCTCAGTAGTTGTGGCTCACGGGCCCAGTTGCTCCGCGGCATGTGGGATCTTCCCGGACCAGGGCTCGAACCCGTGTCCCCTGCATTGGCAGGCAGATTCTCAACCACTGCGCCACCAGGGAAGCCCAGTTTTTCATTTTTGAAAAGACTCTCAGGGGCGGACCTCTGACTCTCTGGGCTGGAAGGATTCTGAGACTTGGGTTCTTGGTCCACTTAGGTCACTAATTTGTGCGACCCTAAATAAGTTCTTTATCCTGCTCAGGTCTTAGTTTCTGCTATTTGTCAAATGGGAAAAGCTGAACAGTGTATCACTGAGGTCCCTGAAAGACTAATAATGCTGGGATGGGGTGTGTGACACTGAACCTGGTGTGAATGGCCACATTCCTCAGCCCCAAAGCACCTGGGCTTCCAAGCCAGGCTGCCTGGGTTTGAGTCCTGAGCTGCCCCTCACTTGCTGTGTGTGTGCCCTTCGGCAAGTATTTCCCGTTTCCCCGAGTGTTAACAGCTCTGTTTGTGCATGGAAAAATAATAGCGCCTTCCACCCGGGTCTGCTGTGAGGGATCAATGATTTAATACATGTGATACCACACATAAGCCTATCCCTTGGACGTTCAACAAATGTTGGCTTTTATCTTGTTTAATAAATGAGGAAACAGACTCAGAAAAGGAAGGTCACTTGCCCAAAGTCATACAGCCAGTTCGTGGCAGAACCAATACTATGGTTTTCTGATTCAGAACCCAGAACTCTTTCTCCCAACCCTAAGGATAAAACGCGAAGAATCCAGTTCCCCTCCCCATCCCTACTCAGCCCATGCCAGACAGATAATTAAAGTGATCACTGGTTGAGTATTTACTATGTGATAGGTATTAATTCACAGTTTCATTTAATCCTCACTACAGCTCTTGAAGGTAGAGACTGTTATCCCTCTTTGAGAGAGAGAAGAAAACTGAGGCTTAGCAAGATGAACCTGCCCAAGGTCACACACTTAGGAAGCTTTGGAAGTGAGCCTCAAACCCAACCCAACTCCAAAGCCATTCTCTTACTTACCACGTATCCCCTCCCACAGCAAAAAGATTTGGAGTCAATTATACTGTAATTCCATTTAGCACAAGAGCGTGTAGAGGAGAGGATCAATGAAAACTTTTGTTTTACTGTGTTTAGCTTAGAAATGCTGCCGGGTCCAACAGATCTCTTAAGAACCAAGTATCTGAGTAAAACAGAACAATATGAATTCATCGTTACGATGTTTTTAGGATGATGTCATTGTTTCAGAAAAAAACGTCACCAGCGGTAACTTGATAGAAACAATCTTTTATTAAAACAAAATAGTCCGCTTCTTTTTTTTTATACTTTATTCAGATTTTCTTAGTTTTTTTTTTAATTTTTATTTATTTATTTATTTATTTATGGCTGTGTTGGGTCTTCGTTTCTTGTGCGAGGGCTTTCTCTAGTTGTGGCAAGCGGGGGCCACTCTTCATCGCGGTGCGCGGGCCTCTCACTATTGCGGCCTCTCTTGTTGCGGAGCACAGGCTCCAGACGCGCAGGCTCAGTAGTTGTGGCTCACGCGCCCAGTTGCTCCGCGGCATGTGGGATCTTCCCAGACCAGGGCTCGAACCCGTGTCCCCTGCACTGGCAGGCAGATTCTCAACCACTGCGCCACCAGGGAAGCCCTAGTCCGCTTCTTTGATGGATACTTACCCCTTTATACAAGTGACCCAAACAGCTATTCAGAGAGGGGACCTACAGAAAATTTGATTTGCAGTTGGAGGCCACAGAACTGTATTAGTTCACTGGATGAATATCACACACGGAGAGAAATTTGCCTGCCTTCCCTGGGTGGTGTTTAGAAAATTGATCTGATTCCTATTCCTCTACATTTGCAAAAGTACAGATTTTAAAAAACACTGTCTAGACACAGCCACACAGAAAATCTCAAATGTTCAGGTGGTGTGTAAGCCCCTTGAGAGCATACATTTTTGCTTTGTTCATTGTGTATCCCGCGTCCGTAGAACTGTGCCAGGCACAGCAGAGGCACTCACCATTGAATGATTTAAAATAAGATCTTGTTGAGGTGTGAGTCCACCTTTGTTTACAGTAAATAATTGCTTTTTAAAATATTTATTTATTTGGTTGCACCAGGTCTTAGTTGCGGCAGGCAAGCTCCGTAGTTGCGGCTTGCCAGCTCCTTAGTTGAGGCATGCAAACTCTTAGTTGTGGCGTGCACGTGGGATCTAGTTCCCTGACCAGGGATCGAACCCCGGCCCCCTGCATTGGGAGCATGGAGTCCCCTGCACCACCAGGGAAGTCCCTAAATAATTGTTTCAAAGTAAAATTTGTACAGATTTTTTAAATATTTCTTAAAAGTTAATGTGCATAATAGGAAACTGAAAAACACAAGAAGCAAAAAAAGTCATCCATAATCACAGTTTACAGTTTGACGTGTCCTTCTAGGTCCCATGTATGTATCTACACAACTAAACATCCATTTTTATGTAATTAAGATTGTATAGTTATGTATCATGCTTTTTCACACATCATGAATATTCACTGTTTCAAAGTCCCAAAGCTATTCAATATATGAGTATTTTGATAACCAAGAATACACTATACCAACTCAATCAGGAAGAAAAAAATGTAATCCTGCCTCTCTTGGCGACAAACATATCATAAAAGACAAAATTGGCAACAGGCCTCTAGCTAAAGATATTGTCAGTTATGATTAAAATACTGCATTCCCTTAATGTTCAATTAAAATTGAAATATAGGGACTTCCCTGGTGGTCCAGTGGTTAAGACTCCATGCTTCTCCTGCCGGGGGCACAGGTTCAATCCCTAGTTGGGGAACTAAGATCTCCGTGTGCCACATGGCTTGGCGACCCCTCCCACAAAAAAAATGAGAGATAAAGCAACAGAGTACACAAAGTAAATGCTTCTAAGAGAATTCATTATCCAATGTATACTATTAAAATATTAGCAAGGAGGGGCTTCCCTGGTGGCGCAGTGGTTGGGAGTCTGCCTGCCAATGCAGGGCACATGGGTTCGGGCCTTGATCTGGGAGGATCCCACATGCCGCGGAGCGGATGGGCCCGTGGGCCACAATTGCTCGGCCTGCGCGTCTGGAGCCTGTGCTCTGCAACGGGAGAGGCCGCGATGGCGAGAGGCCCGCGCGCCGCGATGGGGAGTGGCCCCCACTTGCCGCGATTGGGGAGAGCCCTCGCTCAGAGACGGGGACCCAACACAGCCATAAATAAATAAACAAATAAAATTTTTAAAAAAATTAAAAAAAAAAGATAGTCCAAAAAATTAAAAAAATAATAATAATATTAGCAAGGAGATATGTTTCCATTGAATTACTCAGCAACGTATTTCTACAGTACAGCCGAAAGAGATGCACACACATCAGTGGTCAGCCTCAAAATGTAAATATGAACACATCCACACACATCCCTCCCTCTCGAACCAGCGCACAAACACAGTGCGTACTGTTCAGAAAGGTGGTTTGGCCAATCCCTCCCCCCGCAAAATAACAATGTTTCATATGAATCTTAACAAAAAGATACTTACAAAATGTCTTTTTACTACCTCTACTTTTAACATATATCAGGCGCTTCAGAACATCCACTAGATACTTCAAAAAAGTACTTAGCATTGTCAACTATTTATACAGCAGTGAGGAATAAAATGCACACACAGAACAATGGTTATGACATGGAAATGTCTCCCAAGTGTGACCAGTCTGGCACAGAAGCTTCTTTCCTTCCTCCTCAAGGTCTGCCACTCCATGTCCTCTAACCCACTGGACATACGTGGACCTGGATCACCCCTGATGTCACTTCTAGAGGTGATTTAACTATTCCATTTCAAAATGTCATTTCCAGAAGACATTTCTTTCCTATGACTTTTTAAAAAAACAAATGGGCATTGACAAGATGTGCAATTTTCTAACTCTGTTATCCGTGGGCAACCTCTTTACATCTAGAAGGCCTAGATGGGGCAAGTTTTCTTTTGAAAAGTGGTGCAGGTGGAGGGTGGTGAGTTGCGAGTAGCTTTTTTGTATTATGTAGACAGGCCTTCTATAAACAGCCAGTAAATCTAACCAAAAGGTGGTGGGCACTTCCCATTGGCTAAATATGGTCTGTTATTCCACCATTTCTATCTCCTGAGATCAAGGTCTGGTAGAAACGACAACCACTGCCCTTCAACCCCTCCTCACCCGGGGCTCTGCTCACCCATTAAGGCCTTTGTCAGATGTTGTCTGGTCCAGGTGAGGCACCCGTTGTCAACCAGGGCTCCACTCACCTGCCAGGCCCATTAAGGTGTCCGGACGAGGGGACGTCTTGTCCAGTTGGGACAGAGCGGTCACCCCACGTCCAGGATCTACACAGCTCCAAGGCCTGAGGGTGGCCAAGCTGCTGTCCAGGTAGACCCACCTTCTCGGGCCCTCAGAGTTCTTACAGCCTCCGTGGGGTTCGAGTGGCCGCTGTTCTCGCCCTGCCCCACCCAACTCCCAGAAGTGCCGCCGCTGGGTGGGGGCTTCACCTGAGCCCCCAGCTTTGGGCCGAGAGATCAGGCAGTCAGCAGGGTCTGGCTAGGAGATGGGGGCAGGGGAGAGGTCTGGGCCCAGCCAATGGGCAGCCTGTCCCCAGCCCCCAGGTTACCTGCTGGCCAAAGGCCCGAGGACCTGGATGGAGGGCCCCACGGGAGAAGGCCATGATCCACTTCTCACCACGCTCTCTGCCCGAACTCCAAAGTAAAATGTTTTGTTTTGCCCACCTTACTGAGTAATAAGGCAAATATGTCTTTTTTCTTTTTTAAGCCATCAATAAGAACACACGTTTATGGCACCAATACAACTGTGCAGTTATTTTAGTCAACTCTCTTGTGTACTTTTCGACCACAGGCTGGTAATATAAGGCCTTCTCAGCACAACAAACCTTACAAATCACTTTACCAGCCCCTCTCACCACCACCCCAGTGTCCCCTCTTCACAGATGAGGAAAATAAGGCCCCGGGGGGCTGGGGGTCTCGCCTACCAGTCTTCAATAAGTAGCAAAACTGGAAGCAAAAGCATGTCTAACCCCAAGGCCTTTGTGCTTTGTCGGCCACAACCATTCCTAGGGAATTTATCCAATCCCCTTCCCCTCCTCCCCAGGGGAAACCTTCTAAGTCACAGCCTAACTTTGCCACTCACCTATGTAACTGATGGCCTACCTGTGACTGAGGAATTAGACAACTTTAGAGAAATACAGGTACAAGAAGAATGACAAAGATGTTTCCTGAAGGACCATTAGTTATAGCAGAAAAGTAAAATCAACTAAAGAGTCCATTAGCTTGGGAGTGGGTGACCTAGCACTGGTAATTCTGCATCATGCAGCAATTTAAAGACGGAGGTGGGTCTTCATGTCTCCACGTGGACACCCTTAAAGACGTACTAAGCGAAAAAAAGCAAGCTGCAGGTCTCTCCTGCGAGGGTCAGGCCACAGGGCTGTCCCGTGGCCTCCCACCTCGGGTTCCTTTGGCCCCTCTGGCTCTGGGGCTCATCAAGCTCCGTGCTACGCCCCCAGCTGGCCTCCTGGCCGCCGCCTCGACCCCCCACCGCAGACAAGACCAGACACCGGGGAAAGCGATCCCTGCGGGTGGGAGCCAGTGTCCGCCTGCTTCCTTCAGGGGCCCGGACGCTGAAGACCAGGGTTTCCTTTCGTGGTGGTCGAGGAAACCGGAGAAGAGCCAGTCTCATTTGAGGAGGTGGGAGTTAGAAGCGACAAGGAACAGGTGGGCCACAGGGGTCGCCGACTAGCTGCTGGCTCTGGCCCCGCCCCCAGGCTCTGATTGGCTAAAGCCAAAGCTTCGGGCCGCGCCGCTCACTCGCGGGAGTATTTCAATGAATGGACCTGGACCGCTCTTCAGCTGCCTCCTGGGAACCCCCACCTAGGTCGCCCCTGCCTAATTACCTGCCTTTCTCCAGAACTTGAACTTGACCGTGGTCTACAGGGTCTTACATGATGTGACCCCAGTCCACCTCCCTGGGCTCTTCTTGTACCACCTTCCCCTTTTCTCCAGCCACATTGGCCTTTTCTCGGTTCACTAAAAAGGCCAAATGAGATTGTTTTCCCCAGATACTCACATGACTGCCACCTTCTTGTTGTTCACCTTTATCTCAGCTCATCCAAAAGCCCTTCTCCCATCACTCAATCTAAAGTGGCAGCCCGTCCTGTCACTGGTATCTCATCATCGTATTTCCATCACCACAATTCCCACTATCTAAAATGACTTTGTGGTTTAAGTGTACCGTCTGCCTCTGGATTGAGCTCCACGAGGACAGGAAGCTCTGTCTAATTCATCTCTAATCTCAGCCTAACACAGTCCCTGACACTGTAAATTGGAGCCCAGCAAGTATTTGATGTTACTGAACAAACAAATAACCCCACCCCACCCAACACACACACACCAATGATGTGCAATAGCTATGAGTATACCTTTGCTGACTGGCCGAAGATTCAGTGGGTTTCCCTGTGCAGGGGGCATTGCTGGAGGCATCGATATCTATAGTAGCTTCTCTATGGAGAATGTGACAACCCAGCTACAGTTAGATGAACAAGCGAATCCTCCCGCTTCAAGGGAGTAAGTGAGAGTCTTCCTAATTTTTACATTTTTTAAAGGCTTGCCAAAATTCATAGATGAATTTGAAGTAAAAATACTTTGAGGCAACAGATCCTGGTTTCAGGATCTGAAAGCCTGAGATCCAGTTAAGCCTCGGTCACTCATTAGCCATGTGCCCTCTGGCGAGTCAATTCCTGCTTCTGTGCCCTCGTTTCTTCATTTGAGATCCTGTCAGTGAAAATGCGTTACAAATTGTAAAGCTCTTTTGCTGGATGGGAGAGCTCTTCGTAAGAGTTGGAGCCTGTGATCCCTTGCCACCTCTGCCCCAAATCACCTGGTGCACACCCCTGCCACTTCCCAGGCCTCAGTTTTCCCATCGGTACAATGAGGACGATGGATAAGTGGTTTTCAAACTGTGCTCCCTGGGGTCCCCTGGGGAACGCTACAGAGAGAGACTGTTGGTGAAGCTCTGTTCCCAGACATCCTGCTTTGGGCAAAGGAGCTCTCCCTCCAATTTTTGCTTAACCACAATTATCCCATAAGATTGTGTTTGACAAAGCACACATGTGGCCTAAGCTCAGCCAGTTAGATAACTGATCTCAGGTCTTTTCATTTGTGTGAGTGACTTCAGTATTTGGAGATGAGGATCATGGACCAGTTTGGCCCTTCCAAGAGACATTGCCATGCTTCTGGCTTCTTGGTCTTTTAGAACAGGTTTTGTCAATCAGGACACTCTTCCGAACCACAGAACACAGAAAATGATTGAGTGACAATTTCCCCCATCTTTCCAAAAGCCTTTGCCTTTTCTCTTTCTTCCTGCTTGGACCCAGACTCTAGACCTAGACCATGGGGATGTTGGAGCTACACTAGGATGGTATGGTAAGGAGCCTGTGCTTTGAGGACTTTTCAACCTGTTGTATTAGCCCCAGACTGTATATCTTTATTTTTTAAATGGAATTATAATTTACATACAATACTTGTTTCAGGTGTACAACATAGTGATTCAATATTTTTATGTTTTATGAAATGATCACCATAAGTCTGGTTACCATATGTCAACATACAGAGTTGTTACAGTATTATTGACTATATTCCCTATGCTGTGCATTACATCCCAATGAATTATTTATTTATTTATTTATTTGGCTGCATTGGGTCTTCGTTGCTGCATGTGGGCTTTCTCTAGTTGCAACTAGCGGGGGCTACTTTTCGTTGCGGTGCGTGGGCTTCTCATTGCAGTGACTTCTCTTGTTGCGGAGCACAGGATCTAGGCGCGCAGGCTTCAGTAGTTGTGGCTTGCAGGCTTCAGTAGTTGTGGCTCGCGGGCTGTAGAGCGCAGGCTCAGTAGTTGTGGCGCACGGGCTCAGTTGCTCCGCGGCATGTGGGATCTTCCCAGACCAGGGCTCGAACCTGTGTCCCCTGCATTGGCAGGCAGATTCTTAACCACTGCGCCACCAGGGAAACCCCTGAATTATTTATTTATAGCTGGAAGTTTGTACCTCTTAATCCCCTTCACCTATTTTGTCCATTCCCCCACTCTCCTCCTCTCTGGCAATCACCCATTTATTCTCTGTATTTATGAGTCTGTTTCTGTTTTGTTCGTCTGGGTTTTTTTTTAGATTCCACATATAAGTGGAATCATGTAGTATTTGCTTTCTCTGTCTGACTTATTTCACTTAGTATAATACCCTCTAGGTCCATCCATGTTGTCACAAGTGGCAAGATTTCATTCTTTTTTATGGCTGAATTATATTCCATTGTATATATTTATACCACATCTTCTTAAACCAGTTGTCTGTTGATGGGCACTTGGGTTTTTTCTATGTCTTGGGTATTGTAAATAATGCTGCAATGAATGTAGGGGTGCATGTATCTTTTTGAATTAGTGCTTTTGTTTTCTTCTGGTAAATACCCAGAAGTGGAATTGCTGGATCATATGGTAGTTCTATTTTTAGTTCTTTAGTTTCAGTTGGGGGTGAAGAAAAGCCTCTGGAGATGGATACATAACAATGTAAGTGTACTCCGTTCCACTGAATTATACATTTTAAAATGGTTAAAATGGTAAATTTTATGTTATGTATATTTTACCACAATAAAAAATGCAAAAAAAGTACAAGTCAAAAAACTTAAAAGTTTAAGGTTAAAAATGTCTCCCTTGCACCTTCCCAATCTGTTTTGGGTAGACAGCATGCAGCTGGAAAAAGTGTGCGTGAGTGGTGGCAGGGGGAGGGGAAACGTGTGCGTCTGACAAACGCCTGTTTCCATTCCCCCACTGCTCTTACACCCTGAGATCCTCTTCCTCACTCACTCACTAGGCTGCTTTTGCTTTCTCTGGAGTTGAAATGAGGAAGGGAGAGGGAGAAGGAAAGGGGCAAGAAAGGTCTTATTCTGACTAGTACTGTGTGAGCTGCCACACAATCTCCCCGGGCCTGGCATGTGTATAAAGCTGACTCTTCATCTAGCGGGGCTCTTTTGTAAGTTCTTCCCAACCCTCTAGCCCACACCATTACCCGGGTCTGTCACCTACAAGTCTCATCCTTGGTCTGGACTGGCAGGTGACCTCTCCTAGGCCCACGGGCAGGCCTAGGCTTCAGCTTCTTGCTGCTAAGTCTCAGCTGCCCTCCTGGTGGCGCTTTTGGACAGGTTTTATTACCGCTCTATGCAGGTCTTCGCTCTCCTATGGCTCACATCTGGCCCAAGGGAAACAGTCACACATCCTTTCCTTCCAACAGATTTTAGGGGAACCAGTTTCCAGTACAGCAAACTGTCTTCACTTTACTATCAAAACCAGTGGTAGAACTAACACAACATTGTAAAGCAATTATACTCCAATAAAGATGTTAAAAAAAAAAAAAAGAACAGTGGTAGTCAGCAAGTCTGTCATGCATTCTATTTTAAAAATCGGATTAATTGAGGTATAATTTACTTAAAGTAAAATTCACCAATTTTAACTATATACCACCATTGACCAATACCACAATCAGCATAAAGAACATTTCCCTCGACTAAAAAGGTTCACTGTGCCCTTTACCTCACCTCTTACCTCTGGCCTTTAGCAACCACCAATCTGATTTCTATCCTTATACGTTTGCCTTCACCAAAGGAATCATGTTTTGAGGATTTACAGATTATAAATGGAATCATACAACAAATAATCACTCAGATTTGGTTTCTTTCACTTAGCATTAATGTTAAGAAACATTCGTATTGTTGCATGTATTACTAGATTTTTCTTTTTATTGCTGAGTAGTGTTCATTGTATCTATACACTACAGTTTATTTATTCACCCATTGACGGAGTTGAGTTGTTTCCAAATTTTTATCATTACGAATATAGCTGCTATAAACATTTGTGTACAAGTCTTTGTGTGAATACATGTTTTTATTCCTCTTAAGTTAATATCTAAGAGTGGGATTTCTGGTTCATATGGTAAGTGTATGGTTAACTTGATTTAAAAAAAAAAAAAACAACTACCAAATTACTTTCCAGAGTGATTGCACCATTTTGCAATCCCACCAGCAATAGATGAAAGCTCCAGTTGCTCTATATTCTTGACAACACTTAGCATTGTCAGTTTTAAAACATTTTAGCCACTCTCGGGTATGTGTATGTGGGTTTGTTGGGTTTTTTTTTTCTAATGTGTCAGTACTTTTAATGTTGTGTACACGAAATTATAGTAAATAGATGACTATAAACAAGAAGCAGTCCTTCTGTTTTCATGAATAGCACACTGCGTTACAGGAAATTGAGTTTATATTCCACCAAGTGTGGTTCTCCCATTAGTTCACTTTGTGATGTGTCATTAAAAATATCTTCAAATCCAATAGGCTCGTCATTATTCCTCAAATATCCAGTGAAAGGTTTGAGCTTGGAAGAAATGGAAGGTGCAGAACATGCTGCATTGCTTTGAATTCCATTTGTAATTTTAGTGGAGCAAATAGACCCCAGAGTTTCTCAGTGCAGAAAAATTCATTTTGTCTTGGTTGAGCTGGAAATTTTATTTCTGACAGTTTAAGAGGATGACTGGGAAAAAGTTCATTTTTCACACAAGAAAAAAACCTTTTCAAAGAAGATCATGGCTTTCAAAATGTCCACTTGCTGAAAGTTCAGCTGGAATACTGTCCTTTAGCTGAGATCCAAGCCCAAGTCGCCCTGCACACAGCCTCTCAGCACCATTACTGTCAGCCTGCCCCGCTGCTCACTTCCATTTCGTGTGGTTTTAATTTGCATTTCCCTAAGGTCTAATAATGTTGAACATCATTTTATTTGCTTAGTTTCCATTCATATATCTTCTTTGGTGAAGTGTCTGTTCACATCTTTTGCCCATTAAAAAAAGTAAGCTGTTGTCATTGAGTTTTAAGAATTCCTTGTACATTCTAGATACAAGTCCTTTACTGGATAAATGTATTTTGCAAATATGGCTTGCCTTTTCATTTTTCTTAATGATATCTTTTGAAGATCAGAATTTTTTATTTTTGATAAAGTTCTATTTATCATTTTGCTTTTGTTTCCTATCTAAGTAGTACTTGCCAATGGAGTTCCCCGGTGGCCTGGTGGTTAGGATTCCAGGCTTTCACTGCTGTGGCCCAGGTTCAGTCCCTGGTTGGGGAACTGAGATCCTGCAAGCCATGCGGCACGGCCAAAAAAAAAAAAAAAAAAAGGATCACAAAGATTTTAGTCCTGTGTTTTTTTCTAGAAGTGTTATAGTTTTAGCTCTTATAGTTAGGTCTATGATTAATTTTGAATTAATTTGGGGGTATGGTGTGAGGTACAGATCAAGGTTCATTTTATTTTTGCTATAGGTATCCAGTTATTCCAGCACCATTTGTAGCAAAGACAATCCCTTTCACACTTTCCAGCCTTTCTTGAAAATCAGTTTGCTACGGACTCGGACTCGGGTCCTTGGACTCTTTAATCAATAGAAATTGAAAAGAGGCCAGATGAGAAATTCAGGCTTCATCAGGAGGGAGCGAAAACAAGTAACAGGTGCCCTTGCTCACTCCTGGAGGAGCCGCGAGCTGGCTCCTTAAATTGGGTAACAATAGGGGTGGGTCCATGGGTTGGGCAGGAGGTGTAGCTTAGGTGGTCCACCGACCCCCTTTGTGGTGCTATATGCAGGGATCATGCATAGTACCCTGCTTTTCTCCCAGCACCTCAGAAGTGGCAGTTGGTTTGTGGCCTTTTTGTATCTTATTGTTCATAATTCGCCCCAACTGCACATGCATGAACTTATTTTTAGTCCCTTATGGTTTCTTTGTATTCGGTTGCTCCAGGAGAGGAGGAGAGATTTGTCCAGCTGCAAGTGCAAGCACTCCAGTAAAGGGTCCCAGGTCCCACGTCCCAGCCTATCTCAAATTGACTCTGTGTGTGTGAGCCTATTTATGGACTTTCTATTCTGTGCCGTTGACGTCTCTGTATCCTTATACTGAGCTATCTTGATTACGGTAGCTCTCAAAATTGGGTGGTTTGAGTCCTCTAATATATTTCTTCTTTTTAAAACATTTTTTGGCTAAATTTTAGAATTATCTTAGCAATTTTCAAGAAAGAAAGCCTGCAGGAATTTTGACTGGGATAGCTATACTCTACAGATCCATTTGGGGTGAATCGACAATAATACTGTCTTATGATTCATCAACTTGGTATATCTGTCTGTTTATTTAGAACTTCTTTAATTTATCTCAGCAATATTTTGTAATTTTCTATGTTTGGTATATATTTTGTTAAATATATTCTTAAGTGTTTTGAGTTTTCCTCTGTTGTGTATGGTATTGCATTTTCTGCTATTGTAAATACTATGTAGATGATATTTTAAAAATTCAATGTCCCACTAATGTCTCACTAATATAAAGAAATGCAATTGAGTTTTGTATATTAACCTTGATCCTTTGATCCTGAGACCTTGCTAAATTCATTTAGTTGTTATAGTAGTATTTTGGTAGATTGCTTAAGATTTTCTACCCGGACAATCATGTTTTGTGAATAAAGACTTTTACTTCTTCTTATCCAATCTGTATGGCTTTTCTTTCCCTTGCCTTATTGCACTGGCTAAGACTTCCAGTACAATTTTGAATAGAAGAGGTGAGACAGATATCAGATATCTGACATTAGGGGAGAAAAAAATCAGATATCCTGATTTTTTTCTCCCCTAATCTTAGGGGAAAAGCATTCAGCCTTTTATATTAAAGTATAATGTTAGTTGTAGGCTTATCTTTTTTTTTTTTTTAATTAATTTATTTATTTTTTGCTGTGTTGGGTCTTCGTTTCTGTGCGAGGGCTTTCTCTAGTTGCGGAGAGCGGGGGCCACTCTTCATCATGGTGCGCGGGCCTCTCACTGTCACGGCCTCTCTTGTTGCGGAGCACAAGCTCCAGATGCGCAGGCTTAGTAGTTGTGGCTCACGGGCCTAGTTGCTCCGCGGCATGTGGGATCTTCCCAGACCAGGGCTCGAACCCGTGTCCCCTGCATTGGCAGGCAGACTCTCAACCACTGTGCCACCAGGGAAGCCCTGTAGGCTTATCTTGACTGTCCTCTGTAAGGTTGAGGAAGTTCCTTTCCGTTCCTAGTTTGCTGAGGTATTTTGTTTTTCCCCTAAATCATTAGTGGATGTTGCATTTTGTCAAATGCTCTTTCTGCGTCTATTGAGAGGATCCTGTAGTTCTTCTTATCTGCACTGTTAATTTGGATTATATTGATTAATTTTCAAATGTTATACCAAGCTTGCATTCCTGGGATAAACCCCTTATGGTCATGATGCCTTATTTTGTTATATATTACTGAATTTGATTTGCTAAAATTCTGTTAAGGATTTTGTATCTCTGTGCATAAGGGATATTGTTCTGTAGTTTTCTTGTAATGTTCTTAGCTGGTTTTGGTATCAGGAAAAACCAGGCCAGGAGCTGGCCTCATAGAATGAGTTGGGAAGTATTTCCTTCTCTACAGATTTCTGGAAGAGTCTCTGCACAATTTTTAGTATTTCTTTCTTAACTGTTTGGTAGAATTCATCTGTGAAGTCATTTGTGCCTTGAGTTTTTTGTTTTTGTTTTTGTTTGGGAAAGGTTAGCTATTCTTTTTGAGTGAACTTTGATAGCATGTGTCTTTCAAGGAATTTATACAATTTATACAAGTTTATTGGCATGAAGTAGTTCATAATATTCCCTTATTATCCTTTTGATGTCTGTAGGATCTGTAGAAATGTCCTCTTTTCATTCCTGATAATGTGTGTCTTCCCTCCTTTTCCTTTTTCCTGATCAATCTGCCTATAATCCCCCACCCTATTTTATAGATAATTTCAAAGAATCAGCTTTGAATTCATTTCTGGCATAACTGACTTTATTGTTGTTCTGTTTTCTACTTAATTAAATTCTGCTTATTATATTATTTTCTTCTGTTTATTTCACACTTTACTTGTTCCCATTTATCGTCCTTTTGTGACTTCTTTGGATCAATCAAATATTACTTATGATTCCATTTTATCCCCTTTGTTAGTTTATTGGCTATAGCTTATTGTTACTGGTTGGTTTCAGGTTTATAGGTTACGGTGATTTTATACCATCTCATGTATAGCATAAGAACCTTACAATAGTACACCCAAAGCAATGAACTGGAGCAATTGTAGAGTTCACCTAATTTTTCCCCATCTTTCAGAGATCACTGTCCTTTGTTGCCTGAAATCAAGTGTCTTGAAAACTGTTATTTCATATATTTTGTCTGTTCTTAGATTGTTTCAGTAAGAGGGTAAATCCAATCCTCATTATTCCATCTTGGTTAGAAGTCGAATCTTTTCGGCAACTTTTAAGATTTTCTTTTTATCATTGGTATTAGCAATCTGATCACGATGTGCCTTGGTGTGGTTTTCTTTGTTTCTTTGCTTGGGTTTTGTTGAGATTCTTGGATCTATGGGTTTATAGTCTTCATCTAATTTGGAAAATTTTAAGCCACGATTTATTCAAATATTTGTTCTGGGGACTTCCCTGGTGGTCCAGTGGCTAAGACTCCACACTCCCAATGCAGGGGGCTTGGGTTCAATCCCTGGTCAGGGAACTAGATCCCACATGCCGCAACTAAGAATTCACATACCACAACTAAAGATCCCACCTGCCACAACTAAAAGATCCCACATGCCGCAACTAAGACCTGGCGCAGCCAAATAAATAAACAAACAAATACTTTGTTCTGTTCCCCCATTTTCTCCTCTTCTTCTGGGATTCCAATTTGTAATTGGAATATATTAGATTGCTTGATATTGTCCTACAGCCCGCCACAACTCTGCTTACTTCTTTTTCAGTGTCTTTTCTCATAGTGCTTTATCTTGGGTAGCTTATATTGCAATTTCTTCAAGGAAACTGATCTTCTCTTCTGTAATATCTCATCTGCTCTTAAGCCCATCCAGTGTATATTTCATTTTGGATATTGTGTATTTAAGCTTTAGAAGTTCCATTTTGGTCTCTTTTGTGTATCTTTTACTTCTGTCCTTATCATGGCCAGATTTTCCTTGATTATATTTTAAGATTTAAAATAGCTGTTTTAGCAGAAACTAACACACCATTGTAAAGCAATTATACTCTAATAAAGATGTTTTAAAAAATAAAAATAAATAAAATAAAATAGCTGTTTTAAAGTCTTTATCTACTAATTCCATCATCTCTGTCATTTCTGGGTCTGTTTCTTATTATTCATTTTTCTCCTAGGTGTGGGTCAGATTTTTCTGTTTCGTTACATATGTCTTGTAATTTTCTATTGGGTGCTGAATATTGTGAATTTTATCTTGTTGAATCTTATGTGCTGTGTTTTATTGTATTCCTTTAAAGAGTGCTGGATGTTGTCCTGGCATACGGTTAACTCACTTGTGACTCAGTTTGTCCTTTCAGGCTTCTTTTTATACTTTGTTATGGCAGGAAGCCTTTATTTTGGGACTAATTAGCCCTGCTACTAATGCATGATCCTTATTCCCCTCCCCACCAGCTTTACTGAGGTATAATTGACAAATTAAATTGTAATATATTTAAAGTGTACAACATTATTTGATATACATAGACATTGTGACAGGATTCCCACAGTCAAGTTAATTAACACATCCATCACCGCACATAGTTACCTTTGTTGGGTGTGTGGGAGAAGCTTAAGATCTGCTGAGAGAGTAACTATACAATAGTGTGTTATCAGCTATAGTCACCATGCTGTGCATTAGATCCTCAGAACTCATCCATCTTACAACTGAAAGTCTGCACCCTTTTACCAACCTCTCCCCATTCTCCCCTCTCTCCAGCCCCTGGCAGCCACCACTGTGTTCTGTTTCTTTGAGTTAGACTTTTTTTTTTTTTTAACGTGTAAGTGATATCATGCAGTACTTGTCTCTCTCTGCCTGGCTTATTTCACTTAGCTTAATGCCCTCCGGGTTCATCCATGAATCTGCAAATGGCAGGATTTCCTTCTTTTCTTTTTTTAAAATAGATCTTTATTGGAGTATAATTGCTTCACAATACTGTGTTAGTTTCTGTTGCGCAACAAAGTGAATCGGCCATATGCATGCACGTGTCCCCATATCCCCTCCCTCCTGAGCCTCCCTCCCACCCTCCCTATCCCGTCCCTCTAGGTACTGAATAATATTCCATCGTGTGCGTGTGTGTGCACGCACATATGTGTGTGTGTGTGTGATTTTCTTTATCCATTCATCTGTCAACAGACAGCTAGGTTCTTTCTATATCTTTGCTATCGTGAATAATGCTGCAACGAACATGGGAGTACAGTTGTCTCTTAGAGACAGTGATTTCATTTCCTTTGGATATGAATCTCCCAGAAGTGAGATTGCTCGATCATATAGTAGTTCTATTTTTAATTTTTTGAGGAACCCCTGTACTGTTTTCCATAGTGACTGTACCAGTTTACATTCCCACCAACAGAGTGCTAGAATTCACTTTTCTCAACATCCTCATCAACATTGGTTATCTCATGTCTTTTTTTTTTTTTTTTTAATGGCTGCATTGGGTCTTTGTTGCTGTGCCTGGGCTTTTCTCTAGTTGCAGTGAGCAGGGGCTACTCTTTGTTGCAGTGCGCGGCCTTCTCATTGCAGTGGCTTCTCTTGTTGTGGAACACGGGCTTTAGGCGCGCGAACTTCAGTAGTTGCGGCTCGCGGGCTCTAGAGCACCGGCTCACTAGTTGTGGCGCATGGACTTAGTTGTTTCGCAGCATGTGGGATCTTCCTGGACCAGGGCTCGAACCCGTGTCCCCTGCATTGGCAGGCGGATTCTTTTTTTTTTTTTTTTTCACACACACACACTGTATTTTATTTTTACAAGAGATAAATAGACTGACACCAAGCATTGTAAATGGATGACCACAACCAACAATGATTGCAATTACCAAACACGAAACACACTCATACTATGTCATAATATAGACATTTAGTCCAGTAATCCTCCACTGTAACAGCTCCTTTACTTTGCAATGAAAATTGATTTGTATATTCTTTGCCTCTGAGTCCTTGTGGGATTTTTTTTTAAAATTCAAACAGAAAGTCACAAAAATTATAATCATCCTCATCAGTTCACTCAGTCCCATGTAATTAATTTTTTTTTATCTTGATCTTTTGTTAGCACTTTTATGAGTTCATCAGTTTTCCATTAGAGTTCTGAAAATGCTTATTCATTCAGTTCAGCAGTACAATCAGTTACCAGAAACCTGTACTTGTCAGAGTCTTTTCCATGAATTCCTTGAAGATGAAACCCTTTTATAGGAACATATTTGCAAAAGCATCAGAGTACATCTCTGTACTCTGAGTAGCATCTTAACCACTGCGCCACCAGGGAAGTCCCTCATGTCTTTCTTTTTTTTTTTTTTAATTTTTTGCATTTTTTAAAAAAAATTTATTTATTAATTTATTTAATTTTATTTTTGGCTGTGTTGGGTCTTCGTTTCCGTGCGAGGGCTTTCTCTAGTTGCGGCAAGCGGGGGCCACTCTTCATCGCGGTGCGCGGGCCTCTCACTATCGCGGCCTCTCTTGTTGCAGAGCACAGGCTCCAGACGCGCAGGCTCAGTATTTGTGGCTCACGAGCCTAGTTGCTCCGCGGCATGTGGGATCTTCCCGGACCAGGGCTCGAACCCATGTCCCCTGCATTAGCAGGCAGATTCTCAACCACTGTGCCACCAGGGAAGCCCCCCTCATGTCTTTTTGATAATAGACATCCTAACAGGTGTGAAATGATATCTTATTGTGGTTTTGACTTGCATTTCTCTGATAATGAGTGATGTCAAGCATCTTTTCATATCGGCCATTTGTATATCTTCTTTGGAAAAATATCTATTCAGGGCCTTTGCCCATTTTATAATTGTGTTTTTTTGCTGTTGCGTTGTATGCATTCCTTATCTCCTTTGGATATCAACCCCTTATCGGATATGTGGTTTGCAAATATTTTCTCCCATTCCATGGGTTGCCTTTTCATTTTGTTGAAATGCATGACCCATCTGAAGACTCTACCCAATACTTGGTATATTACGAGGCCTCTCCATTCTGACTGGTGGAAACAGGGACTATTCCTACTCCTGTGTGAGCCCCAGAAATGTTTGGTCTACTCCCCTATGATGGTTCTTTCCCTTGCCTTGGGTAGTTTCCTCTCACACACAAGCACATCAGTTCTTAGCCCAATCCTCTGGGGATCCCAGTCCCCTAGCCTTAACCCAGGTGAAGGTCTGGGGCCCTGGGGGAAATGGCAGGGACTGGAGGGGAAATGGGGGGGTGGGACAGACACTAGGAAGCCCTGTGGAGGGTTGGAGGGACTGGGGGATGGGTGGGGTTGAGGGACTGGGGGTCTGGGAAGGGATGGAGGAGGTGGCAGGAGTTTGGAGGAACTGCGTGGTGATAGGACAGATGGGAAGGGAGGTAACCAGGGCTGGCCATCTTGATAAATCACAGCCCTTCCTAAAACAGACCCCTCTGGTCCCCGCTCCGTGACCACCTGCTGCAGCAGGCCCCATGCTCTGGCTGGGTCTGTGTGGTGGCAGCTGCTAGGACCCTCCGCTGGCTGGACCTGGAGCTCCCTGGCTGCCAGGATGGACCCTGCCCCGACCCTGAGGTCAGCATGCTCTCATCCTGCTTGGAAATGAAAGAGAGCCTGGGGGACCCTGCCTTTCCTCCTCCCTGGGTCCGGGGGTGGCTGGAGGTGGCATTAAACCATGTTTGTGTTTTACTCATATCTGGTCAACCAAGGGTCTCAGTGTAAGGGCTCTTCTGGCAAGTGGGAAATAATGGAAAATAAATAGAGATGCTCTGGTCCCACATGGGGAACTAGAAAATGAGTCTCTAAGCAGAGGCACCAAACGGGGAGTGGGGGGACCTGGAGGGACTCTGGGAAATGGGAGGAAGTTGGTGGGGTTCAGGGCTGGGGGTATAAAAAGACTGAGTGTCTGGGAGGGTTAGGCGGGGACTAGGGGCGCTATGAAATAGAACTGGGGATGATTTGGGGATTTGAGTTGCTAGGGAGAGACTGGGAATGGAAGGAACTAAGGAGGTGAGAGGAGCTGAGATTCCAGAAGGGGTGGGGGACGTAGGAGGGAAGAGGTGAATTGGGAGAGCCTGGGAGAGGCCAGGAAGGCTGGGGGGTCACTGGAAGGATGTTAGGGCCTGGAAGAACCGTCAGTGACGTTCAGGGGCTGGGAGGCGCTAGAGGCTCTGGGAAGAAAAGAGAGGTGATATGAAGACGTGGGGTGAGGCGTGGGAGGGATGGCCACAGGGGGCCGGGGAGAAAGTGGGAGCTACAGGGCAACACGGGCGGGGCTGAGAGACTCTCCTTCACCCAGAGGTTAAAACTGCCCGCTGTGATTAATAGATTTCTCAACTTCTCCTTGTAGAGCTACCAGTTTTGGCATTCCCCACTTCAGGGCTGAGTTGGGTACACGCCTAACTGCAATCCCCACCTTCACGCTGGCCCTGTTGAAATCCACCTTCCACGTGGCAGTAAAGGAGACCAGGTCCTCCCCTTACTTGACACCTTCCAGAGCTCCCACCCCTGCACCACTGCCCTCAAGGCCACCCCTCATATGGACCCTCCCCTCACACGGCCCCGCCCCCTCACCGCTGCCTCCCTCTCTGTCCTCAAGCCTCTGCCCATCTTTCTGCTGCCCACCAGCCTCACCGTCCTCAAAGCATTTTAACGCTCCAAACTGGATCCAGGCTCGGGCTTCTTTGCTCCTGCTGCTGCTTCTGCCTGGAATGTTCTTTCCTATACAGGTCTTAGCTACCACCTTACTTTTCAGACCTCAACACAAATTTTACCTTCTTTGGACAGGACTTTTCAGACCCTCCTGGATAAAACAGCCCCCAGCTCACTACAGTCGCTCATGGACCACAGGGTTCATCTTCCTCACGGCACTGACCAGCACCCGCTGTCACGTGACTGTGCCGTTTGTGTGCATATTGCGTGCCTCCACTAGAATATAAGCCTCTGGAGGGCAGACTGCTGTCTTGTTCACTGCTGTATTCCCCACGCCTGGAGCCATACCTAGAAGACGGTGAGGTTTCAATAAGTGACCATTGGTTGACTGTTGATGGACACATGCGTTCACACTCATGTTCATAGCAGCATTATTCACAATAGCCATGGGGCAGAAGCAGCCCAAGTGTCCATGGATGGAGAAGGGATAAACAAAATATGGTACGTACACACAGTGGAATATTATTTGGCCTTAAAAAGGAAGGAGATTCTGACATACACTGTCAGAATCTGGATGAACCTTGAGGACATTATGCTAAGTGAAATATGCCAGTCACAAAAAGACAAATACTGTATGATTCCACTTTTATAAGGTACTTAGAGCAATCAGATTCTGAGACAGAAAATAGAATGGTGGTTTCCAGAGGCTAGAGGGAGGGGGACATGGGGATTTATTGTTTAATGGGTACAGAGTTTCGGTTTTGCAAGAGGAAAGAGTTTGAAGATGGATGGTGGTGGTGATTGCACAACGATGTGAATGTCCTTAACACCACTGAACTGTACACTTAGAAATGGTTAAGGTGGTAAATTTTATGTTATGTGTTTTGTACCACAATAAAACAAGAACATGACTGATGCACTCATGACTGCTGAATCCTGTTAGCGGATTGTTCATTTTATTAGTATGAAATATCCACCTTAATCTTAATGCCTTTTGTTCTGAATTCTGTTGCCTGACCTCACTATTGCCACAACAGGTTTCCTCTTTCTTTTGTTCTTGCCTGAGAAGGATATTTTTGTCCATCCTTCCTATGTCAGTATTTCCATATTATACTTGCTTTTTAGGTGTGTCTCTTGTTAGTAGAATATGATTGGATTTTATCCATTCTGAAAGGCTTCGTTTTCTTAATAGGTAAATTTAAGTCACTTAAATGCATTGTGATGGGTATATTTGGACTTATTTTGACATCTTATTTTGTATCTTCTATTTATCATGTTGTTTTCCTTTTTTTTCTCTAATTTTAGTTTTTATTTCCATTAGTTATACATGCACATAAAGAATGAGGTCATTTCTTTCAATGTTTGTTTAGAAAAAGATGTTTGTTGGGTTACGGGGTTTTTTTTTGGCAATCACTTTCTTATTTCTTCTGGAGTTGATTTTTAAAATATTTACTCCTACACAGTAGAAATCTTTCATTTTATAAAGTCCACAGTATTACTTTTTTCTTTTGTGGATTGGCTTTTTGTGTTGTGTGTTAAAACTCAAAGCTCATGATCTACAGACCAAACCCAAGGTCATGTAGATTTTCTGTTTATCTCTATAATTTTGATAGTTTCGCATTTTAAATGTCTGTTAATGAATTTGAGTGAATTTGGTGTAAAAAATAAAGGAAAATATTTACTCCTGTATTTCTAAAGGACATGTTTGTGTTACTTCTTCCTGATTATTAAACTATCTTGCAGCTTCATCCTGTCCTCCATATTTTGCTCTGCCATGCAATGGAATATCATTCAGCCATGAAAAGGAATGAAGGACCACAATGCATGTTTCATGGTTGAACCTTGGAAACATGCCAAATGGAAGAAGCCAGTCACATAAGACCACGTGTTATATGATTCCATGTATATGAAATGTACAGAATGGGCAAATCCATAGAGACAGAAAGTAGGTTAGTGGTGGAATTGGGGAATGGCTGCTAGTGGGTACAGGATTTCTGCTTGGAGTGATGAAAATGTTTTGGAATTAGATAGCGGTGATGGTTGCACACCTTTGTGGATATATGAAAAACCACTGACTTTACATCTGCAAAATTTACTTAATGGATGTAAATTATCTCAGTAAAAAAGCAATCTGCATCTCTATGATCCTTCTGAAGAAGACAAGAACCTTAGTGTCTTAGCTCAGAGTCCTACTGAAAGCAAAACTTGTGATAAAGACTCTTGCGTTTAGAAGGTTGATCTGGAAATCGTGGCAGGAAGCTGGAGAGAGAGACCGGGAAAGTGAGAGATGGAGAAAAAAACACTATGAGTGTGATACTGAGGTCTCTGCTGTGGGCAATTTGGGCTCAGTTCCAGTGGGGACCTTCTGAGGAGCCTTTAGAAAGCCTCTCAAAATTGTCCACGTGAAGAGCTAGTGGGAGAAGCATTTATCCGTCAGCTCCCATGCCCCCTGGTTGAGGGCCGCCTCTGGAGGCGTTAACTCCAGAAGTCCTGGAGCTAAAACTGAGCCTGTCATCCAGAGCCCCCCAGGAAGAGTTGGTTGCAGCTTTAGCTGAAATCAGAGGAGAGGCAGGGAGGATGTGAGTTAGGACACCAGCAGCATCTGATACATGGAAATCTTTTTTTTTTTTTAATTGAAGTATTGTTTATTTACAATGGTGTGTTAGTTTCAGGTGCACAGCAAAGTGATTCAGTTGTGTATATATATAAATTTTCAGATTATTTTCCCTTATAGATTATTACAAAATATTGAGTATGGTTCCCTGTGCTATATAGTAGGTCCTTGTTGGTTATCTATTTTATGTTTAGTAGCATGTATATGTTAATCCCAACCTCCTAATTTATCCCTCCCCCACCTTTCCCCTTTGGTAACCATAAGTTTGTTTTCTGTGTCTGTGGGTCTATTTCTGTTTTGTAAATAAGTTCATTTGAGATACATGATACTCATGACTGCTCTCCATACTCTTCCCTTCCAACCCCCATGTTCTTGTGATCTGAAATTTTAGGACCAGAAACTAAACATAATAACATTAATGATAGTTATTTAGATTTGCCAATATATTTAGCTGATTTATTTGCTCACTTTTTCTTATTCCAACCCACTGCTTCTTTCCAAGTTCATTTTTCCTTTTAAGTGATGTCTGAAAATGTACTTAATCTGCCATTACTCTTAAACGATAGTTTTGCCATGTTCACAACTCTAGGTTCACCTTTGTTATCCTTTACTCCTTTGAAAATATTTTATCGTCTTCTGGCTTCTAGTACTGTTGATGAAGACTCTGATGTCATATTCTTATTCCTTGTTTTCTGGTACTAGGATTTTTTTGTCTTGATCCTTGATGTTCTGAAGTTTTACTCAAATGTGAAACTAGTATAGATTTTTTTGTTTTTTGTTCACTGTGCTTAGGATGTGCTAAGATTTTTCCCAGTCTAAGGATTTATGGATTTTGTTTTTTTTTTCATTTCTGGAAAATCCTCAGCCATGACCTCTTTAGCAATTCTCTCCATTACTCTTTCTATATATCTGTTCCGGATACATCTGTTTCTATTCTCCTCGTGTCTAATTTTTTTCTTTCATATTTTCCATCTCTCGATCTCTTAGTCATATGTTCTTGGAGATTTCCTCAACTCGAACTTCTAATTCATTATGTCTCTCTCCAGCTCTATTCAGTTAAGATATTCAGCTCACCTTTTCAGTTTTTTATAATCTGTAATTTTAATGTCCCGTGTTTGTAATGGATTCTGTCATCTGTCCTACTCTTATTTCACGACCTCCTTTTGTTGTTTTGTGGTTGCTGTTCCTTTGGTTTCTTTGAGGACCTTAAAGATACCTACTTTAAAGGCTTTGCAAACTGCTCTAAAACTTTGTTTTCCCAGCTATCAGTTCTTCCATTCGCCAAGTTTGTTGGCTTCCTCAGTGCTCTGTGATTCTTGGTTGTGAGGTTATCTGGAAGTTCTGCAAAACCCAAGGCCATCTGCTAGTGGCCTCAGCTTGGTCTGTATCTGGCTGGGCTCCAGACCAGGGTTTTCTCAGAAGTGTCCGCTGTGGGCCTCCAACCTCATGTGGATGACACATTTCTGGGACAGTCCCTTTAAGCCTAGTGGCTCTGCTGAGGGCCCAACCACAGGTATGTGGCTTTGGTTTTTGCCACGACCTTGAAGGGTGGACAGAGCTGCTCTGGTTTATCATCACAACTGTCACCACAGATCCTGACACCAGCCAGGCTCAGGTCCCAGCCTGGCTTAGCGTTTACACCATGGCCCACACCCTGCAAGTTCAGCCCTGCTCTCTTCCCAGCCCCTGGGGACTGCCAGCTTCAGCCCCTTCTCTCCCTGCGGCCTCCTGTCTTCTTTCTTTTACCAAGTAGTCTCCGTTTCTTGTCTACAGACACGTCCCCCTCGTTAATTTTTAACAATCTCACGTCTACGTGTCTGGAGCAGAAGGAGATGGTTTCAACCGTCTTCAACCAGAAGCAACCCGACTTCTCCACATGTCATACAGCTGCTGTTAATGACATGTGGTTCCACAAGCAGATCTGTAGAAATGCACACACCCAGAGCTGTATGTTTTTCCTGTACTTGAATTAACAACTACTCACATCAAGATTGTTTGGACCTGCTGGTGACCAGGGTCTGGCTCAGCCTGGGGCAACAGGATAAAGGTGAAAGCAACATGTAATTTTTTTTGAGAGTCAAGTTTGAAGCATGCATGCATATTTATTAATTTTATTAATTTTATGTAACAGATAGGTAGACAGACAGATAGATAGGGTGCTTACTATGTGCCAGACATAGGGCGTTTGTTTGTAAGGGCCTTACAGACATGAATTAATTTAATGCTTATTAACAATCCCAGGACCCAGATACTATTATTATAATCCCCATTTTACAGATAAGAAAACTGAGGTCCAAAGATGAGTGAGCCATGACTGAGATGCAGAGTCCTGTGCTCTGAGCCACTCCCCTATGCTGTGTGTGTGTGTGTGTGTAACACCAGCTTGCACATGGGAGTGGGGACTATGAAGTCCCCACTGTGGCTGTGGTATGACTTTCCACAGCTAGGCGTGGAATGAGGAAGGACAGAGGAGTGGCAGACTCAGGGATCTGGCCCACTGACACGGGCCTCCCGCCCCAGACCAGCTCTGCCCACTTCTTCTCTGTCTGCTCATGTGGCCATGGGGCTGACCTAGGTCTGGCTCAGACACAGCAGCTGAGGGTACCAGGGAGGCCTAGCTGCAGCAGGGGCACTGGGTTCTGTTCTCTCCCATCCTCTCCCAGCCCAGTCCCAGCAGCAGGAAAAATCTGTTCACTGCAGACCGAAGGGCTAACACACCACTCCATAGTTCCACTTCATGTCCAAGGAACAGAGAGATGGAAAAAGACACAGGAGTAAGGACTGAGGGAGGAACAAAAAATACAGAGAAACACAGAAATACGGAGAGTCTAGACAGAAGGGTGCAAAGACAGAAACAGACGCAGATGCTGGGAGACAGAGAAACATCTGAGATGGGAGCTGCTGGGAGATGGGGTGGGGATGAGTCAGAACTGATGTGTGTGGAAGGGTGGCAGTACAGGGAGCCGAGCCCCTGAGGCCCTGAGGGGCTTGGGGTCCTTGGGGATTCTGGAACAGAAGGGCCTAGAGCCAGGGGTTCCCGACCTACCGGTGTGGCCCTTCATCCGAGAGTGGGGTTGGGGCTGGAGTAGGTGTGCAGAAGCGTTTCCAGCCTCCTCCCTGGGCTGCTGACCTGGTGTCTGCGGAGCTGGGGACAAATGCCCTGCCTCTCAGTGTCCTCTTCCTGAACAGCACCAGCTGGTGCAACCCCCCACCCCGAGCCAGTGTCAGGTTCCAGGCTGTTCCCTGGGGGAACTTTGATCTGGAAAGAATGAGAATGACCGAGCTGGCTGCTGCCCAGGGCTGAGCAGTGTCACTGAGACCTGGCCTGGGCTGTCCCTGTCACCTTCCTGCCCACTGGGACACCAGACAGTCCCTCCAGGGCTCAGGAGACACAGAAGGGATCTTTCCTGCTTTCCTTCCCCGCTGGTTCTCTCCATCTCCATTTGCTGTTCCATCACTAGTTCCTGTGCTCATGTATCCAGTGGCCCTCCCTGTCACTCACTCATTCAACAGGCCTTGGCTGTGGAGCTGTGGGCTGGGCGATGGGGCAGAGGGCTGAGTGAGGTGGGGCGCTGCCCTTTCAGGAACCCCAAACCGAGATCACTGCTCAAGAGAGACACAAGCCACACATTGGAGGAGGGAGCCAGGGCGGGAGAGGAGGGATGTATTCCAGTGGACAGGGTGGGGCGGGGAGGGGAGACGGGGAGTGCTGCAGGCTTCATCAGGGATGGCTTCCCAGAGGAGGTGGCGTTTAAACTGGGCTCTGAAGGTCTAAAGAAGGAGCGGGGAGGTTGTCAGACAGGATGACAAGTGGAAAGGATGCTTCAGGCAGCGGGACCAGTGCAGCTACAATGGCAGAAATGTGAGAGTTTGTGCATTTTGCTGGGAGGGCCTTGAATGGCACCCTAAGCCATTCACTTGTTGGTGGAGCAGATCCATGGGTCAGAGGGACAGTTTTGTTAGAGAAAGGAGACTCTGGGGGCTTCCAAGGGAGGTGGCAGCCTGGTGGGCCCTCGTGTTGGCCTCCGCACTCCAGGCCTTCCCAAGGATGGGCTCGTGCCCTTGTACACCTCGCTTATCCGCCCCAGCCCCAAGGAGTCTCCAGGACACTTCTGAGGAAGCCCAGCTTGTCTGTGGACTGCAAAGGACTCCAGAGGGGCCCTGGCCCAGGTCCTAGCCCAGCCTCCTGCCGTGGCCTGGCCTCCCCAGCGCCCCTGCTCACTCTGAGTGACATGGCCTTTTGCTGGGCTGAAAGCGGACCCTGCCCAGCCTGGGGAAGGCCCAGTGAGCTCTAGCCTTGGAGCTCTGGCTCCCCTTCTCCTGGAGGCCACTGAGCCAGGCCCTATAAATAGCCCAGGGAGGGGGAGGGGTAGGAGGAGCGGGCCAGGCAGCGGGGGAGGGGCAGGCTTTGGGCGGGCAGTTGTGGAGACGCGGGGAGAAGGGAGAAGAAGCCCAGAGTTCGAGGCCCGGTCCTGTCCCTGACAACGACTGCTCGCCCCTCTGGGCCTCAGGGTCCTCTGGGCCGGGGCAGCCAGCCTGGCCGAGCACAGAGCGTGCACAGGCAGGGACCATTGTTCTAAGGGGACAGGAGAGACCCCTCCTCCTTCCTGGGTGGCTTTTCAGAGGCTCAAGGGGCAGGATATTAGCTGTGACGGGCCCCAGGCTGGGCCTGTCCTGCCCCACGGACCACTTCCCCAGTCCCCGGTGGTGCAGGACAAGCTATGGTGCGGTGCCGGCTCTTCCAGGACCTCGGTTTCCCCTCTTGGCGCTGCAGATCCCAGGGTGGGGGCAGGGAGCTGGGGTGAGTCAGCGGAGACCTTTCCGGGCCCCGAGGGGGAGGCTCCTGGAAATGGAAAATGTGAGCCCACAGCCTTATCTGGGCTGGAAGCAGCTGTCTCCACCCCACACCCTCTGCAGCCCCTGCTTTTGCCCGGAAGAGGCAGGCGCCTCCACCCAGGCTTGTGTGCTGTTTTTTCTTTTCTCTCTGTGTAGCCTGGCTCTCAACAGACACCCGTGGGAGATGCTCCTCTGCTGGGACCAAGAGGGCCCCGTGCTGGTCCAGGAGGGCGGGAAGCTCCACCCTTTTACCCCCTTCCCCCATCAAGACCACCCTTAGAATCTTATATGCGAGTCTCTGCCGAGCACCCAGGACCCATACCTTCTAGAGACAGATTTCCAGGTCTGGTTAAAGCGACAGCCAGAAATGGGGCACGTGACACGGGTGAGCAAACTCACACGATACACACACAAACATCTGATATACGTGAGCATATGTAGACACTCGACCTACACATACAGGCATGCACGCATCCTGCGTTGACACATGAACCGCAGGCATGCATACATGTGTGTCTAGAAACACATTCACCACTTATGAGCAAACGCATAAAAATCCCTCCTAGAACCACGGGTGCTTGAAAATGTGCCCACGCCACATACACGTGCAGGTGAGTGTGCAGGTACTGTAGACTCTGTACCTTCCACATCTTCCCTCTACACCAACGCACCCACACAGGTATTGTACACGCAAGCCTGATACGTGCACAGACGCATCCTCAGATACACGGGAGAAAGAGGAACATTACAAATTTACACGTGTGTCTGGCAGCGTGTCCCCGGGATGGGGTTTAAAGGAGGGTTCGGTAGAGGGGAGTTGGAGTGACCCAGGGGGCAGAGGTCTCTTCTGTCCTCCCTCCCAGGGGCCTCAGTTTCCAGGATCGGCCCCAGTGGCTCCGATTCAGGCAGGCAGAGCTGTGGGGCAGGGGGCAGAGCCTCTGTGCCCCTCTCCTGGGTCCTGGCTGGAGATGAGGCCCGGGGGCCCCAAGACTGGCCCACCCTGGGCTCCTGCAGAGCCTCTACCACGCTCCTGCTTCCCTGCTTAGCACTCCACTTGGCTCCTGAACCCAGCAACCCGTCAGGAAAAGATAAACGCAAGCCCTGTGTCCACACCCCTATGGATCTCATAACAAGGCAGTGGTTTCCAGGGCAGAGGCTGGATTTCAGGATTTGGGAGGAGGAGCCGGGGACGGTATGTTTGCCAGGAGGGAGGGGTCCAGTCCTGGAGTGTATTTCTCCGTGAGTCCTTGTCAGCCTCCTGCCTGTGGGTGCCTGCAGCTGGGCACCCTGAGGAGTGTGGTATGGCTGCCTTCACACACCTTCCCAGCTACAAAGCCAGACTGCCAGGCCCCTTAGCCCGTCCCAGCAGGCTGAGGGCTACATGGAGGCCATGGCAGGGCCAATCGGGGTCTGACAGATAATGGGTCTGGCCTGCCCCATGACTTTCCAACCTGAGCCCTTCCTGGCAGAGGGGCTTGGGGGGGGTGAGGTGACCAGTGAGGTCGGCAGCTGCCTTTGACTCAGGGCAAAGGCTGATGTGACCTTGGAGACAGGCCCTGTGTAGTACCCGTGAGCCCCCTCTGATGCATCCTCTCTGTGACCCATCTTACTGAGTCCATCCATCCGTTAGTTCTGTTGGTTCCACTGGCCCTCCAATGAGTCCCCTCTCCCAGGCATTCAATTACACAGTGTTTATGGGGTACTTTCTAAAGCCAGTTGCCTCTCCAGCTGTGGGAATGGATGCACAGCAGAGACAGCCCCTGCTCTCTGAGGATGCGCTCCAACACGTGCACGCAAGCGTGTGTGCGTACCTCGCCCATGCACGGGGACCAGGGTGCAGAGGGTGAGGGGCGGTCCCAGGTAGGTGGGCCCAGGACTGCAGAGGACTGCACCAGCCCACTTCTTAAGTCCTTTCCCCTCCCCGTAAGCCCTATGTGTGTTCTCAGAACCTCAGGAGTCTGGGGAGCGGCTGGGACCTTCAGGGCTGAGGGCTGGAGGCGGGTGGATATATGGAGAGGGGCTGGACTGAAGGTGGAGGAGTGGGAGTCATCAGTATGGGTGTGTGTGGGCGGTGACACCACCCAGAAAGGGTCTGCGGGTGAAAGGGGGACAGGCCCAGCTCAGAGCCCTGGGGACCACAGTTAAGGGATGAGTGAAAGCACAGTCACTCAGGAAGGTCACTGGGGAGGAGAAGCGGAGGAGGCAGGAGGGATGGGAGGAGGGATGGTCCCCAGGGGCTCCTGCCAGAGGGCCGTGAGGGTGGTTCTGGAGAGCTCCGAGGAGCAATCCAGGGGATTGGAGCCTCTGGGCGAACTGGGAGCTGGAGGAGCTGCCTGGACTTGGCTGGATTTGACTCTTGCCCCCAAGGGGTGCTGGGAGCAGAGCCAGGGCCCTGGGTTCCAGTCCTGTGTTTGCATACCTTGCTGTGTGACCTGGGGCCCGTCCCTGTCCCTCCTGGGGCCTCAATTTCCCCATCTTAGGTCCCTGACTTCGTGGTTTTGGCTTGGCTGGGATTTGATTTCAGGAGGTGACTGGCAGGGGACACAGGAAGGCTTGTCCCGAATCCCGCCCCCAGCCCAGCACCAGAGCGGATCAAGCGACCAGCAGACGGTGGACGGGTTGGAACCAGGGGAGGGGGAGCTGGAAGGGCAGGTGCCAGAGACCCCAGGACTTGGCAGGAGGTCGTCCTTGCTAGCCTGCTGACATCAGGGCTGGTGAATGTGGAGGGAGTCTGGTACTGGGCAGGAGCTGAGCTGGGGGAGGGTGAGAGGAGGGGCCTTGAGAGGGCAGCGGAGAGGAGCCCCTGGGGCCTGGGGTGAGCATCAGCCTCTGAGCCGAACTGGCAAGGAGCCAGCTCTTGGATGGTGCTGGTCTTCAGTGCCCCCCTCCCCACCCCAGAATCACCCCCTCCTCCCTCCCTTCTTCTCTCCCTGCCCCTCTGCCCCTCTTCCTCCCACTCCTGGTTCATCTCTCCTCTCCTAGGCTCACCTCCAGCTACTGACTCAGTGGTCTCTTTTTTTTTTTTTTTTTTAATCAGTCATCAGTTTTATACACATCAGTGTATACATGTCAATCCCAATCGCCCAATTCAGCACACCACCATCCCCACCCCACCGCGGTTTTTCCCCCCTTGGTGTCCATACGTTTGTTCTCTACATCTGTGTCTCAACTTCTGCCCTGCAAACCGGTTCATCTGTACCATTTTTCTAGGTTCCACATACATGCGTTAATATACGATATTTGTTTTTGTTTTTCTCTTTCTGACTGACTCAGTGGTCTTACTGCTGAGGGAGAGGATCCGAGGGAGATGGTGTGCTTCTTGTACTGTCTGCCCAGAACCCACCGTGAGCCCCGTCTCTGCCCTTGACAGAGTTCCTACTGCAGCCGCAGATGGAGCCCTGCCCAGCCCCCAAGCAGCCCCACCCAGATGTTGTCACAGTGGATCAGGAGATAACCCGGCTGAGGTGGGAGAGTGTGGATGGATCCTGGGCAGCCAATCTCTAGATTCTATCACCCATTAGGGTTCCCGCTCTAGAGACCTGGCCAGCCTTCCTTCTCCTGGAGGCTGGGAGAGAAGGTTGGACCCCTGCCCCCCCACCCCCTCACCTATGCTGCCGGTCCAGGCACAGGCCCAAATGCACATCCACTGTAGGGCCAGGGACCAAGCTGTCCAGCCCCTCCCAGACTTCCCCACCTGGTCCTTCCTCAGGTCCTGCAAACGAAGAGGCTGGGCTTTTCTGGCTGAGAGCTGGGTCTCTGCACTCCAGGCTCCCGGGCTCAGACCTGGAGGGGCTCTGAGTGTGACTCGGGGCAGAAGCTGCAGCAGCAGCCTCTCTCCTAGTCTCTATCAAAGATTCTACCCCGAGAAAGAATGCAGGGAGCAATTTGGCTCACCCTGTCCACACAGCTACTTGGAACACACACACACACACACACACACACACACACACACACACACACACACACACACACCATGAACGCCTTTTGGCACTTGACTTTCTCATGAAATAATTGCTGGAAGGCTCCTTGGATTAGGTAACCCAGTGTTCCTTCCTGTCCCCACGGTGGAGGGGGGAAAGGGGGAACCAGCGTTCAGCATCTGTTGGGCTGATCCAGTTCCTTTGGGGCAGAGCAGGCCAGTCCAGGAGGTCTGTGGCTGCAAACATCTTTGGAAGCCTAGTGTGATGGGAACAAGCCTTTCGGACCTATCGTTCCCCAGTCATCTGGCTGTGCCTGCCCAGCCACCGGGCCTCCTCCAGGTGGGCCATGCCTGGGAAGGAGAAGGCTAATCAGGAAAGATTTTTTTTGCACAAAGAAGGATGGGATGTTCCCATTTTTATTTTAAATCAATTTTACAATATATGTGAGAACGTACAGCATCTTTGTCCATCATCCTACAATTCTGAAGCAACAGCTGTTTTCACTCCTCCCTTTCTTGGGACGGTTGAGGGCTGGGGGGTATGGAAGGGAGGAATATCTGGGTTCAGGCATGAAAGGAGTGTTGAGAGGGAGTCGAGGTGGGAGCTCCGGCCTGTGGATAGAGGCCAGGGACCAAGGCTCTGATGGAGGGAGGGGGTGATTAATCCCAAGGTCGCCGATACTAGGATTTGGAGATTGGGCCCTAAGTACGCTCTCTCCTCTGTCTCTAACCTCAGTCACTCATGGATTCCCTAGCAGGGGCCCCTCAGTGAGCTCCGAGACCCTATGACCACCAGCAATTAGGATGCAAAGATCTTGCTACACAGAGTGGGTCTGGGAGGGGAGAGCACATAATTGCAGACTCAGGGAGGGACCTCACCACCTGTCTCCTTCTCCCTTGGGTCTTATAACAGGTGCAAGAAATTCCAGGCAAAGATCCCACAGGTGAGTATGTGTTTGTGAGGGCCGTGTGCACGGCGTAGAGTGGGCAGTGACGGGCACAGGGTGAGGGTCGGGGTTGTGGGAATTACTGCTGCGGCTCTCAGGTCTCCCTGAGCAGTGAGGGGGTCCCTACCCCCAGTAGGACCTGGGCCCTGCGAGTGAGAGCCCCGAGGGAACGCATAACCCACGTCCGCGGTCTCCGAGGTCAAGTCCACTTGGGGATCGAGGCCTTCTTCAGGTGGCCCGCAGCCCCTCCCCCAGGCCGCACGCCGCTCCTCCAGGGTCAAGGGGGGCTCGGCCTCCGCACTCCCTGTGCAGCTCTGCACCGCGGAAGAGGAGAGGCGGAGTGAGCTCTTCTCCTCCGGCGCCACCGGGGAACCCCCCCTCCCCCACTTCACTGCATCCCTCGGGTCGACGGGACAGGGGCTGTCCCCCCGAGCCGCCTGGCCCCGCCCCCGAGGCCCCGCCCCCGCACGGCGCCCAGTCCCCCGGCTCGCGGGGCCCGCCCCGCCCCCTGCCCGCCCCTCCCACCAACCCTCGGGCGAACCCGGCCGCGGGCGTCCAGTTGCTGCCCGGAGCTGCGGAGGTCGACTGCTCTCCCGGACAGGCCTGATCTCCCTCACACGTAAGCGCTCTGCCCCGCCATGGAGCCGGCCCCCGACGCCGAGGAGGCGCGCACGGTGCGCGAGGCGCTGGGCCGCTACGAGGCGGCGCTGGAGGGCGCGGTGCGCGCGCTGCACGAGGACATGCAGGGGCTGCAGCGCGGCGTGGAGCAGCGCGTGGCCGAGGCGCTGCACCTGGCCGGGCCTCTGGCGCGCACGGTGACCGAGCTGCAGCGCGACAACCAGCGGCTGCAGGCGCAGCTCGAGCGCTTGACGCGCCAGGTGGAGGCGCTGGGCTTGAAGACCGGGCTGGCCCCCGCGCCCGGCACGCCCAGCCCTCCGCCCGCGCCTGGCGTCCCGGACCGCGCGCCCCGTCTGGGCACCGCGCGCTTTGCCAGCCACGCCACCTTCTCGCTGTCCGGCCGAGGCCAGGTGAGCCTCGGGGAGCGCCGGCGCCTGTGCGCGTGCGCCGGGGAAGGAGGGCTCCGCGACCCCCGCCGCGCCTATAGGTCCCGAGTGCGTGCGCCTGCGGGACTGGGCGCTGCTCTGCCACCCGCCGCTGCGACTCCGTCGTGGGGGTCCGGCCACCATCCGGCGAAGCACCGGCTTAGCCTGCCCGCTGCACCTGTCTTGGGCCCCCTCCCTTCTTTGCATCCGGGCCCTGTTCGCCCCGAGTTCTGTCCCCCTCTCTCCGCTGTCCCGTGGCACTAAGGGCTTGGGCGCTGTTTAACACCGCCCGGGGCCCGGCCGGCGTGTTGGGGTGGTCAGCAACCCACCCCCACCCCCCAACTCCCACACCTCCACTGACGCGCCCCCTGCGATGCCGCTTCACTGAGGCCTGACGGTCCAGGTTATTGATTAACCCAGATTGAGAACTCAAGCCCGGGTGTGTGTTGGGGCAGGAGGACGCCATCTGTTGGGGCGCAGCCGGGCAGCGGCGTTTGGGAACTCGCAGGGGGTAAATCCTTACCTTGAAGGAAGAGAAGGGGTGGCGGTGGGGGCCAGGGGGAACCAGTCGTGAGCAGTCTAGATTTCCGGGGTCAGTGACCGGCCAGAGGCCCACACGGCGTGGGTGTGGGGCGGAGGCCGGTGTGGACCAGTCACTCCCCTGAGCCTGGGGCCGCCTGGAGCGGCGGGTGAGAAGGTTCCCAGGGTGTGTGCAGTGGCCCTTAGGTGGGATTTTCCACCCTGCCAGGCGTGTGCTCCGGGGTTGGGGTGCCAGGGTCTGGGTAGTGTGCACCTGCAGTCCCTCCTTGGTTCAGTCCATCACGCCTTCAGATCTCTTGTGTGGGCTGGGCTGCACCTCCAGGGGCCAGGAGGAGGGGGATCAGATTAGCCCCTGCCCCTGGAGGTCCCAGCCAGGGTGGGCGATGGCCCCAGACCGAGCAGTACCAACATCGCGGGCAGCCAGAGCAGATGTTCTGCTCCAAACACGATTGTCCCGTCCTGGTGGGTGTCTCAGGCTGGCTTTGTGCTGGAGGCCAAGGACCTGCTGCTGCTCGTGCAGGGGGCGGTGTGTGGGGCTGTGCCTGCCGCCTCAGAGAGGCTGAACGGACTCACCGGCCGCAGGCGAGCCTGGTGGGTATGGGAGCAGAGGGAGGAATCGTGAAGGCCCCTGGATGCTGGGCCGGGGAGTTGGGCTTTGCCTTGGGGGGTGGGGTGAGAGGTTCTTAAACATGCTGGTGGCAGAGCTCCTGGGTGTCCCGGTGCTCCGTGTGAAGTGCCTAGAAATGGATACACTTAATTCTGTCCTGTAAGCGTGACCACTGTTTGACCATGGTATAAGATCACCACTGTGAGCTCACACGTACCTAATAAACTGTGTCATCGGCTGTTTTTGAGATTTTATTTTAACACACATTTGCTCCTTGTCTGCTTGTGGAAGCAGCTGTCCAAGTTTTCGAAAAATGCTTTCAGAGTCATGTAAATAGGTACATGATTTCACGCAAATATGTGAGAGGAGAGATCTCCAGTCATCTAAGTTTTCTCAGTGGGGAATGGCCGTTAGTCACGTGGGGTGGGCTAGTCCTCCTGGCTATGGGGCTGGTGGGCGAGGGGCACCGGGCAGGGGAGGGACAGGGTCCTCCTTGTATCCAACAAGGTCCCTCATGGATGGATGGCAGGTTGGAGGGTGGCTGGAGACAGGATAACTTAAATGTGGTGGTCCAAGGAGAGGACGACCAGAGCTTGGGGAGCCCTGCTGGGGGCCTCCTGAGTCACACGTCTGGTGGAGATGCTGGGTTCCATTTGGGTTGTGCTGAGGGTGTGAGGCTGTGGGACATCCAGGCGAAGGTGTCCCAGAGCAGGCAGAGTCACAGATCTGGTCGAGGCCGGAGGTCAGGAGGACATCAGGGCAGAACTGGTGGTTGAAGCCCTAGAATGGGTGAGGTCTTCAGGGCAGCCGTGCAGAAGGAGAGGGTGAGGCCAGAGCCCTGGGCAGAGGCCAGGGAGCTGCCAGGGAGCTGGGAGGCCCTGGAAAGCCCATTCTTAGACATGGAGAGAGGGAAGTCCTTCTGGAAGAAGAGGTTGGGGGTCAGCAGGGACGCTGCCCCTCGTGGAGGGATGAGGATGGAGACACCGTTGAGGAGTAGGTTCTGGACTTCAAAAGAGCCTGAAGGGAGGTGGAACAGCCAGCAGAGCTGAGCACTGTGGGTAGAGGATGGTCGAGGTCTCCAGTGGGATCAGAGGCTCCCTGGGCCTGAGGCAGCTTCTCCCTGCCCAACCGGAGGCGCTGGTCCCCACTTCTCTTGCACCCCACCTCTCTCTCACCCACCCGGGCTCCGAGCCAGTTTCTGGCAGGGAGGGGCGCTGTGCAGTCATCCACACGTTCTTTTTTTTTTTTTTTTATTTTTATTTTATTTATTTATTTATTTATGGCTGTGTTGGGTCTTCGTTTCTAGCGGGGGCCACTCTTCATCGCGGTGCACGGGCCTCTCACTATCGCGGCCTCTCTTGTTGTGGAGCACAGGCTCCAGACGCGCAGGCTCAGTAATTGTGGCTCACGTGCCTAGTTGCTCCGCGGCATGTGGGATCTTCCCAGACCAGGGCTCGAACCCGTGTCCCCTGCATTGGCAGGCAGAGTCTCAACCACTGCGCCACCAGGGAAGCCCCATCCACACGTTCTTGCTCATGGGTTGTTACCGGCAGCTTGTGAGCGGACACTTGGTCGTGAACAAGGAATCGGGGCTCGGGGTGCGACTGGAAATAGTCTCAGCTGGGCGCCGGGGCTGTCTGGCCTCTCAGACTCCCATATTCCCACATGTGTGTTGCCGGGGGTCGGGGGTGGGGGGGCAGGGTGGTCTGGGTAGGAGGGTCTCACCCGCGCACGAGAGCCAGTGGTGGCAGTCGTCAGGCAGTGCGGAGGCTGGTGTTCCACTGCCCCTCTGTAACAGGCAATGAAATTTAGAGACCCTTGGTTGAGACCCTTTTGCTTCCTGCTGTTTCAAACCAGGGACTGCAGGGGTTGGAGGTGGGTCATATTCAGCATATACTTATGCCCTGAACTCAATGCAGGGTTGATCTAGTAATCCAATTCTGAGTTCACAAACCTTGACCTTGCTAGGTAGTGAGTAGCCAGGGAGGCTCTGGGAGGAGGGAGAGGGCAGGGCAGTAGGGTGGGAATAATCAGGAGGACTCCCTGTAGGAAGCCTGAGACCCTGCGGCAAATAGGAGCTGCTTTGGGCACATTTGTTATGAGGGCTTGGGGACATCTCCCAGCTGGACCTCAGTTTCCTTGCATCCAAGGGGGATTGGCCCATCCCTGTTTGGCCCCTGTGCCGATTGGGCTGCGTAGTTACAACAGTGACATCAACCCGATCGGTTCGTAAGAGTGTCCACGGAGCCACAGCTGTGGTCTGGCTAGTGGAGGGTAGCCTGAGGTCAAGCTTGGCCCGGGAGGCTGTGCCAGAGTTGGTCCCTGGAAATGTCCTCAGCTGAGCTGGAGCCACCGGGTCCCCACGTCAGAGACAGAGGAGCCCCTCGGGAGCGACAGCCAGGAGCAGCATCGAGGTCCGATGTGAAAGAAACCAGACTTGCCTTATCTGCCTTCCTTTCCCAGACACACTGTGTGATAAGAGAGTTAAATGCTTTGGGGAGAAGTTTGAATTGAGTCTTTAAAACTGTGGTGTGAGGGAGGAGGAGGAGGAGGAGGACGGAGCAGCCGTGTTAGGGGCTCAGGCTGGGGGTTCTGGCCGCATGTGGGCTGTGCTAGGCACGCAGACGTGCTCCCCTGCCCAGGCGCATGAGCCCACGTGGGGTCAGGCAGCCCCAGGAATGCCTGGACTATTATTCCTGGCCTCACAACAGTGTTTAAACACTTCCCCAGGGAGAGGGTCCCTGAAATCAGACTCACCCCCTGCCTCTCCCCCTAACATTCCCAGGCCTGGGCTTTCTCACAGGGAGCCTCCCCCTTCTTCAAACAAAGCCCAGATCTTGGGAGTGCGCGAGAGCCAGCTCCCCAGGACCTGTCTCATCCCCAGGGCTCTCCGGTGACTTCTACTCTGACCCCAGCACACAGAACCGCCCCGCTTCCCTTCCCTGTGGCTGAATCAGGCTGCCCCCACCAAAGGAAGACCACTGGGGGAGCAGGCATGCTGGGGGCCCTGTGGGTGGGCTCAGGGACTCAGATCCTGCTGGAGCAGTTACCCCGCTCTCCCCCTCCCCTCCCCCTCACCTGGCTAAGATGGCCAGGGCCCGGCCTCACAAATTTGTCTTGAGTTGTCCTTCCTGCTCCTGGAAAGCATGAACGCTTTGTGGATAGAGCCCTGGGTTGGGGTAGGAGACCCAAACCTTGACTCTGCTGCTGCCTTTGGTCACGGGGTGAGGTTAGGGATGACCCCCACCCGCCAGGCTCGTATGAGGGGTTGGAGGGCGGTCTCTGGATGAGTTGAACGTGCAGCGGGTCCCAGCCTCGGGGATGGGGTAGTGAGGGGAGTCTGGCCTGCCAGCGTGAGTCAGCCCCATCCCCTTTCCCTCCTGCTTTGCCGGAGACCCCTTGGCAGGAATCCAGCTGGTCCAGGACCTACTTCCTGCCCGATTGTGGCGTCTGGTCCCCCTGGGGCATCATGGGGTGGGTACGGGGCCTGCAGTGTGCGGGGGCAGGCGTCTGTGGGGGGCCCCCCAGAGAGACCCACATTCCTGGGAAAATGGTTTCACCAGTGGCCGGGCCCTCCAGACCTCCGCCTAGACCTGCGGAACCTGTTGGACCAGAGTAGAGTGAGTGGGCGGGACGTGGAGCCCCCAGAGCTGAGCGCCCTGGTGACGGGTGGGGGCTGGGTTCAGGGTGGACTGGCTGCTTCTCCTCCCTGTGCCGAGCTGGCTTCAGGTTAGGCGCTCGGGGTGCCCTCCCCACTCTGGGGTGTCAGGAGTTGCCCCCTCTTCCCCAGTGTTCCTGCGAGTGGGGCCGGCCCGGCCCGCTCCATCCTCCTGAATCAGAAGTTGGAGGAGTCGCCTCCTCTCCAAGCCCAGGCTCTCCCCAGGCTCGAGTCCTGTCCTCTCCCACTTCCCCAGGGTCCCCACCCCACAGAGGGTCCCATCACCCAGCTAGAGCCTTTCTCACAGCCTATAAACATTGTCCTACCTCGTCCACCTGGAAGAGCCCCTTCCCCCACCCCTCATGGCTGCAGGTACCGTGTCTCCATCTCTCCCCGAGGCTGTCTCCTGCACCCACCCCCACCTCTGATTCAGCTCCTAAACTGTCAACAAGAACCTCTTTTTTTGCTAAACCCAAAGGACCTTTTTAGATCTTGTCTTGACCTTCTTTTCCTTGACCTGAGGCCACCTTTGGAGCCACTGACACGCCAGCCTTCTCGACACACTTCCACCTGCCTTTCTTCACGTTCTTCTGGTTTTCTTCCTCCCCCCTCTGGCTGCTGCTTCTTATTCTCTTCTGCAGGTGCCTCTTCTGCCCCCAGATGTGGTGCCCATCACAGGCCCCATCGGCCCCGAGCCTGCTCTTCCTCTGCTGTGCTCCAGATGTGAGACCCCTGTTTGTCCATCGTTTGTCCGTCCTTCCTCTTAAACTTCAGACTCAAATATCCAGCTACCTCCTGACCTCAACCCCCTGATGCCCCAAGGACACCTTACACTCACCATGTCCCAAATTGAAGTTCTTATTTTCCCACCGATCCCCCCCCACCGCCATAGTCAAGTCAGCTGGGCCCAAAGCCCAGGCTTGGAAGAGGTGTGACTCCCCCGTCCCTCCATATCCACTTACTCTCCCCAAACCTTTGAGTCCTTTTTCACTGCCCCATCTCTCCTCCCCAGGTCCCCATGTGGGACTAGTGAGGTGACTGGCCATCTGGTCGCCCCCTTCCATGGCCCTATGTCACTGGCTTCTGAAGGATGTTCCTAAAACACAGCTGACGACCTTCAGTTCCTTCTTGTCCAAGGAGTCAAGTCCAAGTGCTCCAGGCTGGCACCTTGGGCTGCATGGTGCTTCTCCAGCCACCAGATCAGAATGCTTTGTGCCTTGCTGTCTATCTGCTTTGGCAGATACTAGTTGCTTCCACTCCTGGTCCACCTAGCTTACTCTAGACTGGCTCTCAGCTACCCCTGCCTCTGGGAGGCTCTTCCTGACCCACTGGGCTGGATGAAGTCTGTCTTAGGCACACACCCTCATGCTGGCTTGATCTCATCTCACAGTCCTGGCTCCCCCACCAGACTGACCCCCCCATGGCGGGGTGGACACCTCTTGCCCTGGTTGCAGTGATAGCTGAGCCGTCGGGGGCCAAGGATGGGCCTTTGTCATTCTGGGAACCTGGTAGACAAGGGGGCTAGGTAGTCTGGAGGCGTCTAAGGAGAGGTACGGCCACCTCTCAAGCCACTCATCGTGGGCTCTTAGTAGAGCCCCGGATCGGGGTCTGCCTGTGTTCTCCTCTTGCAGGGCAGACCCTACCAGCCTCACAGATGCTCCGAGCCCTCCAACCTTCCTCACTGTGAGATGCGCAGAGCCAAGGTTGAGGAGAACATCCCTCCTGGCCGCAAATCTCAGCTGTTTCTCACTGTGTAACCTTGGACTGCACAAATCCCCTCTCTCAGCCCTCAGGTTCCATCTGTAAAATGGGAGTGGTGGCACCTTCCTGGGGGGACAGAAGCAAGTTGGTTTAAGTGGCATGCCCAGAAAAAGGACCTGACGCTTGGCAGACGCTGAAATGGCAGAGGCTTTGCATAACCTACTCCCTCATCTCCAACAGGGAAACCGACCCAGAGGGGGCACGACCTGACCTGGGTCACCTGGTGGCTGGCGACACAGCCAGGATGCCAGGTTCCCTGCTGGCTCTTGGTCTTGGCGCTCTCTCTGCATGACACCCCCCACTGCTGTAGCCCAGAGGGGATGGAGGGGCCGCACGGAGCCAGTCAGGCCTCTGTACTCTGGACATCCAGGCAAATCTTGTGACCCTGCAGCGTCAGGGCTCCTGGGCCCATTGTTGTTCCGGAAGGACCTTATGTCGCTGGGTTTGGGCTGCTCCCGCACAGGCAGCCCCCGGGATGAGCAAGGGCCAGGCTCTCCAGACCCCAGGCATCTGGTCCAGCCTGGGGGAAGGGGTAGGGCGCCTTGCACACGCTTTCAGAACTCCCAGTCTTGACATTTGTCCCTAGCATTTTGGGGGTCTGGGATGAGCCCCGTGGAGGTGTTTGCCTCCAGGATCCTAGGGGCTCAGGTGGTGAGACTGAGTCCTGTGTGACCTTGGCCCATCACTGTACCTTCCTGGGGCTGTCTCTCTCAAAATTGAGTGTTGTTTGCCCTGTCAGAACCAGGGGGGCCGTGGGGGTGCGGGCAGCTGGCCCCGGCTGACTAGGCCTCGGTGGTGTTTGTCTCTCTGTAGAGCGTGGATCACCATGACGAGGCTGGCGAGTCGGAGATGAGAAGGACCTCAAACTCGTGCATCGTCGAGAACGGGCACCAGCCTGGGGCAGGTAGGGCTGACGGCAGAGGAGAGCGGGCTGGGTAGCTTTGGGGTCAGGGCCTCGGCCACGCCTCTGTGCCAGGCCACCCCTTGTCGGGGATGGAGGACTTGAGCCTAAACCCCAGTGGGTGGAGAGGCTGCCAGGAGAGCAGCCTCATTCAGTGTGAAGTAGAGCTTTGTAAACACAGAAGAAAATGAGAGATCTCAGAAGGTGGTGAGCTTCCTTGTTTCTGGAGGAATGCAAGCAGGGGCTGAGGAATCGTCCAAGCACTGAACAGGGTAGAAAGTGGACTGATAGGCGACTATTTATTGAACTGTCTATGAGGGAAAGTTGGAGCAGACGCCAGCTCTGGTTGGAACAGCGAGACGTCCCCAGCAGGGGGAGGTCGGGGAGGCTGGAGTGGTCAGGGAGGCCTTCCTGGAGGACGTGGGAGGAGGGTTCACAGAGACTGGAGTCCTCCTGGGAGGGTCTGAGGCCCCTGTGGATGCCACGGCTGACACCCACAACCCTGCTGGTCCCATGTTCCAGGTCCAGGTGATGGACCCCCTGAGACCACCCAAACCGTCCCGGCACCAGAGCCCCCCAAGCCTCGCCCTGCGAACCTCTCCTTGCGGCTGCCTCACCAGCCAGTCACGGCAGTCACGCGGGTCTCCGAGAGGTTCTCTGGGGAGACGTCAGCCGCAGCTCTCTCGCCCACGTCTGCCGCCGTCCTGGGGGGCCTCAGCCCCAGCGAGGCCACCACACCCTGGACTCCCAGTCCCAGTGGTAGGAGCAGGAGGGCATGGCCTCAAACTGGGAAGGAGGGCAGGGGCTGGGGGCGGTTGGCAAGAGACTCAGAAAACCTGGGCAAGCCCCAGCCCCCCCTGCTGTCACTGCGGCCCCTCCCCTAGCTCATCTGATCCGTCAAATGGGCTCATCTTGCCCGACTCCTCCCCCCGGAGATGCTGTAAAGTAGCATCGTCCCCCACGGGAGACAACTGTGGCTTTTACTGCAGGTCGAGGCTGTGGTTAGACGGTGGCCTCTTAGCCTGCACACTTTGGCGTGGTCCCCGGGGCCTGTCTTGGGCCTGGGGTCAGGCCTCGGTGGTGTGTCCTGGGGTTGGGCCGTGTGGGTTTCCAGAATGAGGGCTCAGGAACAAAGTGTTTGCTGGATACCCAGCACAAGAGGCCCTGGGCTCTGTGCTCTCAAAAGCGGGGCTGGGGGCGGGGGACACTTTAAAAGGCCTCTTTTATGTCATTGCTCTATGTTCCCAGCGTCCTTTCTCCTCAACTGTTGGCCGAGGCAGGGCCAGCTTAGCCCAGGGGTCCCGCCCCTGCCCTGAGTGACACTGGGTAAACGGCACAGGGCCAGGTCAGAGGAAGGGAGGCTGGCAGTGGTGACCCTCCCCGAGGCCAGGCTTTGTTATTTCTCTCCCTTGCTTTGTCCCGAAGAGAAGAATTCTTCTCTCCCACGGTCTTTGTCCAGCTCTGGCCACAGGGCAGTGACGGCCAGCAGGAGCAACGACAGGTGAGTCGGGGCCCCAGTCCCCGGTGGGGGGAGGTCAGCCCTCCCCAGGCAGCGTCTGGACTTTGCCTTGAACCCAGGCTGCCCGGGCCCCTGCAGGGAGCTCTCCGTGCTGACCCAGGACGAGGCACCCTCCTGGGCTTGGTTCCAAGGGAGAGCGGCGTCACTGGGTGGGGTTTGAGCAGAGGATATGAGGCTGCGGGGCTAGGTGGAGGGTTTGGTTTGGAGAAATAGGACCTCGGGCTGGTTTCCCTTAGGACCCTTGAAAGCAAGTCTGCGCAAAGATCGGAGGGGGTGTCTCAGTCCCCACAGGAGGATGGAGCGTGGGACGATCCCCCACTTTCCTCTCCACCCATCCTGCTTTCCGCCCACAGCTGAGGAGGCCTGTAGGCTGGGGCAGGTCTGCTGCCTCCTGGCCTGTGGTTGTCCCCGTGCTCCCCCAGGCCCACTGGATTGTGATCGGAGCTGGGGAAAGAGGCTGGCTTGGCTTTTGTCCCCCCTTTTAGTAATAAAAGGAGAATTGTGACTTTCTGGCAAACTGTTGCAGCGGAGAAACAAAGGGGGTCTTTTTTCGTGGTGGTGAGGAGGGGGCCTGGTCCTGGTGGGGCCGGTTCTGCGTACACCTCCCGCGAGGAGGGTGCCCCCCGCTCAGCCCAGGCACGGACACCTGCCGAAGGGCCCACTGCCGGCCAGGCCTGCCTCGGACAGCAGCTCAGTTTGGAAAAGCTGCAGAACCGGTTGGGGACTAGAGCAAGTGGTGCTTCCTCCCTGCCTGTACCCCGTGGCTGCCTCATTCTACACTCAGTGGGGTGGGGGCCCGGGGCCCAGGTGAGCTAGTGATGGGCGGGTCTTTGTTCCTGACTCCCTGGTTCTCTCCTCAGCCCACCTCTGGCGGCGCCACCGCAGTCTCTCCCGTCCCCGCAGCCGCCAGCCACGGCTCAGGCCCATCGGCCCGGGGAGCATCGCCGGGAGCTGGTGAGGTCGCAGACGCTGCCCCGCACCTCGGGGGCGCAGGCCCGGAAGGCGTTATTTGAGAAATGGGAGCAGGATACAGCTGGCAAGTACGGATGCTCTCACCACCCCCCCGCCCCCCAGACCAGTCGGGGCCCCCAGAGTAGGCCTGGGCCCAGACTAGGGTCAGGCAGGCACAGCACGGCAAAGCTGGCCCTGTCCTGTTCCCCAGGGGGCAGTTCCCCAAGATGTGACCTCTTGGGCAAGACACAAGGTCAGGGCCAGCTCCGGAGCCGGCTGAGGGATAGGTGGCCCCAGCTGTGGGGAGGAGAGGAGGGGGCAGGGGGCCAGGCAAGGCCTGGGGAGAGCCTAGGCCCCCTTCCCCCAGTCCTGGAGGGGCCCCGGCTGCCCTCACACCCACATTCCTCACCCAACTGGAGAAGCTGGTTTCAGGGCATGACTGGAGAGGCCAGAGGGCAGTCACTGGGCTGCCCAGCAGGAGCTGGAGGTGACACAGCGAGACCAGCCCCCTATCACGCCCCAACCCCCGCTCCCGTTAGAGGTGGGATCCACCTCTGCACACATTTATCCAGCCCTCCTGTCCCCTGGTGGTATTGATGCCTGTTGCTTGTGGGGTGCGGCCCAGGCGTATTTGATGATGAACACCCCCAGTGCCGCTCCCAAGGCTCTGACTCCAGTGAGTCAGAAGGGACGCCCCGGAAGTGTCCCGCTGATCCAGACAACCTGATCTTGGCCATTAAGGAGTGTCCTTGGAGCCCAGAGGAAGAAACCATCGCTCCAGGCTGGGAAAGAGGGCGGCCCCGGAGGGAGGCTCAGAGGAGGGGTGGGATGAAGGGAAGCAGGGAGTGTGCTCCAGGCAGACGGCAGGGGCACGGGCCGTGCGGCCTGAGGTCCTCTGCCCCAGGATTGCCCGCGTGGGAGGTAAACAGGGGACCTGGAGGCTGGAAGGGGGTCTGGTCGTGCCAGACTCCATCAAGGGAGGCTGTGCCCTGGGATGGGGGGCTCATGCCTGGACGTGGGTGTGGGGTTGGAGGGTTGCATGCTGCCTGGGTGAGCAGGTGGGGCACGTTCTCGGAGTAGATGGCAGCCGGGGGGCAGCTCCCCAGCCCCCCAGCAGGCCTGCCCTCTCTCTGCAGGGGGAAGGGCGAGACCCGGGCGAAGCTGAAGCGCTCGCAGAGCTTCGGCGTGGCCAGCGCTAGCAGCATCAAGCAGATTCTGCTCGAGTGGTGTCGCAACAAGACGCTCGGCTACCAGGTGAGCCCGGCCCGACCGCTGGGACCCCGGCCAGAGGTGGGAGTGGGCACCGGCCCCCAACTCTTGTTCCCCTGGCTGGGACAGGAGCCCCAGTCTGGGGCGGAGGGGTAGGAGCTGGAGAAACTGTACCCTCCCGATTGGTCCCCAGCCGCTGCAGGTGGAGCCCAGCAGGCACGGCTTATTGCTGAGCTGGGTGGATGGTGGGCCTGGGGAGGGGCTGGGAGGACCTGCTTGTGGGGTCGAATCAGGTGGAGGAGCTGAGGCCGGCGCTGTACTCCCCCTTACCTCCCTGCGTTGGCCTCGCAGCACGTGGACCTGCAGAACTTCTCCTCCAGCTGGAGCGACGGGATGGCCTTCTGCGCCCTGGTGCACTCCTTCTTCCCCGATGCCTTCGACTACAACGCCCTGAGCCCCGCGCAGCGGCGGCAGAACTTCGAGCTGGCCTTCACCATGGCCGAGTGAGTATGGCGGGTCCCCTGGCTGCCGGCCCCTCCCAGTCCCCAAGCCCGAGTTCTGCCCTGCGTCCAGCACAGGGGCCGGCAGGACGGGGGCAGCTGTCCGCAGAGCTGAGAGCCTTGAGGCCACCCAGTGTGTCGCCTCCCGTACGGATGGAGAGACTATGGCCGGGAAGGGGGGCTTTTCCCCGGGCCACCCGGCACTCAGTGGTAGAGCCAGGCTCTCTCCTCTTCTCGTGCACCTGCCCTCTTGGCTGGTACCCGGCCTCTGTTGTGCGGTCTGCCAGACCAGCCGCAGACAAGGTGCAAGGGGCAGTGGGACAGGGTCCCCCGGAGCACTGAGCCTGTCCTCTCCAGGCTGGTGAGAGATAGAGTTGCTTGGGAGAGCCCAGCGGCTGATCAGCACGAAACTGAATAATATCTGCCTGGGGGACATTTCAGACTTCTCCAGTAGGTACATTTTGCTTCCCTAAATGTCGTAAAAGCGTTTGATATGAAATTGCCTACCTTCTTAAGACCTGCTCATAGGGAGAAGATTGGGTGAGGGGTGATTCTGGGTTCAGGAGGTGCCCAGGGAGCTTGGCATTTGGTTATAGGCCGAGGGCTACCCGCAGGGCCTCAGGAGAGTGGCAAAGAGGGCTCTGGTGAGGGTGCATTCAAACCGAGTAGGCAGGAGGGTTTAACAAAGGGATTCCTTGCAAACATGTGGGCAGGAGTGAGTGAGGAGCCAGGCGCCGTGGGGTACCCTTGGGCCTGGGGAGAACAGCTCTGTGGAGAGGGCTGGCTGAGAGGAGCTGTACTTTGGGGCAGTGGGTGCGACCAGCTCACGGTGACCCGGCGGGAAGGGAGCTGAGGGAGTAAACCCTCTGCCCTTCCCCACCTCCTGCCCTCACGCCAGGGCCTCCTGTGGGCTGAACACGGAAGGCGGAGGGCAGGGGAGCTATTGCTGTGGTCCATCGAGTCCGCGCCCCCGCTGCAGGGCGGGCACGGGGCAGAGATGAGGGTGTCGAGGGCTGCCTGATGCTGGGCTTCATGGAATTAGGGGGAGGAAGGTCAGAGGGCAGGAAGACCTCCCCAGAGCTGAGTTTCCTGGAGGGAACATTTATCGCTCTCTCCTGCCTGCCCACCTTTGTGCCTGGTGGAGTGAGCCTCTGGCCACCCGTGTGTGCCTGACCCCCCTTGTGTCTTGTCTGCGACCCCGGTGCCCACGTCCGGGAGGTGCTCTCACGTGCTGGTGGAGTTGGAAGAGCCCTCCCTGAAGCCTGGCCTGCCCTCCCCCCGGCCTGTTCCGCCGCACGCCTGGCCCCAAGCCCGGCCTCAAGCCCGGCCGGGGAAGGAGTTGGAGCTCACAGGTTACAGCCCCGTGCCCGGTACTGCGGGTCTCGCTCTAGGGGCAGAACGGAGACCCTGACTTGTTGGCGTGCCGGTGTTGCCCCTGTTGTGTTGTCTCGGATGACCTGCGTGGCCTCTCGCCCCCGTGGGGTCATAAGAACTCCTTGTATACTTTGGAAGCCGTCTCTTTCCTGGCTGCTTAGGATTAGCTGTCATCCTAATTGCGGAAACAGCTTTGGACAGAGCGTGTTACACAACCGAATCCAGACGATGCTGAAGTAGCGCCAAGTTTAACGGCTCGATGTTGAGGAGGGGGCACCTCCCCAGGAGGAGGCCCAGCTGCTTGGAAGCCCAGAAAGGGTGACTGTCGAAAAGCAGATGGTCAGAGTGTACAGGGCCCGGGCTCTGATGTGGGCACCCAAGACCCACCCCCGCTGGGTGAGGCCACGCTTGTCTTGACAGTTTTTCTCCATCGAGTCCAGTGGGCCTGGCGGTGCCCGCTCAAGCCCCGGCTGCCTTGGTCACCCTCAGCCCTGGACCAGGCTGGGCTGTGGCAGGGAGAGGGGTGCCCCGGGCCCCAGGATGGTGGTCCTGCACCCCAGCTTGCAGGGAGCGTAACTTCCCTTGGCAGCCAAAGCCAGAGCCGTTCGTGGCTGTGCTTTCCCGACACGAGGTGTGAGCTCAGAGAGCCTCCAGACTCCAGCCAGATGTTCTGTTCCCGCATTGGGGTTGGGGTGTGGGAGCTTGCTCCAGGCTGTGCCTCCCTCCCACCCAGAGCAAACAACGCGGTAAAAACCGGGCCCCGCCTTCCGGCCACCTGAGCCTGCCCCCGGCTGGCTGGGGAGGGGAGGGGAGGGGAGGGTGGCCTTCGGGCCCCTGAGATGAGTTCTGGCTTTTCTGCTGACTCGAGACAGAGCCGGGAGGGGCGCCCACAGCTGGCCTGAGGGGGAGGAAGGCGCCCCCGCTCCTGAGCCATCCGGGAACTCAGCTCACAGGTACGTGGGGGGCCTGCCTGCCTGAGGCCTCCTGGGAGGATGGCAGCTGGGCTCACCTAGTTTCTTGGACAACAAGCTGGTTAGAAAAGCTGGAAAGAAAGCACAGGGACACCTACTTGAGGATACTGGCTACCAGTGTCTTAACAGACACTCCTTAGTTTTGCCAGCAAAAGCCAAGCAGACACGCGGGGCTGGGGGAAAACCATCAAGGGCCACGCAGGCAGCATTGCTGAGAAAGGTAGTTTGCGGTGGGCGGTGTAGGGTGACAGGAGCCTGGGCTCTGATGAAGGCACAACCTTTGGAAAGGAAAAGCAGCCATGGACAGGGCCCCTGCACATCAGGAAGGAGAAGTTTCCAGACCCTTCGGCGAGCAAGGGGCCTTAAAAGCACAGAGACGCATCCGGAACCTGGGGAGCAAGAGGGGTTTGTGATGCCCCGCCCCCTGATAATTTTCCTCCCCAGAGATTCCCCGGGGCCTAATCTGTGTGAGTGATGCGGTGTTGACAACACAGTGAGCTCCCCATGTCCGACAGGTGTTCGGGGCTTGGGAAGCGGGAGGACCAGCTCCTGTTGCGGGTGCTTGACCCTCTGCACCCTTCTCCACTGAGATGGAGAGTGCGGTGTAGGCCCGGGGCCGGCCGTGTAGCTGAGGATCCCGCTTGCCCTTCGGGGAATGTGTCCTACTCTCAGGTTACAGCCCAGCTGAAGGAGCTTCCAGGCTATTTGTAGTGCCCATGTGTCTCTAAAACCAGATAGGAGGCTGTAGTCTGAGCCCTGGCATCCCAGGCTGCATTTAGAGAAGGCTTAAACAAATAAAAATAACCCCTCAGGCACCTCCTCCACCTGCCTGACAGGCTAGCCCTGTAGTGACAGAAGATCACAATAGGATAGTAGTAGGAGAAAATCCTCTAACCCTTTTTTAACCCCAAACAAGGTGGGGCTAATTCATCTAAAATTGGTAGTAGGCAAATGATAGCTCTGGTTCTTGCTGCGCAGTGACATTTGAAATGACCTGTACTTTCTCCTTTGGATTATTATTCCATGCTGTTTGAACTATTTAAAACAAGTTTGTGTTTTCACAAAAACAGTTTTGTTTTCATTTAAAAGGCAATTGGGGCCTCTAATATTTTGAGACTGAAATGTTTTTATAAAAGTCAATGTTCATCATCATTTTCCTTTACTCACATCCTGTCTCAGGAGCTGTGTCCATAGCTTCTAGAAATCTTATCATTACTGTCATGGCTGGTCGGGGTGGGGTGGGGACCAGATGGATGTGGCTCAGTCCCCTGGTTTCTGGGGAAGCCAGCACCTTGCCCATAGCTTCCTGTCTGCGGGGTAGAGGGCGATACCAGGGTCAGGCCTTAGCGCCCATCCTGAATGCCACCCTGGGCAGGGGCAGGTGTGTCATTAGTGGGAGGGTCAGTGCAGCCTCTAGAATGAAGAAGGGGGTCAGCCCAAGTTGGACAACACTTGGAACGTGCCAGCAATTCTAGAGAGAAACCAGAACCCGCTCAGAGGAGAGCCCCCAGGTACCCACTGGGGGCACAGTGAAGGAACCAGACATGTTTAGTTTCAGGGAAAGACATGGATATTAAGATGCTCTTCCAACATGTGAAGGGCTCTTTTGTGGGTGAAAAACAATTAGACTGAGAATAGCCTTGTGAGGCCAATAGGTAGAAAGTACCAAGAGGCAAAATAACGTAAGAAACGTGAGGGAAAACTTCCTCCTGGCCAGGGCCGCCTGCAGAGGGATTGGAACGGTGCTTGGAGGAAATTAGGGCCCCTTCCCTGCACCTGGAGGGGAGCATGGCCGAGGCAGAGCCTTCGCCAGGTGGTTGGTGCCTCGGAGGGGGGTGTTTGGAGGGTGGGATTTCAGTTCTCTTCCAAGGCTGAGGTTTAGGGTTCTAATGGTGCCCACGTTTCCTGGGGGACTGACTACTGAGGCCACTGCTGTCAGTGGTGATACCTGGGCACACAGCTGGCATTCTCTGTCTGCAGCCCTGGGAGGGCAGGAGGAGCTCTCCCTGCGCTGCAGGTAGGGGGAAGGGCATCAGACGCCACCTGATAGCTCACGGAGGTGAACTCAGGTCCACGGCCTCCCCAGGAACTCAGATTTTCAGTCCTTGACTATCAACGAAGCACCTCTGCGTGCATATCCTCGTCACAGCATCCACTCCCCTGACACCGAGCCCCGCCCCGGCCCATCCTGGGCAGCCAGGGTGCCCGCTCATCGGGCCAGAACCACTCGCCACCCCACGAAGCCCTCGGCTTCCGTTGCAAGCTGCCCGCCCCAGACCGAGGGGGAGCCGCCGACGGGATCCAGGAACCGGTGTCTCCGTTTCGCCCTGACTTTCGGTTTCTGATAGGAGGCCCGGCGTCAGGCCAGCACCACCGGATGGGCCCCGTGCTGACGTTACAGTGCTTGTCCTTGGAGCACGCAGGCCCAGGAGCCGGCAGGGACTGGTAGAAAGTGCTTGGGGTACAAGGCACCACCTCCCAACAAGAACAAGCCCACCGGGAGGGGGAGCGGAGGTCGGGGGCTGATTTTCCACCGAGGAAATGGCACGGAAGGGTGAAGCTCTGGGCAGAGCCAGGATCTGAACCCAGCTCTTTAGAGTTCCCGTTCGGGCCTCTTTTCCCTGATGACCCACTCTGCTGCTTGGAGCGAACCATGATAATACAGACAGCAACAGTGAGCATTCCTAACGTTTACTGAGCTCTTCCGATGTGCCAGACACCGTTCCTGCTGGTTGTGTGATTAGCTCGTTAATCCTCCCACCTCCCTGTGAAGTGGCTGTTATCCCAGTCGGGGAAACTGAGGCCCTGAGAAGTTAAGTGTCTTGCTCAAATCATATAGCTAGCAAGGATACACCTGGGACGTGAGCAATGTCACTCACGGACTTATGGATATGGGGGCAAAAAACCGGAGACCCTGGAACTACGAGAGTGCACGCAGCTGTTGAAGCTGATTGGACCGAGTGCAGTTGCTTTGGGCCTTTTGGGTTCGGCCTGATGACGCGTCTGGCCCGGCGCAGGGCTGGGCTTGGCAGAGGGTCCCTGCTGTTACCTCCCAGGTGGATGCTCATCTTCCCACCTCCATGAGACCTTGAAGACGGGACCTTCAGTCCCCCTCCCAGCCGGGAACGGCAGAGGGAACAGCTTTTTTTGCAGCCCAGTGAAAGGCCCCAGTTTCCACACGCATCTACACCAGTGGGCCAGAAGTTAAACCAGTATTTCCCAGAGCATGAGGCGGGCCCAGGGCAAGGTTGAGGGGAGGCTCACAAGATGATCTGAAGCAACTTTTAAAACTTTGAGTTGTTGTGACCCTTGAGTAGATAATAAAATCAATTTTTAGTGGCTCACGACCAGCATTAAAACAAACAAAACCAATAAACAAACAAAAAAAAGGAGGTGGGGGAGAAATAAAGATGAAATCTAGAGAAAATATGAGTAGTAGAAAAGGTCAGTATCTTTGTGAAACTTTATTTCCACATAAATGTATGCATGTGCTGAATGAATCACGATGAAACACCTCTAACTATGGGTTATGGTTAAAAAAAAAAAAGTTAAAGACACTGTTTTAGGAAGCATATGGGTGAATTTATTTTTTACTTTATTCATTTTACATTTATTTTTATAGTCCGTGCTGATTCTCCGTATACTGCTGATACATGTTGATCATTTTTTTAGTGAAATTTAATTTTGGAGCTAAATTTTTATTAATAAAACTAACCTCTTCGATTAATATAAGTTTGACTAAATTAATAAAATTGAATTTTTTAGCAAAACTTAATTTAGTGAAACCTTAAAGTGAAGCTGAATTTCACTGAAAATTTAAAGTAAGTCCAGTTATGTAAAAACACGAGTCATAAGGGCGGTTCCTGGATGTGGGTGTCTGGGAAACACTGCATTAGAGAAAGTAACCGCAAAGGCTCTTCTGGGGTGATGTGAGTTCCCAGTTGGGGAGCACTTGGGAGCCTCCAGCTCCGGGCCAAGCTCTGTTCTGGGGCAGCGACGCTGGCTGATGGCTGGGGCCGGCGTTCTGATGGGGCTTCTGTGTTTCAGGAATCTGGCCAACTGTGAGCGCCTCATTGAGGTGGAGGACATGATGGTGATGGGCCGCAAGCCGGACCCCATGTGCATCTTCACTTACGTCCAGTCTCTGTACAACCACCTGCGTCGCTTTGAGTGAAGCCCCTCGGGGCTGGAGAGCCAACCCCCGAAGGAGTCGGTGGGGCCGCCTGTGTCCCGGAGTCAGGATGCCCCCCAAGCAGAGTTGCATTCTGGTGTGAGAGAGCTGTTTGTTCTGTGCCGCGTTACCGCGCTCCCCAACCTGCCCGGCTGCGTTACTGATGGGAAAGTACCGCTGAGCTGCGTTCTGACCGCACTGATCACAGCCAAGGGCTCCAAGGAAAAGGAAGGATTACCAGAGAGAGAGAAATTGGTGCTAAGTAATTACCTTCCTTAAAAGAAAAGTAATAATAATAATGCTTGTCTGTAGATTCTGGAAGGCTGAATCACAGTGTTCCCTCTGCTGAACTGGATCCATTGGCTTTACAGGGTTGCATTGACTACCAAGTGTTTTTTAATCAAAATACCCAGAGTTTTCTACTTCCTCACACTATTGTAGGTTCCTTTCCTCCCTCGCTCTGGGCCACTGCCAGGAAATATAGAGACGCTTAATCAGCAGCTTGACAAAGAAGACTGAAGTCTTGGGAAGAAACTGTTTAATCACTCCCAGGTCCTGGGCAGCAGATGACCTGCAAGTCACCTCGGCTCTCTGGGGAAACGGGAGGGCTCTCGCCTGGTCCCAAAGTGGTCCTGTCCTTCCCAGGAGGGCTCCACACGTGTTTGGCTAAGAATAGGCCCTCGGGAAGTTAACACTTTTAGGGAAGGACAGGCCTTTGGTGCTGCGAGGTGGTTTTTATTCACAGCTTTTTTAAAGGGATTTGCTGCAGATATTTATAAAAAGTAACTCCATCTGTACCACTGACCGTTTGTACATAAAAAGATGTGTCGCACTTCGCTTGGGATTTGTTATTTCTGTTTGGGAGATGGGGTGCCTGGGAATAAGAGATTTCTCATCCATTCCAAATGAAAATCTGCTTACATCCCACCCACCCCCCCTTAACTGTTTCTGTACCAGAATCACCACCCAGAAAGTTGAAAACCACATTTGCTCTTTTTGCATTTGCCTGTCAGTCACCCGTCTCCGTGTCATGGAAGGAGCATGGACAGAAAGTCCCCCCTTGCAGTTCTGTCCCCTGGAAGTTGACTGACAGATCTGTGATCAGCAGTGGGGTGGTCCCACACGTGGGGGAGCCCATCGAGGGGCACTGGTTTATTTTCACAGCTGTTTGGTGGTACAAAAAAAGCTGTTAGGGTTTTAGTAGAACATCTTTAGATTTTATAAAGCCGCAGCCATTAGCTTATTCTTATTCAAGAAGCATTTTCTAATCGGGTTGGATTTTAGCCATGAACTTGGAGAACTTCCCTTTAAGGAGTTAATATATGTCTTTAGCTCATGCAGTGGGTTCTAACCACCAGCATCTGTGCCTTCTCAGAGTCACCTGTGGTCCCTTGTGTTGGGGGATAGAGCTCTTCGGGGGTGTCGGGAGGAACACGGCAGAGCTTGCCAGGTGGGTGATTGGTAGTCTCAGCAGATTTGTTTGTTCAGGCTGCAGTCTTGTCCCATCCTTTGGATTCTCCCACAGTGGGAACCACTCCCTTTCCAGCTCTTGTCTCATGGAGGCTCGGGAAGGTGAGCCCTATTATTAGCAAAGACACTGCACCTGGTTTTTTTTTTCTTACTGAAGTTTAGGGTTTCAAACCTAAAGCCAATCCAAGAACACAGGGGCTCTATAAAAAGCATGCCTATACATTACTGAGTCCTTGCACATGTTAAGCGGAGCTCTCCTGAATTGCAGACGTGGTCTTGCACCTCTGCACATAAAATAGAGCAGATCCTGCTGGCGTAATGAACAATTTCTCTTAAATTGAGGCATGGTGTCCCTCATGTCTCACATTCAGAGTAATACAGGCTAGATATCTTTAAAGTAGGTTCTGTAATGTTCTCGTCTGTGGTTTGGGGGGAGGGGCAAATGAGGGCTCATAAGCTTTAAGGAGTTTTTAAACTTGATTATCTCCAAGACAAAGCCAGAGGGTTCCAAGGTGTGGAGCAAGTGGGGGGGGGGGTCCAATCTCAAGACATTGGGAAACCATCGTTTTAGATCAGGGTTGCACGGAAAGTTCCCATTTGTGAAATTGGACGTCGAGTCACCTTCTACCATGGTACAGATGGTCTCACATGTTTATTCCCCATCCCCGCAACACCTCCCGAGAGGAATTATTTCTCAGAGCTGCTTGTATTCGATAAGATTCTTCTGCTTTCCCAGATAGATCCCTTCACCTGGATTTTGTTAAAACTTGTTAAGTGACCAAATTGGCTTGTGCATTTCCCTGAAGGGAATGTTTCGCCAGAGCCAAGATGGGTTTTAGCTTCTCTGACAGCTGATGGAGATTCTTCTAGCCAAGTGAGAGCTCATAAGCACTTTCTGAATATGATCTTGTACATGCTGGTTAGAGGAGAACGTTAAGGCCAGGTGTTCGGGGAACAGTCTGTGAAGGCCAACGAATTTCGCAAACGTGTTCAATGATGAAAAGTTCTCAGCTTTCCCTGCTGCAGCGGTCAGTGCTCTGTAACTGAAGGAGACGTGTATGAGAGGATATTTTCTTTTCTACCATCCCAGGTCTATGTGACTCCAGGCAATTGGATGGCACACTAAAAATGCTGAGTAAATTGGTCAGTTTTAGGTGGGACATCTGTGCAACCCAGCAACTCTGAATTGGGTTTCTCGAACTTAGTGACAGGTGACCAACTCATTCTGATGAATCGATTATGCCTGTTGAGACGGCCAACTTGATTCCCCTTTGTTCCCCTCTCTGAGCTACGCTCTCACATCCACCCATCATCCCCTTCTGCTGAATGATGAATGTTCTCGGTAGGATTATTATCCGTCTTATCTGTCTCGCTTTTGAGATTTGGTTTGGGCTTGCTTTTAAAGCCTTTGATCTCTTATCTCTTGGTTCTTGGACTTGATTTGACATCAAACAGCCCTCATCGGCCTTTGAAAGAGCACCTTAAAAATGCCTAGGCCTGCCTCTTCCCTAGAAAGCACCAAACAAACAAACCGAAAAATACCTGGGAAGGATGGAGCAAGAACGCTGCGCTCTCTGGGGTATCCAGGCAGCCTCTACAGGAGGGAGACTGTCCGACTGGGTGTGATAAAGAGCTGATGGAGGCCCCGAATCAGTAGGGCAAGACGATATGGGTGGTGACACCCGAGACATGCCAGTGTTTGGGTGCATCTTGACTCTCCACCCTGGTCCCTTGAGTTGATCCAGTGCTGTCACATAGGCAAGGGGCAAAAATCTATATTTTTTACAAACCAAATTTTTCATCACTCACAGTTACAAGTATCCTTAGCGTGTTTGATATCTCGGTGGTATGTGTGTTATTAGACCCCTCTTCCTGGCATCCGTGACCTCACCCACACTCTCAGGTTCCCCCCACCTGTCAGGCTGTTTCTTCCCAGTCTCCACCATGGCCTCCTTTCCCTCCATCCATCACTCCCCTGTGCTGTGTCTTATGCTCTGTGCCCTGTCTTCTACATCAGGGGTTCATAACCCAGGACTGGCGTGGGTTTTGGGAGCCTGAATGTCCAGATGGAATGTTTTTCCTTCCTTTTCCCTCCACAACTGGCTCCTTCTCCGGTGTTTACTGCGTCAGCAAACGGCAGCACGATCACTACCCATTGTCTGTGCCAGGGACCTGAAAGCCACCTTGTCCCTGGGCATCACGGACCGACTGCCAAAGCAACTCACCTGTTTCCTTTCGTGTGTTGTACACCAGGCATTTGCAAAACTCTTGCTAGCAGAGCCTCATGATTTCTATTGAGTATCCTGAAGCATCAGAGCTACTAGTTTTCCCCAAGGTTTTATTCTGATAATCCTCAAATTTACAGAAAAATTGAAAGAAGAGTTCAATGAACATCGTGTATTCTTTTGTCTTGATAACATTCTGCCATGTTTGTGTCCTGTCTCCATTTTTCTGAGCCATTTGGAAGTAAGGTGCAGACATCATGACACTCGGCCCTGAATACTTTTTTAGCAGATGTCTCCCGAGAATAAGAACATTCTCCTACATGAGCACGCTATACTAGCACACCTAAGAAATGGAACATTTACTTGTATACAGTGTACATTCAAATTTCCCTAATTGTTTCCACATGCCTGTTAGGCTGTTAAAAATTGTTGACAATCCAGGATCCAATCAAAGTTCACACACTGCATTTGGTGGTTGTGTCTCTTTAATTGCTTTTAATCTAGAACCCTCCCTCCACTTTTTGTTTACTGCCTATTTTTCACTTAACTCTTTTGAAGAGCCCAGGCCGGTTGCCTTGTAGACTGTTCCCCACTCTGCTGTCGTTTGCTTCCTCCTGAGTAGATTCACGTGAAACATGTTTGGCACGAATACAGCCCAGGTGATGGATGTTTCCATAGTATCACATCAGGAGCACATGGTGCACGTTAGCCCCCTGTTGGCCATGGGAGGGTTGATGGTATGAGGAAGGGTGTCCAGCAGACCTCTCCATTGCACTCTCTCCCCCTGGAATTAGTTAGAAATCTGTGGGTGACGCTCTTGAGACCATGTGAGTATCCTTCTCCCCAACACCTTTAGAATTATCAACTGATGATTTTTGCCTGAATCTGTGATTACACTGGGAGTTGAAAAGGGTGATTTTTTTTTTAATTGAAGTATAGTTGATTTACAATGTTGTGTTAGTTTCAGGTGTACACCAAAGTGATTCAGTTATGCATACGTATTCTTTTTCAGATTCTTTTCCATTATAGGTTATTATAAGATATTAAATATAGTTCCCTGTGCTGTACAGTAGGTCCTTGTTGGTTGTCTATTTTATATATAGTAGTGTGTCTCTGTTAATCACAAACTCCTAATTTATCCTGCCCAGCCCTGCCACCCTGCTTTCCCCTTTGGTAACCATAAGTTTCTTGAAAGGGGTGATTTTTTTTTTTTTTTAAAGGTGTAGAAGTTTATTTTCCTGGCTTTCATGTTAAGCTGCTCCCATTTTTCTTTTCTTTTCTTTTTTTAAAAATTTTATTTATTTATTTATTTATTTATTTATGGCTGTGTTGGGTCTTCTTTTCTGTGCGAGGGCTTTCTCTAGTTGCGGCAAGTGGGGGCCACTCTTCATTGCGGTGCGCGGGCCTCTCACTATTGCGGCCTCTCTTGTTGTGGAGCACAGGCTCCAGACGTGCAGGCTCAGCAATTGTGGCTCACGGGCCTAGTCGCTCCGCGGCATGTGGGATCTTCCCAGACCAGGGCTCGAACCCGTGTCCCCTGCATTGGCAGGCAGATTCTCAACCACTACGCCACCAGGGAAGCCCAAAAGGGGTGATTTTTAAGTTCCATCATTTCTTCTATATTTAATAGCTGACACTCCTCTGTAAAGAAGGCCATTCCCTCTTCATATCTCATTTTTTTGAGTATTACTATGGACTTATGATTCTTTTTAAAAAAATGCAATGTGTTGAAATCCCTGTCATTATTTTTTTTTTTAATTTTTTAATTCATTATTTATTTATTATTTTTATTTTTGGCTGTGTTGGGTCTTCGTTTCTGTGTGAGGGCTTTCTCCAGTTGCGGCGAGTGGGGGCCACTCTTCATCACGGTGCGCGGGCCTCACTATCGCGGCCTCTCTTGTTGCGGAGCAGAGGCTCCAGACGCTCAGGCTCAGTAGTTGTGGCTCACGGGCCCAGTTGCTCCGCGGCATGTGGGATCCTCCCAGACCAGGGCTCGAACCCATGTCCCCTGCATTGGCAGGGAGACTCTCAACCACTGCGCCACCAGGGAAGCCCCCCATTATTATTTTTGATATTCAAACTGTCCAGTTTGTCCAGGGGGAGAAGACAGCTCTTGTGTCCTTTTGACGTGTCCCCATCAGCCTCTGAGCACTTCCTTGCTTTGAGGCACAAGGTGTTCCAAGCTGACCTTTTATTTTCTTTACCGTAATCCTGGAATCAGCAGCAAGGCATCCTGGTCTCTTTTAGTGGGGAGTCGTATTTATCAGTCAAGATCCGGGAACTAGGTATGTTCATTGCTACTGGGTGTCTTGCTTCTAGGCCCTTTCAATGAACAGAGCTAAGAAATTTTGTGTATAAATGCCTCCAAGCATACCAGCAAATCTGAGACCACAGGATTCATCTGTACCCTCCTCTCTTCCATACTTATATTTCTTTTTCTCCAACAATCCTGATTCCAGACAATTTCGATGTATTACAACTGTCTTCTGTACTGTAATACACAGACAAGAATTCCATAATTTAAAAACTGATGCCAAGGCCAATAACGAATCCACTAAGTAAAGTTCAAGATTTCTTGGCAGCCATCCCCCCCTCACCCCCCGAATAAATCCTCTTAGGGTGCACAGATACTGCCCTCAAAAGCTGCTTGCAATATTTGTTTTCTCTTTGAAGTCATGTTATGAATTTGATATATAGTTAGGTTCATCTGTTTCTGTTTGCAGTCGATCGAGGGTTTGTTTCCATGAGTTTAGGTTATTTTTTGAATGTGCAAATTCTTTCCCTAGTTTAAAAATCAAAACTGTATAAAAAGGTATCCTCCCATTCATGTTCCCCCATCCATTCCTGCTCACTCCTTTACTCTCTGGTTCATCCTCCCTTTGTGTCTTTCTTTCCTCCTTTTTTTCCCCTTCCCTCCCTCCCTTCCATCCACAATGATAAGCAAATACATAGCTATGTTTTTATTTTCCTTTCTTTCTTACATAAAAAATAGCATAGCCAATACTTGCTATGTACCTTGCTTTTTTATTTTCATTAGCAAGTGAAATCGTTTCATAGAGATCGTCCTCATCTTTAAAAGATGGCTGCATGGTCCTCCACTGTGTGGGTAGTTGGCAGTTTCTTCAGCCAGTCTCCTGTGTAAGGGCATCTAGGTCCTTCTGATGTTTTGCTGTTACAAGCAGTGAGCAGCCTTGTGTATGTGCTGCTTTATAGTTGTGGCGGTGTGTCTTCAGGGTTAAATCCCAGAGATGAGGTTGCTGGGTTAATGGGTAAATACCTACTTTGTTAGATATTGTCAAATTCCCCTCCCTACGGGTGGATTTTACACTCCCACCATGAGTACCTGTTTCTTCCCCAGCTCACTTTTTCCCCAAGTGAGCGCTGTCAGACTTTGGAACTTCTGTCAGTCTCATGGGTGACAGATGGTATCAGTATAATTTCAATTTGTATTTCACTTAAGAGTGAAGATGAGAATATTTTTATACTTATGGGCTATTTGTATATCTTTTTCTATGAACTCTCTGTTCGTGTCTTTTGTCCCTTTTCTTTTCCCCCCTTGATTTTTTAAGAACTCTTTATATGAGGAAGATTTCTGTATCTCTTTCTTTAAATTTTTATTTTATTAAAAATGTTTTTAAAAAAACGTTTTAAAATGTTATATTTTTAATACAATTTTGAAAGGTTACTTTCCATTTACAGTTATTACAAAATATTGGCTATATTCCCTGTATTATGTAATATGCCCTTGCAGCTTATTTTACATCTAATAGTTTGTACCTCTTAATCCCCTACCCCTAAATTGCCCCTCCCCCTTCCCTCTCCCCACTGGTAGCCACTAGTTTGTTCTCTACGTCTGTGAGTCTGCTTCTTTTTTGTTATATTCACTAGTTTGTTGTATTTTTTAGATTCCACATATAAATGATATTGAACAGTATTTGTCTTTCTCTGACTTATTTCACTTAACATAACACCCTCCAAGTCCATCCCTGTTACAGCAGATGGCAAAATTTCGTTCTTTTTACAGCTGAGCAGTATTCCCTTGTATATAGATACCACATCTTCTTTTCATTTTTTAAAATTTATTTATTTATTTATTTATTTATGGCTGCGTTGGGTCTTCGTTGCTGCGTGCAGGCTTTCTCTAGTTGCGGCGAGTGGCGGCTACTCTTGGTTGCGGTGGCTTCTCTTGTTGCGGAGCACGGGCTCTAGGCGCACAGGCTTCAGTAGTTGTGGCTCGTGGGCTTTAGAGCGCAGGCTCAGTAGTTGTGGCACATGGGCTTAGTTGCTCCAGGGCGTGCGGGATCTTCCCGGACCAGGGCTCGAACCTGTGTCCCCTACATTGGCAGGCAGATTCTTAACCACTGCGCCACCAGGGAAACCCGATACCACATCTGCTTGATCCATTCATCTGTCGATGGACCTTTAGGTTGCTTCCATATCTTGGCTATTGTAAATAATGCTGCTGTGAACGTTGGGGTTCTTATCTCTTGATCCCAGTTTCCTCCATCCACTCTGCCTGGTAACCTTATGTAACGCATACCACTTCTCACTTGGATTAGAACAATTACCTCCTAGAACTGGCTTCCAGGCCTCCATTCTTGGCCTTCTCTAACCCATTCTCTACCCTCAGCCACCAGAGTGATCGTCCAGTGCAAATCTGATTGCATCACCACCTCCATTGAATGGATTCCCGTCAACCCTAGGATAAGCAATTCCTTAACAGGGCATTGAAGACCACCAACCTGGCTCCAACTCTCACCTTTATCTTTGTCCCTCACTGTTCCCTCTGCCCTGTTCACCTGAATCTCTCCTACTTCATGCTCAGAGCTCAGTCTAAATATCACTTCCTCCGGGAGGCCTTCATTGACAGCCCTCCGCCACCTCTGTCCCCAGAGCACCATAAACTCACTTTGTCCTATCACCCACCACTCTTGTTTTATCACTAGACCGTAAGTGCCAGGAGGGCCGAGAGTGGGCCCGGCTCCCTACTGGGTGCCCATGGTCTAACGAGAGCCTGACACACAGTAGGTGCTCCACGAGTACTTTCTGAACAGATGGGCAGTGCTGCCAGGTGGGCAGGTTACTCTGAGCTGGGCGAGCACAGGAGGAGGAACAGGCCAAATGAATCAGTTGTTCTGGGCCCCAGGGACCCCGCCCAAGTTTCTGAAGGTTAAGTGCCTCCTTTCAGAATTAACCAGGTGCCACTGCCTCTCCTTCCAGTGGGACGTTCTAATCCAATGTTGCTTCAGTTCCAATCGCCAGAGACTCTCAAGCGCCCGTGGGAGGAGCAGAGTTAGGCATTTGTTTGTTGAGCTGATACTGATACATGAAGCCGAAGGTAACAAGCTGTAACTGAGCTTCTCCAAGCTTGACTGGAACCACCATCGGTTCAGAGGTTCAGATTTCGGCCCCCAGAGTTCAGCGTCACTGCCTTGGATGAGGGATGGTGATTAGTGTCCCGGGTTTTCCACCACGAAGGCCACCTTCCCTTCAGTCATTATCACAAGACTGGAAAGAAAGGAAATCCAGTTTGGTTAGAACAGAGAAGGGTTGAGAACACTTCGGGTCATCTGCTGTGCTCGGTTAGAAAGCAAAGCCGGGGAGGGGAAAGCAGACCACAGCCCCTCCCCTGGCTCTGGGACCCCCAGAAGGACCCACAGGGTGGCACCTTCCAATGACTAAAACGCTGCCCGCAACAGAGTACAGAATCAGATCAGAGCAAACTCCTACCGATGACACTGAAGTATCCTGAGCCACTCAGTTGGTCCCCTGAGCCCCCGGGGACAGAGGCAGAGCTGTGTGCCCATCCGTTCCCACTGCCATCCTGGCCTCGGACAGAGTTTGCACATAGTAGGTGCTCAGCGGGCTCTGTTGACCTGACTGGGACGGGTCACCTGCCCAGCTATTGACACCACTCCACTGTCATGGTTACCATCGCATTGCACATTGGCAAGTTTTGGGGACGCCAGGCCACTTTATCCTGCTAATAAAGGCTTTGGTGTAACTAGAGCAGGTTCTGTGCATAACTAAACACAGATTAGGGGTTAGTTAGTCAGCCCTGCTGGCAGTCCTCAGTCTTTGAAGGAGTAACTGATTTACAATGGTTTTGCGTCCCACTGGTGACTTTCCCTCTGCTCCCCAGGGCAGGCCTGGGCTCCAGCACACCAGGCCCGCCCCCCCCCCCCCCGAGGGACCAATTCCACAGAGGAAAACCCAAGGTTCTGCCCTGAACTGGGTCCCCTGCACCCTCGCCACAGTCTTCCTCTGGGCATAGGAATTTCATCCCAAAGGAGATCTGTTTGTTTCTTTCTGTTACTTTATCCAGCAGGCTTACGCTGACCCGAGGAGGGTGACTAAGGGGAAATGGAGTATTTTCAGCCAGGGGCCATCACAGTCACTGTATCAAATATCTTTTGGGGGGGTGGATTTCATGACAGGTGTGTTTTTATTCAGGAAAAATAATGCACTTTCCTTCCAAGAACGTTCCCTCTCTCTCTCCCTAACCCCCATCTCACGCTGCCAGGAGAACCCTCGGTGACGGCAACCACCACGGTTTAGAGACCGTGGAGAGACCATAACACCTGAAGGACCATAACACCAGAAGACCTGGCTTCAAGTCTCTACTCTGTCTTTTAGACTAGGTGAACTCACCAAGCCATACTTTTCTCTTCTTTCAAATGGGCATCAGCCCTGCCCTACTGGCGTGGAAGGGGTGGGGAGGGGGATTAGTGAGATGATCCAGGACCTGGGAAGCTGCGGTGGTCCTTGTTGGGACAGTGAGGACAGGAATGGAGCCCCGGGTTGGTCTCAGTGCTCTTTCAGGCCAGAGACATGAAGGAGAAGGCAGAGTGGAAAGGTGGCTGGGTTGGGATATTTTCTATAACTGCCCTTGCATTATGGATTGGGTATTTTTCCTATACATTTTAAAAAATCAAAAAAATAAAATAAAATAAAATAAAAACTCAATTTTAGGACTTCCCTGGTGGTCCAGTGGTTAAGACTCTGTGCTCCCACTGAAGGGGGCATGGGTTCGATCCCTGGTCGGGGAAGTTCTGCATGCCTCGCAGAGCGGCCAAAAAAAAAAAAAAAATCAATTTTAGTGAAACAAAATTTACATCCTTTAAAAAACTGTTTTATCAAAGTAGTACATGTTCATAGGTTAAAAAGTCAAATGGTACTAAAAGACATACTGAAAAACACTAGCCCCCTTCCCTTCCCACAGCCTCACCCCATCTTGGGGTTCCTTCTTCTATATATTTCCCTTTGTATTTATCCCTGTATTTTTTTTTTTTTTTTTTTGCCATGCCACGCAGCTTGCAGGATCTAAGTTCCCTGACCAGGGATCAAATCCAGGCCATGGCAGTGAAAGTCCAGAATCCTAACCACAAGGCCACCAGGGAACTCCCCTATCCCTGTATTTCTAATGGACATTGTTTCACTCCTCTCTCGATTTTCCCTTTGTATACATCCATTGACTTCCCACAGCGGGGGATGATAAGGTGCCCCTCCCACACTGTGACCCCATCACTTTCTCCCCATCAATCCCCCCCAATGTGGTCACATCATAATTTTTGGCTAAAGCAATGGTTGGTGTTTATTTTGTCACGACTATGCAAATAGTGTTCAACTCAGAATGTTCCCTAACTGAATTATCTTCTTCCCCAAACCTGCTGTGGTGGTTTTAAAACATGTTCACAAACCCTTTGACTTTCCTTCTACCAAGAGGGGAAACGGATCCCCTGCCTACTTGATATGTGACTTGATTCTAAGGAATAGCAGGTGGATGAAGGGATGCTGTGTTGCCTCTGACGCTGGGTCATTAAAGGTGATGTGGCTTCCCTCTCTGTCTTGGGACATACCCTGTGGAGCTCTGGGCGACCGTGTAAGAAGTCTGGCTCTTCTGAAGCCACCATGCTGGAGAGATTATGTGGAGAGACCATGGAGAGAGAGACAGAGAGAGAGAGAGACATGGATGTCTGAGGAGCCCCAACTGGTCCATCCTCCAGCTACTCTGATCTTCTAGTAACGCTAGCCCCAACCAGCAGGTGAGACATGACCAGCTGAGCCCAGCTAATGATAACAAGTGATGGTTGTTGTTTTATGCCACTAAGTCTGGGTGGGTTCAGCAATGGATAACAGGATCATTGCTCCAACTTCAGTCTCCCCGTCTCATTTGACTGTAACTTCATCTTTCCAGTTGCTCAGACCAAAAATCTTGGAGCCACTTTTGACTTCTCTCTTTCTTTCACACCTCACATCTATTATGTCAAGAAATATTCTGGCTCTGCCTTCAAAGTCAACCCAGAGTCCCCTCACTTCTTACCACCTCCAATGCTGACACCCTGGTCCAAGCCACCATCATCCTCTTGGGTCATCATGGTTGTCTTTTACCTGGATCATGGCAATAGCCTTCTAACTGCAGTAGCATCTTGCTTCTACCTTTCTGCCTGCTACAGTTTATTCTTAACACATCAGGCAGAATTATCTGCTAACATGTGAGTCAGATCATATTATTCCTCAGCACAAAACCCTCCCATCTCACTCAGAGTAAAAGCCAGAGTCCCCATGATGGTCTATAGACCTTTCACATCCTGGTCCTTATTATCTCTCTGACATCATCCCCTAGTCTTCTCCCCTCCCTAATTCTGCTCCAGCCCCATTCTTTTTGCTAGTCTTCGAATGCTCACTTCTACCTTAGGCCCTTTACACAAGTCATTCTTTTCATTTATTTCCTGGAACTAGTAATTACTTTTTGTTTTCTATTTGCTTAGCATTCTATATACCAATGGCTTATTTTTCCCCCAAAAGTGCTTCAGTATTTCTGGATATTATTTCCTATGTCCTCAAACATGTCATTTTCTTTTATTCCTTGAGTGCCTCCCTCCTGGTCCCCTCTGGACTGGTTGCTCTCTAGCCACTGTCATCCTGGCATCTACTTTCACTGTCTTCCTGTACTGAATCCCAAGAATCCTAGTTCCACATCTTCTTTCTTAGTTTCCTTTCTCATTTGGTTGGTGTATATCCTGCAGTAGCTGTTTCAGAGAAGATATACGTGTGAGGTAAAATTTAAGTCCTTTCATGTTTGAAATGTGTTATTCCACTTTCATATTTCACTGATCAGCTGGTTACAAGTATTTGAGGCTGAAAATCATTCTCACGCAGAAGTTTGAAGGCTTTGCTCCATTATTTTCTAACTTCGCTGTGGCTATTTAGAAGTCTAATGCCCTTCTGGATCTTCTGTATGTTTTTCTTTTTCCTTTCTGGAAGCTTTGAAAATCTTTTCTCTATTCAGGGTCTTCTGAAATTTGTGCTGATGAATCTTGATGTGTCTGTATTCATTGTGTCAGACACTTAGTGGGACCTTTCAATCTGGAGACTCATGTCCTTCAGTTCTGGGAAATTGTATTGCTTTTGCTAGAACTTCCTTCCTTCCATTTCTCTTTTCCCCTGTTCTCTTTTGAATTCCTTCCTATTAGTTGGAAACTGGACTTCCTGGAATGGTCCTCGTTCTTATCTTTCCTCAATTATTATTATTATTTTTAAATCTCTTTGTCTTTTTGTTCTACTTTATCTCCTGAACTTTCTTTTAAGTATTTTTTCTTAATAAATTTATTTATTTATTTATTATTTATTTTTGGCTGCATTGGGTCTTCGTTGCTGTGCGCGGGCTTTCTCTAGTTGCGGCGAGCGGGGTCTACTCTTCGTTGTGGTGCATGGGTTTCTCATTGCAGTGGCTTCTCTTGGTGCGGAGCATGGGCTCTAGGCACGTGGGCTTCAGCAGTTGTGGCACACAGGCTCAGTAGTTGTGGCGCATGGGCTTAGTTGCCCCGGGGCATGTGGGATCTTCCCGGGCGAGGGCTCGAACCTGTGTCCTCTGCATTGGCAGGCGGATTCTTAACCACTGCGCCACCAGGGAAGTACCTCTTTTAAGTATTTTATTCTTACTCTCCTTTTAAAATACTTCCAAAATCTCTTTTTTTTTTGGCCTTGTTGCACAGCTTATGGTATCTTAGTTCCGTGACCAGGGATTGAACCTGGGCCCTCAGCAGTGAGAGCACGGAGTCCTAACCACTGGACTGCCAGGGAATTCCCCAAAATCTCATTCTTGTTTTCTCATTAATCCTTTTAAAAATAACATTCAACTCATTTAATGTCTATAACATCTTATTTTAACTTCTCTGAAAGAATTAATGAAAGGACTTTTATTTTCTCATTTTTTTCCTGCTCCCATCAGCTTTCTTTCCTCCAGATTCCTTCTTCCTGTTCGTTTGGGTCTCTATCTTTCAAGTTGGAAGCTTTCCTTAAATATTGGGTGGTCCTGGACTGCTCATTCTGTCTAAGCCTGATTCGCTAAAAAGATGAACAGAGGCTGTGAGGGAGTGGGTGGGCTTGTCAATGGGAAGGACTTACTACAAGGTGATTGGGCAGCAAACTGGCTTTTTCATGGGGGCGGGACTCTAAAATGTCAGACAAGAGAGTTCTTTTCTCTGGAGCCATTGAGTTATCCAGAGAGAACTTTTATCAAATCTTCTAGCAGTGAGGGTGAGAGGGGCACGATGGGGGTGTGGAGAGGGCTGGGGTAAGCCTGCCTGTGATGCCTGCTTATTTTCAAAAGCAGAAGGGGGAAGGAGGTCTAACCACCCCCTATACAGGCCCTTTAGCCCCCCTGATTTTAGTGTCATGCCTCGTTCCCACCTTCTGTAGATCCTGTGCCTCCAAGTCCCCAGAACGTAGAGTTCCACAAGGCCAACCCCTTCTGCTTGTTGGTCTACTTGTCTTCAGAGGCCCAGGTAGTGACCCCCAGTTCCACCGAATCAGCTACCATCCTCCCCATCTTTCCAACTGTTTGTGGAACTCTCTTATCCATGTTGTCTCTTCTCCCATTTTTCTCCCTTACAGGCTTATGTGTATATATTTTTATTCCTTTGCTGCCATTTTAGGGAGGTTTGGGAAGTGGGAAGTAAGCCGTCTGCCATGCTTCCTAAGAAGCGGGTTGCATTCTAATAACAGAATTGGCTGTACTGCTCAAAGATAAGAGAGGGCGGTTAAAATACTCGATTTGTGTGCAGGATGTGCATTCTCGCTCATAATCCACACGTGCCTTCCATGAGGGGCCAACCCATCAAATTCCCAGGTGGTGGACTCACCTCCTAGAGCTGTTATGAAGATTCAGTGAACTAAGACAAGTAAAATGTCCAGTGCCTGGCATTTGAGTACTAAAGTATAATTATTCTTATAATTTGGAATGTACTTGACTAAGGGCTCTGAGGATTTAGGTGAACTTCCAATTCTCCTCTTCTGTGCCCTGAAGCAAGAGTGGTCCTCTGTGAGCTTCTCCTGGGAGATCCACCAGCCCATGGGTCTCAGGGCTCTGGATTTTGAGGAAGCAATGGGGAAATCCCTCTGGTCTTGGCCACGTCTTCTGTGAGCTTCTCCTGGGAGGTCCACCAGCCCATGGGTCTCGGGGCTCTGGATTTTGAGGAGGCAGTGGGGATATCCCTCTGGTCTTGGCCACTCTGGCTGTGCGTAATCGGCATATATGGGGCATCCCATAATGTTCAATGCTCAGCCCAAAATGTTCTTGTTTTTTGGCATGAACCCATCTCTTTGCAAACACAGACACTTTGTGTTTCTCCTCAGTCCCCTTTTAAAGTTTTCTTCTTCCTATTCCTGCTCATATACATCTTTTTCAACATGAAAGTCAGCCTTTAATTTGTAACAAAGAGACCTGGGTTCTAGTTCTGTCTTTGCCATTAATGGCCTAGAAGTAGCTCAAACAAGGCATCTAGATTCGACCTGCCTAAGTTTGAAGCCCAGCTCTGCCACTGATTAGCAGTGTCCCATGGGCAAGCACTCAATCTTCCATGGGCTTAGTCTCCTCATCGCTCCAGTGGAGATGGTAATAATAGGACCTAACTCATAGCACTGCTGTGGGGATTAAAGAGATAATCCATGCGAATCTCCCAGCCTGAACTCAGCGTTCAAAAAAAGCTAGATATCACTCTTATTATCATGCCCAATTTAAACCCTCGGGCAAACTTTGTTGCTTCGAGCACAACTGGAGATGAGGACTCTTAGGGGTTTGAAGCTTTTCAAATGGCTGAGGCAGAGGAAATGTGATCTCCTTGATTATGTTTATAGCTTCTACTAAACCACATAGCAACAGAACAACATAGCAACTAATGAAAGCAATTCCATTTTGCTCAAGTCAGTCAACTTGCATTTTTTTTAATGTCATTCTGACTTAAAAAAAAAAAAACTACTTGAGTAGGTTTCGTGTCATCTAGACAAACCCCCTGTGCTGAAAGTGGTATTTGATTTTTGTTTCTGCTCAAAGCAGTTCTCATCATAAATTTATAAATGAATAACAAGCTCCCTCTGTTCTCACGAGCCTATTTTATAAACTAGTTTCTAGATTGTTGCCACACTGCCCTCTAGTGGACCGTAATGACTTCCTTGTCTTAGGTTGCAAAGATTTCTTTTTCTTCTTTTTTTTTTTTTTTTTTTTGGTGAAATATAGTTGATTTACAGTGTTTCAGGTGCACAGCAAAGTGATTCAGTTTTATATATATATATATATATATATATATATATATATATACATATATATGTATTCTTTTTCAGATTTTTTCCACTATAGGTTATTACAAGATATTGAATATAGTTCACTGTGCTATACAGTAGGTCCTGTTGTTTATCTATTTTATATACAGTAATGTATATCCCATTTATTATTTATTATTAATAGTATTAGGCTCATTTGAAGATATGGCTTATCCACATATTTTTTAAAACTTTAAAAAAAATTACTTATGATTTAATTTTCAATCCTTTGAACTATGAGGCTTGGTTTTCTCCATCTAAGAATCTACCTTCCTGCAGAGCTGTTCTGCCTGGTGGGCACATCAATCTCACTCTTATGGTTCCTCTGGGTTCAGAGGGCTGCTCTCAAATTAGTCCACAGCAATTCTGGTGGAGCAGGGACAGCAGGCCTCACAGGGCCCAGGCCAATTGTTCTGCACAGGGGACGCAGTTAGAACTCAAAGAAACTGCCTGAAATCATCCTTTTGTGCCAGTTTCTGTCCGACTTCTCCCCAGCTGGATGTGCTGATGATCCTGAAGGGGATCAGAATATGCCACCCTCAAATATGCCACATTGGCATAAGGATTATTCGGAGCTGAAGGTAACTGAGAAACAACAGATGCAGGAAAAGTTCTCTGCCATCCCTTTATCTGCCTAAAAGTAGGGCATAAATTTTCCTTGGAGGAAGGTGTCCCTCTGTACCAGGAAGAAGAAACTAACTCTTATCACCAGAGACTGGGGTCACACTGAGATGAACCTGCATAAACAGACCTTACTTAAATAACCCTTATTTTCCGTTAGTTTCCCCATATGTTCCCTAGTCATTTTCCCAGAATTTATCACCCTTAGAAGCCCAAATTTCCTTACTTTTGTCTAGTCACTTCTTCACAATTTATTGCCCTTTGTTAAAATGGTATATAAGCCTCAAGTCTAGCTGCTTCTTTGAGTTCTCACTTCTTTTATTGTGAAGCTCCTGTGCACACAAAAATATTAACATCAATAAAAATCGTATGCCTTTTCTTCTGCTAAACTTTGTCAGTTTAATTTGCACGTACCCAGATACTGAATATGAGAGTAGAGGAAACATTTTTTTCTTTCCTACAATCCCAGGTGTGGAGATAATTGTGAAAAGGGCAGGAGGTGGGTTAGCAGCCTTTGCTGCACCCTCCAGGGAGCCTCCAGGGAGCATCTGGCAGCTGGTTTGACTCTTGAATTGACAACCTCATCCGATTCAGCACCTTCAGCTGCTGTGCCTGACAAATGGCTCAAGACAAGAAACCAACCACACAAAGAAGCCAGTGCACACTTTGCTCTGCCTCATCTTGACTTTCATGGGGCTTTGTGTGCTCTATGAAATGTTAATCCTCCAGGGTGAAACCCAAGTTAGTTTATCCTTAGAGTTACCAGGGCCAGTAGGGATGGTGAGCAATGAAGCACTAAATTTCCTTCCCTAAAATACAAGGGGTCTATTCAACAAGCTCACTGTTGCAGCACAAAAAGCTATTCTTGTATCAGATCAACAAAGGGAACTGGTCCAAGTGCAAAGACAATTTGAGGTTTATGTTCTGTTTCCTGTGGAAAAGTGAAACCCAAGGGAAGACCACTGGTAGGACACAGCAGGCCCCACAAAGGTGCAGCATTTCTTAAACTTAAGTTCTGATCCAGGAGGTTTGTGCTGGGGACTGAGAATCCATACTTTAACAAGCATTCCTGGGGGATTCTGATGCAGATTATTGGAGAGTTGCCCACATTCTGAGAAATACTCAATGGTGTCTGCCAAGATTCAATAGCAGATACCATTAAAATTATCAGGAGCACAAAGCCATGACAATATAGTAAAAGAATAAGTATAATTACATTTTCCAGGGTCCGGCTCAATCAAATTTTGCTTGGCCCACATAAATGCTAGTAGATAGGTATTTATAAACAATAAACACATGTTTCAAGTCCTGAACTGTACTTTTAAATAGAACATTAGGAAATAGTCATTATACATAGAGAACAGACTGGTGGTTGCCAAGGAGGAAGGGTTTGAGGGAGGGATGGAGGGGGAGTTTGGGGTTAGCAGATGGAAGCTTTTATATATAGAATGAACAACACGGTCCTACTGTATAGCACAGAGAACTATATTCAATATCCTATGACAAACCATAATGGAAAAGAATATTAGAAAAGAATGTATATATATGTATAACTGAGTCACTTTGCTGTACAGCAGAAATTAACACACTATAAATCAACTATACTTCGATAAAAGGTATTAAAACTGAAAAAAGAAATAGTCATTACAGAACATTATTAAGTTGTAGTATACAAAATCAATACACAAAAACCTGTTGTGTTCCTTATATTATTATACACTAATAATGAACTATCAGAAAGAGAAATTAAGAAAATAGTCCCATTTACAATTGCATCAAAAAGAATAAAATACCTAGAAATAAATTTAACCAAGGAGGTGAAAGATGTGTATATTGAAAACTACAAGACATTAATGAAAGAAATTGAAGAAGACACAAATAAATAAAAAGATATTCCATGCTCATGGGTTGGAAGAATTAATATTGTTAAAATGTCCGTGCTACCCAAAGCAATGTACAGATTCAGTGCAATCCCTATCAAAATTCCAATGGCATTTTTTCACAGAAATACAACAAACAATCCAAAAACTTTTATGGAACCATAAAAGCTCCCAAATAGCTAAAGCAATCTTGAGAAAGAAGAATAAAGCTGGAGATATCACATTCCCTGATTTCAAACTATATTACAAAGCTATAGTAATTAAACAGTATGTGGTATTGGCATAAAAACAGAGACATAGATCAGTGGAAAGAAGAGAGTCAAGAAGTAAACTCACACATATGACAAAGGAGCCAAGAATATACAATGGGGAAAGAGCAGTCTCTTCAATAAATGGTGTTGGGAAAATTGAACAGCTGCATCCAAGAAGACTGCCTTGAAAGGTGATGAGTTCCCCATCACTGGGTGAGTTCAAGCACTGGACAACGATTTGGCGTCCTCTATATCTGCTATAGAGGATATTTCAGCATCAGATTGGACCAGATAATCGTTCAAGTTCCTTGCAATTCCAAGAATCAGATTCTCTTAAAGGATAACTCAAAAATTCAAAAGTAAACCTATAGGCTTAAAAACTACCAAAATTGCTACCCAACGTTCTTTCATGCAAAATGGAATCAAGGTGAGTAGAAACTCTAGTACCGTATACACTGAATACTTTAAAAGTTTGAAGGAATAGAACTCTTAAGATGTATCTAAGCTATCTGAAACGTACATCAAAATAAGAGGAGTATGGGACAAAGAACAATGCAATAGCACCCTTGGCTGATTTTCACAAGCCCCAAATAGTTAATCATGAGGGGCAATTTCTTTAAATTACACTCAAATTGTATGCTTTCTAAGGTCTTGGAGTATTTTAGCTTTTTGATTATTGGGATCCATAAATGTATAATAATCTTTTTCAAATCTTTATAATTAAATTGACTCTTGGTAGGAGAACAAAAGCAAGCATAAAAAGAGAATCTGTTTTCCATAGCTTTTCCTATATAGAATAAAATGGTACTTAACAAGAAGTAAGCAAGCAGTGATTGGGTAACATAAATCGGAGCTAGCACATTGATTTCTTTTACTGAGTAGCTTGTTTCCTGATATTAATTCAGGCAACAGGGTGTTCTCAGACATCTCCCTTCCACTTAAGAGAACTGCATTCTTTAATATATTTATTTATTTATTTATTTTTGGCTGTGTTGGGTCTTCGTTTCTGTGCGAGGGCTTTCTCTAGTTGCGGCGAGCGGGGGCCACTCTTCATCGCGGTGCACGGACTTCTCACTGTCGCGGCCTCTCCCGTTGCGGAGCACAGGCTCCAGACGCGCAGGCTCAGTAGTTGTGGCTCACGGGCTTAGTTGCTCCGCGGCATGTGGGATCTTCCCAGACCAGGGCTCGAACCCGTGTCCCCTGAATTGGCAGGCAGACTCTCAACCACTGCGCCACCAGGGAAGCCCGAGAACTGCATTCTTATGTCAATGCCGCTCACTCTCATAATGGCTGGACAGCTCAACTGGCTAGAGCACATTCATTCAGTATACATTTATTGGGCACACACTATATGTGCAGTGAGGCTAGGCACTCTGGGCAGAGTAAGATTTAGTCCTAGTCCTCCAGCTAGGGTCATGGGTCAGTTCAAGGGTCATGGTAGCACTGTAGGAAAGTTAAACAAGAAGTTAATAATAGCTGATGTTTTGGTAGCATTTTTACATACATAAAATACTCTCCTATGACTGTCGTAAGCCAAACAAAACAGGTATTTTTTTAATTGAAATATAGTTGCTATACAATATTATATATTACAATATAGTGATTCACATTTTTTAAACGTTATACTCCATTTACTGTTGTTGTAAAATATTGGCTATATTCCCCGTGTTGTTCAATATATCCTTGTAGCTTATTTTATACTTAGTAGTTTGTACCTCCCACTCCTCCACCCCTATATTTCCCCTCCCCCCTTCCCTCTCCCCACTGGTAATCACTAGTTTCTTCTCTACATCTGTGAGTCTGCTGCTGTTTTGTTATATTCACTAGTTGGTTGTATTTTTTAGATTCCACATATAAGTGATATCATACAGTATTTGTCTTTCTCTGTCTGACTTATTTCGCTAAGCATAATGCCCTCCACATCCATCCACGTTGCTGCAAATGGCAAAATTTCATTCTTTTTTATGACTGAGTAGTATGGCATTGTATATATGTACCGCATCTCCTTTATCCATTCATCTGTTGATGGACACTTAGGTGGCTTCCATATCTTGACTATTGTAAATAATGCTGCTATGGACATTGGGGTGCATGTATCTTTTTGAATTAGTGTTGTTGTTTTTTTCAGATATATGCCCAGGAATGGGATTGCTGGATCTCAAGGTAGTTCTAATTTTTGAGAAACCTCCATACGGTTTTCCAGGACAGGTATTATTAATGTGGATGAGAACACTGACGCTGGTAAGTGGTAGGTAGGAACCAGGCTGGAAGCCAGTCTTCAGGCTCGTGGCTACCTGTGTTTTCCGCTACACCATGCTGCTTCTATGAGCTTCCTCCAGAATTCTTTCGGTTTCAAGATGACAATTTAATGCTGCCCCCACTTCTTCCACACCTGCTCTTCTCTTGTCTGCGCTATTTGTGTCATGCATTTACTTAAGTAATTTATTATTATAAAGAACTGTTGCATTTTTTTTTAAAGAAATACTATATCTCTCAAGTGGTACACGTTTCAAATGGTTGAAAAGTACTCAGTGAAATCTCCTTTCCCCTCCAAACCCCCAGCCATGTAGATTCCTTCCCAGAGGCCTCCAGTTTCTTATGTATCTTTCTAGAGAAATTCTATGTGTACAAAAACAATTACATTTTATCTTTTTCTGTCATAACAATGGCAGAATACACTGTTGTAAACCTTACTTTTTTTTTCATAGCTTTTTTTAAAATAGAATTTTATTTATTTAATTTATTTATTTTTGGCTGCGTTGGGTCTTTGTTACTGCGCGCGGGCTTTCTCTAGTTGTGGTGAGCGGGGGCTACTCTTCGTTGCCGTGCACACGCTTCTCACTGCAGTGGCTTCTCTTGTCGCGGAGCACAGGCTCTAGTAGTTGTGGGCTCAGTAGTTGTGGCGCACGGGTGTAGCTGCTCCTCGGCATGTGGGATCTTCCCGGACCAGGGCTTGAACCCATGTCCCCTGCATTGGCAGGTGGATTCTCAGCCACTGTGCCACCAGGGAAGTCCCTCTTAGCTTTTTTTAGCTTGGTGGTTATTCCATAAAAAGATATATACAAATATTCTTTTTTCTTTTTTTTGGCTGCACCATGTGCAGCTTGCAGGATCTTAGTTCCCCAACCAGGGATTGAACCCGGGCCACCGAAGTGAAAACATCGAGTCCTAACCACTGGACCGCCAGGGAATTCCCTAAATATTCTTAATTGTATATTTTACAGCTGCAAAGTATCCCACTCTATGACTCTTTCAGAATTTATTTCATCAGTCTCAATGGAGATTTAGGTTATTAAAACAATTTTTTTCTATTAAAAGTAATGTTGCAATGAATAAATTTTTACATATTTTACACATTTTGCACAGGCGCAGACGCATGTGTAGGATACATCCCTAGATGTGCAATTGAATTGCCATGTCAACTAGCATATGCATTTGTAACTTTGATAGATATAATAGTTATTAATAATATAATATCATAATACATTATGATATTATATTAATAAACTATGGAACTGTCACTGTGGCAAAGTTTTCTGCAGGTTACTTTGCAAAGATAAGTAAGGCCTCAACTCTTCGATCCAGGAAAAGATAAGATGTAAAAATAACTAATTTACAAGGTATATGGTGTCATTTGAGTCAGAATAAAAAAGAGCTAGATTGTAAACTCCATAAAAAGTCAGGGGCTGTGTCTCTCATCATCTTTTATCCTCAGTGCCTAGCACAGGCCCAGTACTTAGTAGATGTTCAGTATATATTTGAACAAATCAGTGAATGAGTTAGTGAATTCAGGAATGAGATCAGAGAATTATCAATAAATCTCTATTGGATCAGAAAGTGAATGAGTTCAGCTGGGGGGATCAGTCATGCCTTCATGAAGGGGGTAATGACACTTGTCACCATCTCTTACATTTCATATATTACTCAGAAAAAAAGCACATCAAATTTTGTTTCTTCATAGTTACAACTTTCTCGTACAACTTTTCAGTTTTCTCAGAATTTCTATTTGTCTTTCTCGATTAGAAGAGACATATAATTTCAACTCAGCAAGAGCACACAGTTATACTTCTGGATTATGAATCACATAGTTTGTGTGATTCTTCTTACGTTCTTCAAGCACTCTTCTGACTTTGAGGTATAGTTTGAACTGATCGCTTTCCAGTTACACAGCTATTATACTGAGGTTTCTTTTCTTTATGGTTCCTCTATTTGTTATGGTCAGTATCTTCCTCTTTCTGGATTTTTCACTTTTGCTCTCATCATTTTTTTTTCCAGAAGAGTGTAAATTCAACTTTTAGAGCTGTCCAAATATATCTTTATTTTGCTCTCATATATGAGGTGTTTTGAATGGTTGTAGAATTTCAGATTTGAAATCATTTCCTCTAGAATTTTGAAGACGTTATTCTAGCATCATTTCTAGCAACCCATGTTATAGACAAAAAGCTGTATACCTATTCATTACTTTCTTCCTTACTCTTCGAATAAAGAAATTTCACCAGAATAGAATGTATATAGATACAGAATAGATGCACATATAATGTGTATGTATGTGTGTGTCTGAGAGAAATAATTATTTCAGGTGGGTCTTTCAATCTAAAAACTTGAGTCTTAAATTCTGTATGACATCACTTACATGTAGAATCTAAAAAATACAACAAACTAGTGAATATAGCAAAAAGGAAACAGACTCACAGAGAACTAACTAGTGGTTACCAGTGGGGTGGGGGTGCAATATAGGGGTGGAGGAGTGGAAGGCACAAACTATTCGGTGTAAAATGGGCTCAAGGATGTATTGCACAACACAGGGAATATAGCCAATATTTTGTAACAACAAAATGTAGTTGGAAGGTAACCTTTCAAAATTGTGTAAATTTTTAATTAATTAAATAAATAAAGACTTGAGTCTTTAACTCAAGGACATTTTCTCTCTCTCTCTTTCCTTCATCTTCTATTCTCTATTTTTCCCCCTCTGGAAGTTCCACTTGACAAATATTAAATCTCCTGAGTCTGTCCTCTCGGGCTTAATTTTTCTCCTGTATTTTCCATCTCCCAGTGGACACAGTGACCTGGGGTGTTTTGCTGAAGGCCTCCTCCCCACACCTGCACTCAGAGTTGCCCACTCAGGCCTCTCACCCAGTAAGAGGCGGGTTGGGGAAACAGACCTACACCACCTCTGCAGGAAACAACGCAGTTTGGGAAACGTAGTTTTATTCCAACCAACAAAAATCTCAAAACCACTTAAAACTTCAATGCACTTTGCCTGAGTATTCCTACTTTGAATCTAAGCTTTGGTTGTACACTTCTTAATTTAGCAAATTCTAAGCTTTGAGCTGCGTATCTGCTTTACGTTCTAATATTATTCTCTACCCATATACTGATGCCAGATACACACTGAGTTATTACTGATAATAAGCTGTTCGATACTTCCTCTATTGGATTCATTCCTTTGCTGGTCTGTGTGGGTGCAAAATAAGGTTTTACTTTCGAAAATATTTTCAAATACTTGCAATTACACTTAAACTCCAGAATAAATAGTTGCAGCGTGCTTTTTTTTTTTTTAAAGTATATCAAGAGATGCAACAGCATCCAAGTTTAGGCCTTTCAGAGGGCAGAACCAGCAGAAGAGAGTCCAGCTGGCTGGACTCAACTGCAAGCATTAGTTCTTCGGTGAGGGTCTCAAGGTTTTTCTATCCCTCTCCATGCCGTGGGGAAGGGGGAGAGGATTAAATTTGTATACGGATGCAAAATACAATGGTGACCTATGATCATAATTCATACAGCTAATTTCATGTACTTTGGCCAATTGTATCATGTTCCCAACAGGTCCAAGAAATTTCCCCTTCTGTAACCTGAGGTGCGGGGACGCCAGGGTCGGGGCCTCCAAAGGAAACCACAGGGGTCATTCAGGGTTGGCTTGCTCCATCAGGACGCCGCCCCTTCTTCTCGCCTAAGTAGGAGAGGACGCCCACCAGCTAGCACCTCCCCTGAGGCCCAGCTGCCCCGCACGCTCAGGAGCCAGACCACCTTCTTCAGGTGTCCTTGGAATGCAGTGCTGGGGCAGGGACTCCGGTCCATTCCCGCCGGCTCGCCTTCCCTGAGTGGGAAACCCAGGCTCCACGCCCTGAATACCCATTGGTAGCCAAGACTGGCGACTCTCCCGCTGGTGTGCGGGTGGCGGGCGAGGCCACTTCGATCCTTAAATAGCCCCTTCTCTGAGGGACGGGGAATATGAATATGCAACACGAGCTCCTCCAGACGCCACTGGACATGCGGCCTGTTTAATATTCATGATGCCTCGTGGGCCCTCAGGACGCTAACAAAGGAATCGCGAGATGTTAGGGGGGCGGGCTCCACGAGGCAAAGCGTCCTCTGATTGGTTGTTCTTAGAGGGAGGTTGCCTTCGATTGGGGGGTGTGAAAGGTGGAGCTGTAAGTTTGGCATAGGGCGGGAGATTTGAATACCCATTTTCTGTGTTCCAGGCTGTGCGGAAGTGCTTTTTTTTTTACCAGCACTACAACCATAAAGAACATATTCCGAGCACTGTACTCTTAGTTTGGGAACTCCAATCCACTCATTTTCTAGATGGAGAAACTACTCCTGACTCCTAGCCCTGGGTTCAGCCACCGCCCCCGGCCGGAAGCTGAGGGGCGGGCCCAGGGTGCGAGACCCGGCCCCTCCTCCTACCTCCTCCTATTAATTACTCGTGGCCGGGGCAACCCCAGGAATCTCTTGCGGCTAACTCCATGCAGGGCCGGGCTTGTGGCTTAGTGGTCCCGGGACGGCCTGCGGCTGCGAGGGCCTGAAGGTCCAGCCCAACATCGCTGTACACCTGGGGAGTCCGAGACCCAGTGAGAGCAGTGCGGCCCGAGGTGGCCCAGCCCGCAGCAGGACCAACGCCAGTCGCAGGTCTCCTGACTCCCAGCTTGGTGTCCCGCGTCTTCGTGGTAGGTTGAGATGGCCGAGCATCTGGCCTGAGCGCTCCCAAGCCACATCCCTGTGTCCCCGGCGCTGGGGGACAACACAGAACTCGCGCCTGCTTAGAGCCTTCTAGGGAAAAAGCAGCTTCGCGGCAGACCCCGCCCCTTTTGCCCCGGTGACGCGTCTCCGGTTGCCATGGAGACTGCGCTGTTTACAGCCCAGTTCTGCAAGAAGCCGGAGCTCCGGTTGGGGTAAGGAGGCTCCCATCCCGAAGTTGTGTAGTAGTTCTTTGTGGCGCTGAGGGTAAGTAAGCCCCGGCCCTACACCACCAACCCTTAACTGCATCACACAGACCTACCCAATGCCTTGTGCCCATTGGTATCAGCCCGAATTTAGGTTTAGTTTCGACCTCAGCCCTAATTTCGATTTCTCTGGGAGCTACTCAGACTTATCCAGAAATCTTGGGTTAATTTTTGAGCCCCACACTCACACTTGGCCGAAGCCATAGGAGGGACTGGATTAGGAGACCCCATGTTGTCAGAGGGAGCCGGGTGGCCTGGGGCTCAGCCTGGTCAAGATCTGACTCCGGGTCCCTCCTTGTATGTTTGAAGGACTTCAGAGATCCAGAAGCCTTTAAGAGCAGGCGCTCAGATATATATTTTGGGTGAGGATGTGGGTGGGGGCAGTTTTTAGCCTTGTCTGAGGACGGCAGTTCTCACAGTCAGAGCTGTGTGCAGATGAGGTGGTGAAATGTTGGTCTTTCTGCTGCTGCTGGTCTCTGCCTGCTGCCTCCTCATGTGTTCCTCTTCTTGTTCTCTCCTTTTCTTTGTCCTGGGAAGGTTTTGTTTCTTTCATCTGCTGAACAGGCTCAATACCCAGTTGTCAGTTTACAGATGTCACAGTTGTTCTTTTTAAGAAAACATGTCTGGGTTCATCTGTTTGGCAATACGTACTAAAACTGAACACTGCCTTATGACCCAGCAATTCTAATGCGTTATAAAAATGCATGCATATGTTCACCAAAAAACACATTGTCTCTAAATGAGAATATTCATAGCATTCTCATAATAGTGCCAAACTGGAAGCCCAAATATCCATAAACAGTAGAAAAGAGACACAAATTTTGGTATAATCATACAATGGTATACTACACAGGAATGAGAATGAACAAACTACAAGTATATGAACAATACTGATAAATCTTACAAGCATAATGCTGAGCAAAAAAAAGTCAGATATAAAAGAGTACATAGTGATTCCATTTATATTAAGTTCAAAAATACCAAAACTAATTTATAGTGTTAAAAGTTGGAATAGTGGTTACTGTGTGGGTGAAGAATAGTGGTCAGAAAGAGGCGTGAGGTGCTGGTAATGCTTATTTCTTGATCTGGGTGCTGGCTGTCCAGAGGTTTTCATTTTGTGTACACATTATGATTTATGTACCTTTTGGTATGAATGTCACACTTTAATAAAAACTGACATTAAAAAAAGGACAACTTGCTTTCAATGAATCTAAAAAAAAAATTCTGCTTTTGATCAGGACTTTAGAAACCTCAAATGGCCAAACTACTACAACATCCACCCAAGTTCTTGCCCTCAGAGTGGCACATTGCTAACAAGAACCAATACCACAGAGCAGAGGCCCAAAGGTCCCGGTCCGAACGCCTGGTGGCAGAAAGCCAGAGGCTTGTGAATGAAATTGAAAAGACCACAAGAAAATCTCAAAGCGATGTGAACAAAAAACTAGGTAAGATAACACATTTGGTATATTTGTGAACATGTTTGGATGATACTGTTGAGGTATGGCGATACTGTCATTTGCATTTCATGTGCAGGAATGGCAATGTATTATCTTGAAATATTAGGGAGAAACGTGTATTCTCTGGGCTCTGTCTTTAAGTTCACTGCCCTAAGGTAGAGACATGGTAACCCAGTCTGATTTTCAGCCATTCATCAGACATTCTTTTACTGATTCGATACATATCTGTTGAGCATCTAAGAGCATCTATGGACAAAGCCCTGGGAATATCACAGAGGATGATCAGAGCCTCAGTTTTTGAGGGGCTCCTGGATTGAGGAGGAGAAAGATAGAAAAATGAATAATCAAAGTATAACTAGATAGGAGCTGGGGGAAGGGGTACAGAAGTGAGGGTGGAGTCTGCCCTGGAGAATTGGGAAAGACCTCCTAGAGAGGAACATTTGAGCTGAATCTTAAAGAAAGAGTAACGCTCTCTTGACAATCCCATTCCTACGAACACAATGTAAAAGGTGGTGCCCTTAAATAAGCAAAACAAGAATAAAAATAAGATGAAACAAACAAAAGTCCCAAATGCCAAAAAGTGATAAACCAGAGGTCACAAACTCAACAGTCTATCAGAGTTGGGCAGGTAACATAAGGGTTTGAATAAGACCCCTAAGACAATAGGGAGTGGTGGGGACTGAGGGTGCCTGGAGAACATGTGCTCCATCAATTTCAACCCATTTTTTCCCAAGAAAGAATATGGGCCCAGTGTTGCCGAGTTCCTTGATTTTTTTTTTTTTTTTTTTTTTAGAAAATCTGGAAAGCTGGAATTTTACCCACGTTTTAAATGCTAGCAATTGATTTGATATATTTATAACACTGGGCAGGATGAACAAACACACCTATAAACAAAGCCTGGTCTAATATTTATAACACAGGGCAGGATGAACAAACACATCTATAAACAAAACCTGGTCTAAGGGCTGCTAGTTTTCAACCTCCCATAAACCAAAACTTCATTCAGGCCTGCAGGGTTAAATGTTAGGCTTCTCCTGATGGGTTGATGCTTACTCCTGACACCAGCCTATAGGTAGACCTGATCACACTAGACAGTAAAGCATTCTGGTTGACAAGCCGTGTCCCTGCAGACAGAGCTCCCAGTTAGTATTTTAGCATTTTATTCTCAAATATGATCAGATGAGGATCACCAAACATGTGAGGGAAGGTTCTAAAATGGCAAACACTGAAACAAACAAAACTAAAGAAAGTACACAGAGCAAAAGAAAAAAATAACACTATAAGATCCTCAGGGAATTTAGAAAAGACATTGCATCTATGGAACAAGAAGACTCTTAAAAAAGAGAACATTCAGAGAACAAGAAAGTGTTCTTGGAAATTAAAAATATGAGAGCAGAATATTTTTTTAAGTCAAAAGAAGGGTTGAAAGATAGAGTTGAAGTATCTCCAGAAAGTAGAAAAAAAAGACAAAGAGATAGATAGAAAACAAGAGAGAAAAGACAAGAAAATTAGAGGATCCATCTGGGAGGCTCAATACCTATAGGAATTCCAAACCCTCCTACACTGTTGGCAAGAATGTAAATTGGTACAGCCACTATGGAGAACAGTATGGAAGTTCCTCAAAAAACTAAAAATAGAACTACCATATGATCCAGCAATCCCACTCCTGGGGATATATCTGGAGAAAACCATAATCTGAAAGGATATATGCATCCCAGTGTTCATTGCAGCACTATTTACAATAGCCAGGACATGGAAGCAACCTAGATGTCCATTGACAGATGAATGGATAAAGAAGATGTGGTACATATATACAATGGAATATTACTCAGCCATAAAAAAGAATGAAATAATGCCATTTGCAGCAACATGGGTGGACCTAGAGATTGTCATATTGAGTGAAGTAAGTCAGACACAGAAAGACAAATTATCGTATGATATCACTTATATGTGGAATCTAACAAATGAACTTAGTTACAAAACAGAAGTAGAGTCACAGATGTAGAAAACAAACTTATGGTTACCAGGGGATAAGGAGGGGAGGGATAAATTGGGAGATTGGAACTGACATATACACACTACTTTATATAAAATAGATAACTAATAAGAACCTGCTGTGTAGCACAGGGAACTCTACTCAGTACTCTGTAATGGCCTATATGGGAAAAGAATCTAAAAAAAGAGTGGATATATGTATATGTATAACTGATTCAGACCTGAAACTAACACAACATTGTAAATCAACTATACTCCAATAAACATTTTTTAAAAAGTTGTATAAGAAAGTAAATTTATCATAGTATCATGATATCATGGTTTGGGTGTAAATAATATTTACATACCTACAATAACATAAACAAACATTAAATTAATATTTAACAACATGGTGACACAGCTATATTGGGAAGATTGAAAGATCAGAAGTGTGTTGTATAAGTCGTATAAGAGCAAACTCTTATCTTTCATCATAGGAAATCAATAGGTAATCTTAAAACTGATAATGAATAAATAGCAATGTAAGCAAATGCCAGAAGAAATACTAAAAGTGTTTAAAAAGCGGTTGCTTCCAGAAAGTGGGAGTGGGTACGGATGGGTCAGAGAATTGTAATACTTGTAAAACTATTTGACTTTCCAAACAATATACATTTGTGTCTTTGACAAAATTAAAAGTTATTAAAAACAGTGGGCTTTGAAGAATTAGAGTCAATGAGTGTAGAATGGTCTTTGGATTAATTTGATGTTGAATGTAAGAAGAAATATATTCTTATTTCCTTCCTTCCCTCCCTCCCTCCCTCCTTCCTTCCTTCCTTCCTTCCTTCCTTCCTTCTTTCTAATAAACTCAGAGATGTAAAGATGCCCCAAGTAGCACAACTCTAAGAAGAAAAGAAAGTATCTTGGGTAGGTTTACAATAGTCTTCAAGTTTCTAATCTAAGAGTTGGCTACATTGGGAATAGATTAATCCTGGTGTGACTTCTCTGTGTGCTTCAGAGCAGAGGCTTGAGGAAGTCAGGTTCTGGAAGAAGGAGTTAGATGGCAAACTTGAGCAGCTGGTGCATGCGACCGAAAATCTACTCATCTATCAGACCAGACTGGAGAAAGCCCTGGAGAGCTTTAAAGAGCCCTTGCACATCACTGAGAAGTGTCTGGAATACAGGTAGGAGGGAAGGTTCCTCTAATGAATCATCTGTTGTAAGAAATGAATTGCGAAGAGGTAAAAGCTGACTGTGCTAGGTGATGGGTTAGAATGAGACAAATGAGCATGTGTTCTTTTAGAGCCTGAAATTATCTCAGCATGCCCAGGGTGCTGGGCAGTGGAAGGAGCACTGGACTTGGCTCATGTCTAAACTCTGCTCTTGACTAACTTAAATATAAGTTAGGACTAGGTTTGGCAGTGGGTAATCAGAAAAGGGCAAAATAACATTGAACTTAGATCATTTCTTTCTCTCTCACGTTTAAGGAGTCTGGAGATAGTTCAGGGTTGGCATGGTGTGCCACAGTGTCAGGCTTCCAGGCCTTTTCTATCATGTTGCTCCACTATCTTGTTGCTCCATGTGCGTGGTTTTTACTCCCAAGGTTACCTCGTGATTCACGATGGCAGCTGGAGCTCCAGTCATTATGTCTACATGCCAACAAGTAGGAATAATAAGGGTTTGGCATTCACCGTTTCTGCTTGTATCCCGTTGACCAGAGCTTAGTCCATGGCCACACCAATAGAAACTGGGAAATGGTGGTCTTTATTTTGGGCAGGCAGAGCAGATACAGTTACTAGAGGACAAGTCTGCTCCTATACGCAGAGCCACATGGAAGCACTTTGTAATCCAGAGAGCACTGTGCAAACATACCTTTTTACTATAATTTCCCTCCTGTAAGTCCTATGAGTAGGATGATCCTCTCTGCTCTGGGGTGATGCTGATTTGCAGACCTGAGGCCTGTCACAGCCCTAGGGGGAGCACCCTTCTGCCAGCAGAGGCCCCTCCAACCGAGTGCATCCTCCTTGCTGGCTATTGAGTGAACCCTCCCAAATGCAGATCTTTCCAGGTCACTCCATGCTTAGAATCCTTTCATTACAATCCTTTGCCCTAGTACCTTCAAAATAAAGTTCAAACTTCTTAGCTTCAAAAGCAAGGTCCATCATGGTTGGGGCCCCAGTGACCCCTCCAGGGCCATATCTCATCCCCAACAGTGGGATGTACTTAGGGGTGCTGAGCTGCTTGCAGTTTCCCAAATGCACTGTGATTCTGTCCACACTCTTCCTCCTTCCCAGAAAACTCTGTTACCTCTGTGAGCTTAGCCAGGACCCCCTCTGCAGCAACCAGGCAGCAACCTCCCAGCCAGATTTAGAGAGTTTGTGAGGCAAAGGGAAGTAGCAGGTGATCAAAGAGGCCAACATCCAGTTGGCTCAAGTCTACACCTAAGGGAAACTAGGATGTAGAGGACATACATGGATTGAGCACATGCTCCTCTGTGGCAGGTACCGTGCTATCTGCTTTCTTATCTCCTTTGTCCCTTGCCACAACCCTAGGAAGTACTAATAGTTATCCCCATTTCACAGATGAGGAAACGAAGGCACAGATAAGTTATACAGCGTGCCTGAGGTCACACAGCTGGTGAGTGGAGACTTCCTCCCTAGCACTGTCATGCAGGTGGAAAAGAATAAACTATCAGACAGTGACTGATCAATTTTGGGAGTAAGTGGTTAAAAACATGAGTAATGCCCAGTTAGTTCTGTGACATGGGGTGAGTTACGTAATCTCTCTGAAACTCAGTTTCCTCACCTGTACTTGAGAGGTTACGTGAGAAGGAATATCCACATGAAAAGCTCAGCACAATGCTTGTCTCGTAGTAAGTGCTCAGTGGTGGGGGTACTATTAATTTTGGCATTATTATGACTATTACTACTGTTACTATAAAGCATCTTTTTGGATTCAATCCTTGTCAGAGGACTAGGATCAAGGAAGGAAACATATGTCTTTAAAATTCTAAGTCAGAAGACAGTGTTCCCAATAAACAGGTAAAAAGTAAAAGGCTTCAGAACCGATGGCCAAATTGAGGCCAAAAAGTCCAGCTGGCATTTTTCAGACCAAGTAACCAGTCACCGATTAATTTTTCCTCATTACGTTTTGGATATTTTGAAGTCGCATAGACACCAACTAATGTACATCCCCCATCACATCATCCAGATGGATTTGGTCCAGTTGTCCCGACAGTTTTAAAAGTCAGCAGATTTTGAGTTGCCTTCCTCCGCGCGTGGGATGACCGTCCACCTTTCTCTCGGTCAGGGAGAAGCGAGTTGGCGTTGACTTGGTCCACGATGAGGTGGAGCAGGAGCTGATCAAGGAGGCCGAGATCATCCGGGGGGTGACGGCCCTGCTGACCCGCACCCTGGAGGAGACGTCCGAGCAGATCAGGTATGGCCGTGTGGGGCCTGCCCTCACATCTCCACTGGGCGTTATCTAGAAAAGGTGGTGCCCACCAAGGCCGTGCTCCATGGCCCAGAAAGAATGGGATTTAATACCCTACAAGCACTTTCCATGCTCCAGGGTGGCCCGGGAACACTCAGAATGAGACCAGGACAACCTCTCACACATGACAGTCACCCTCTGGTGGCGGGGTTGGGGTGCGGCCAGATTTCACCCCTGATTGTAAACTGGAGGACACTGGAGCTGACCTCTCACAAACAGGATGCCACAGTGGTGACATCCGAGAATGTCACATTTGGAGGGAAGATCTTGAAGTCCTGGCTTGGATACATTAATTTGTCACCGAGTGTCTAATGGCGTGTGTGTGTGCGTGTGTGTGTGTGTTGTGGGGATGGGAAGGTGGGAGGAAGTGTCGCCATATTGCACTAGACTGGATTCATTTTCCATGGTCTCCCAAGAACCTGGTATAGGTGCCACCTAGGCATTCCAGAGGGAGAAACCCAGTTTACCTTCTCCCTTCAGGCTGAACCGCTCTGCCAAGTACAGTCTTGAAAAGGACTTGAGGGACAAGTTTACAGCCCTGACCATTGATGATATCTGCTTCTCACTCAACAACAACTCGCCAAACATCAAATATTCTGAGAACGTCGTGAGGGTTGAACCAAAGTGAGTGGGTCCCTGCTGGCCTGGCCCTGCTGTCCTCCTCCCTGCTGTGTGTCATCCTAGTGCTTCTCAGAGAGGCAGGCAGGACCTAGCACATCATCCTGAATGCAGGCTGAGAGCTGGGAAGAGGCAGGCTTGGGGCAAAGGCAGGCGCTGAGCAGTGAGTACCCTGACACAGGACCCAGAGGCGCCTCGGTCCTCCGGGTTGCCCCCACTTTAAGAAAGTCTGATATAAAAAAAAATTTTGGCGGGGGGCCATACCATGCAGCATGCAGGATCTTAGTTCCCCGACCAGAGTTTGAACCCACGCCCCCTGCAGTGGAAGCGCGGAGTCTTAACCACTGGACCGCCAGGGAAGTCTCTGATATAAAATCTTTAAACCTTTCAAATTTATTCATTTACCTATTTGCATTTTTAACAAGTAAAAGAATTTAAAAATGTAGAAAGGGCAAGTTAATAATTTCCCCATATCTACTCCTTTCTATCATTACACTCCCCGAGATAACCAGTGTTATCTGTATGTTCTTACAAACATATGTACACACTCACCTACACAAATAAATTTTGTTTCTTTACAAAAATGGGATTGTACCATGTACCTTTTCTGTAACATCTATCTTACATTTTTCAAGTAACATTACATCACAGACCTAACTCATTCTAATTTTTAAAACGTTCTTTTTGAAGTAAAACATACATATAGAAAACTGCACAGGAGTTCCCTGGTGGTCCAGTGGTTAGGACTTGGCACTTTCACTGCCAGGGCCCGGGTTCAATCCCTGGTTGGGGAACTAAGATCCCACAAGCCATGCGGTGCAGCCAAAAACAAAGAAAGAAAAGAAAAACGCACAAATAATAGTAAACAGTTTAATGAATTATCATTGTTTTAGTTATCTTTTGCTGTATAACAAGGTACCCCAAAACTTAGCAGCTTAAAAACAATAACCATGTGTCATCTCCCAGCTTCTGTGGGTCAGGAACCCAGGCATGGCTCAGCTGGGCGCCTCTGGCTCACATCTTATGAGGTTGTAGCCAAGGGGTCTGCTGAGGCTGCAGTCTCATCTGAAGGCACAACCGTGGTGGGGGGGGACCCACTTCTGAGCCGACTCGTGTGGTCATGACAGGCCTTGCCACCCGAGCCGCTCCACGGAGCTGTCCCAGGACGTGGCAGCTGGCTTCTCCCACAGCGAGTGATCCAAAAGGAAGCAAGAGAGAGAGGGCAGCCGAGACAGAAGCCACAATTTTCTTTCAACCTAATCCTAGAAATAACCTCTCATTATGTTTATTCATGAGAGATGAGTCAATGAGTTCATCCCACAACTCAAGGGGAGGGGACTATACAAAGGTGTGAATACCAGGAGACACAGGGGGTCATTGGGGACCATCTCAGAGGCTGCCTCTAGTCACACAGCAAACAATCTCCATGTAACCACCAACCAGGCCAAGAAATAAAACATTACCACCAACACCAGAACCTCCACCCTGTCCCCTCTTGATCAACACCTCCTCTTTCCTCCCCAAAGAGAACCACATTCCTGAGTTCTAATAGGTTTGTTGTGCCTACTTTTGCATTTATTAAATAGCATCATGTACTATGTATCTCGTGTGTCCCTTTCCTTCCAGTCAACATTATTTTGAGATTCCTCAAGTGTTATATAAAGCAGTTCCTTGTCAAACTAGCAATTTATTCATTTCTTTATAGCATTCCAGTATGGACTCACATTCTCCTATTTTATTCAGTGTGTTGTAATCTGTTACTATTATAATTTACTTTGATACTTAAATTGTCTCTACCTATGTGATCTTGACGAAGTTACTCCATCTTTCTGAGCCTCAGTTTTCCTCATCTGTCAAATGGGGGTATGAAAGTTAGCTCACTAGGCCATCGTGAGGATTAAATGAGAGGATGTCTGTAAAGTGCCAGCCCAGAGCCTGGCACAGAGTAAGTAGGTTTCCCCAAAGTGACAGTTATTGCCACTGACAGACCACCATTCGCTCTGCCTAGAGATGGGGAAACGTTCTAGGTGCTTCTGATGGTGGAGGGAGGCTTAACTTCCTGTGGGTTTCCAGTAGCTTGTCCTACCCCCATACCCACACATCCAGCCCAAATATGCTATGAGTGAATGCATGGGTCCTGTTTCAGCTCTGTGAGTCTGGAAGACTGGTTGGACTTCTCCAACACCAACGTGGAGAAGGCCGACAAGCAGAGGAACAACTCTCTGACGCTGAAGGCCCTCGTGGACCGAATCTTGTCCCAGACGGCCAACGACCTAAGCAGGCAACGTGACGTGGTGGACACCGCATTCAGGAATGGGCTGAAGGAGACCAAGGACGCCAGGGACAAGCTGGCTGTTCATCTGGCCAAGGTGAGCTCCCCGGGGGGACCATGGAAGAGCACCTTCAGAAGGTTTCACCCTGTAAACCTAGAATGGCCTTCAGGGCTTGTGATCCTGTGTACTAAGGAGTAGAGGTCACTCAGCTCTCTCCATCTTAGCAGCAGGCTTTGGGCTTTGGGGGACTGGAGCGGGCCTTGGCCCCGCTCTAGGCCTCCTTTCTTACTCATCGCTGCAAACAACAGGCTGTCTCCCCTCTCTGGGCCTTAGTTCGTCCTTCTGTGGAGCATAGAGATGTACCGTATGCTCTTATACGTTCTTTTTTTTAAAAAAAAAAGATTTATTTTTATTTATTTATATTGGCTGCTCCAGGTCTTAGTAGCGTCAGACGGGATCTTTGTTGCGGTGTGCATGATCTTTTAGTCGCAGCATGCGGACTTAGTTGCGGCACGCGGATTCTTCGTTGCAGCATGCGGATTCTTAGTTGCAGCATGCATGTGGGATCTAGTTCCCCGACCAGGGATCGAACCCGGGCCCCCCTGCATTGGGAGTGCAGAGTCTTACCCCCTGGACCACCAGGGAAGTCCCTTATACGTTCTTTATGACTCTGAAGTTCCGTGAGTTGAGTGCAACCGATTTCTCCAAACCCAGATGCAACTCTGGGATTCTGGCTTGTTGTCTGGTTATCCAGCCGTTTGCTGGTAAACTGGCTCCCGGAGGAGAAAAAAGCCCCTGATTTATAGAATTTGCAGATTTCTGTGGTGTAAATTCTTCCACCATGGTCAGTTTCAAGTTACCCATTTAACACAGGTCTGGCAGAATTCCTGAATGTTTAACAATTGGAGCCCAATAAGCCGACTCTGGCCCATGTCCCTCACCAGCAAGGACCGCTGGGTCCTGAGCATATGGGACCATCCCGCAGGCTAAGCTCAGGGACAGTGGGTAGAGTCCAGTGGAACAAGGGCTGAATTTGGACTGAGGACCTGTGGGCCCACATTCCAGTCCTGCAACAGACCAGCTGAGTGACTTAAGCAGACGCCTCAAGCTCTCTGAGCCTTCCGCCTCACCTGTAACACTGGGACAGCTACAGCTACCTGACGTGGCCACTGCTGGCCCACTCCTTGCTTTTCACTGATGGTGAGGCAGCCATGGAGAGCGGAAGGGACCCCAGGTGGCAGGTGCATCACTGGCAGCCTGGGACTAGAGCCCAGGCCTGCTCAGCTACCGAAACCTTGTCCTTCTGCTGCATTCCTCCCTTGCCTTCCATGGACCCAGAGTCTAATTGTAAGAAAAGATTTATCTCTGTGATGAGCAGGGCAAACCAGAATGCCATCAAAAGTTATACTGCAACAGTCCGCAAAACGACAGGTAGAAGAGCCTTGTGGGTAAGCGTGTAGAGCCTGGAGCCAGACAGCCTGGGTTCGAAATGGGGCTTCAACACTTGCTGTGTGATCTTGGGGAGGCTACTTAATGTTTTGTGTTCTTTTATGAGATGGTCAGTCACGTGCAGCCATAAGGAGACAGGGGGCTCAGGAAAAAACAAAGTTTATATTGTATTCACAGGTCCTAGAGACAGGAGGCAGGGCTCCCCACGCAGGGCCACATGGAGAACACACTAGTGTGGTCAGGCGGCAGACGACAGGAGCAAGGGGAAGGTGGAGGCCACGGCCTTTATTGGGGTTTCCTCAGGACGGGCCAGGCAGGGCAGCGGGAGCACTTTAGGATCAGCTAGTGTGAATAACCTCAGTGGGCTTTGGACTATGGAGTGGTCCCCAGTTGCCTGGCACCCGGCCCTGGGATGACTGAGGCAGAGGAAGATGGCCTCCTTGGCTGAAAGGGCAGAGAGAGGAGGGAGGGCTCTGGGCTTGCAGATCCAAGGCCTGCTCAGGCTGGTCCTTTGCCGTCTCCAAGAATCGAAGAGCCCAGGGAGGGGCAGTTTCTCCCAGCCAGAAAGGTTTTTTATGATGTCAGAACATCAAAATGCATAGAAAATTTAAAACATTATAATACACTTAAGCTGCCTGTTCCTGGGACTTCCCTGGCAGTCCAGTGGTTAAGACTCCGCACTTCCACTGCAGGGGGCACAGGCTCAATCCCTGGTTGGGGAACTAAGATTCTGCATGCACATGCCATGCTGTGCAGCCAAAACAAAAAAAAAGCTCCCTGTTCCTTGGTTTCCTCATTGATAAAATAGGGACAGCAACAGTACTCACCTCCCAGAGTGGGTTAGGGTAAAATTAGACAACCCAAATAAAGTATTTAGAACAATGCCTGGCACATACCGATTTTATACACACGCACATATATATACATACATTTACATAGTTTATACATATAATCAATATAATAGATAATCAATAAAAATTGGCTGCTGCTGCAGCTAATAATAGGAACAACAACAACAATAATAGTAATAATGATAAACGTAGCCAAAGACTAGTCAAGAGGCTTCCTGGTGGAGTAAGAACTTAGTCCAGGCCTTGAAAGATGGATCTGAGATAGGAAGGCAGCGGGGAGGAGGGTCCACCATAAGAGAAGAGGCAAGAAGCTGGGCTTTGCAGAGGCCTGTGAGAAGCCCCGTCCTGCCGGGGGAGATCCTGCAGGAGCTGGGAGCTGTGTGGCTGAGGCCTTGGCAGCAACATCTGAAATGAGCATCCAGGGACTCACCTGGTGGTCCAGTGGGTGCGACTCCACACTCCCAATGAGGAGGCCTGGGTTCAATCCCTGGTCAGGGAACTAGGTCCCACACGCATGCTGCAGCTATGAGCCCGCATGCCGCAACGAAGATCCCACGTGCCATAGCCAAAAATAAATAAACAAATAAATAAATGTTTTTTAAAAGTAAAATAAAATGAGCATCCAAAATGGTCTGGACAGGCTCGAATGATGGACTAAAACATATCAGGTGAGATTCCCTGCCCCCACCTGGAGATACCAACCTAGGCTCTATGAGAAAAGGCTCCAGCTGGTTATCACCTGGCTAGAAGCCTCCGTGGCCATGAAGAGGCTCAGCAAACGGAGGCAACGGCCTCCAAATTAAAGGGTAGGGACAGGCTTCCCTGGTGGCGCAGTGGTTAAGAATCCTCCTGCCAATGCAGGCGACACGGGTTCAAGCCCTGGCCCGGGAAGATCCCACATGCCGTGGAGCAACTAAGCCCATGTGCCACAACTACTGAGCCCGCGAGCCACAACCAGTGAGCCCGCAAGCCACAACTACTGAGCCCACGTGCCACAACTACTGAAGCCCATGCGCCTAGAGCCCGTGCTCTGCAACAAGAGAAGTCACGACAATGAGAAGTCCACGCACTGCAATGCAGAGTAGCCCCCGCTCGCCACAACTAGAGAAAGCCCGTGCACAGCAATGAAGACCCAACACAGCCAAAAATAAAAACAAATAAATAAACAAATTTATAAAGAAAAAAAGAAAAAAGAAACATTAAGAAAACCAGATGTAATGTGTGGACCTCATTCGAATTCTAATTTAAACATACCAACTCTTACCGAAATAAAAAAAAGGACACTGAGGGAAATTTGAACACTAGATTTTAGATAATAATAAAGAATCTTTCTTTCATTTGTGTGTGATAAAAAATATTGTCGTTATGTTAAAAGAAAAAAAAAGAGTCCTTATAACTTAGAAACATACTCAAGTATTTAAGACTGAAATGATATAATATCTGGGAGTTCCTTTAAAATAAATAAGCTGATGGCAGGGGTGCATAGAGGGCATTATAGATGAAACAAGATTGGCCGTGTATTGATCATTGCTTAAATGGATGCTGGGTCCATGAGGTTCATTACACTACCCACCTTCATGTATGTTTGGAAATTCCCATGATGAGAAGTTTAAAAATAAAAAAAACTTAAGGAAGAAATAAAATTTTAAACTAGTGAAATATTAATCTGAAAACCCGAGTAGCTTCAAAGGAATCTTTTCTTTGCACAAAGCCACCATCAAAGAAACCAACAAAACTCAGATTAAATTGCTCACCCTTTCTTCGGGCTTCTAGGGGGCAGAACTGGTACTGAAACAGAGAAGGACCCTATGGTCCTTGCTCCCCTCCCCCCATGTCCTCAGCCTGCCATCTGTCTGTGGAAAAACTTCAGCCAAAGAATAAGTTTAATCAGAGAAGTGAGAAAATACAGAAACAAAGGAAAACAGTCAAAGGAGACCAAGTAATAATAGTTTAGTCATTAAGCATAGTCAAGGACCTTTAGTTCCTCCTCAAGGGCTATAGATGATATTCTGAGCCGTATCCTGTGAGCTGTCTTATAGGTACTGAAACCCCCAGCAGGTGGAAGAAGTTAACTACATGGTGACCAGACTGTAGCCATGACATAAACTGCCACAATTCTGAGAATTGGTCTCAAGGAAATGGGAACAAACCGACACTGGAACTGAAGATTAATTGTACTTAAAACAATCAAGATGACGCTGGTCAGACCACCGATGACCAATACCAAGGTGACTGTCAGAGGTGACTGTGCTGTTTCTGCATGTAGCACCCTCCCTCCATCTATAAAAGCTCTTGCCCACTGATTGTCCGGTTGTGCTGGGGAGTTGGCCTTTGGACAGGCGTCTGCCCTCCCCGCCCGCCCTCCTGGTTGCCAGCATCCAAAATAAAGCAAACTTTCCTTTCCACCAACCTGGCCTCTTTGATGGTTTTTGAGTGGCGAGTAGCCGGACCCCACCTTCAGTTACAGTACTAGTGGGTGGATTGGTAAGGAAATAGGCAGCATTCCACTCATGATACAGAGGTACTTTATACCAAGGTAAATGGGCAGGCTTCAGCCTTTGCTGAGGGAATCTACATATTTGGGAAGGAGAAGAGGCAACAGTGGCCACTCGTGCCCATTCCATCTGTGAGGTTCTAAGGTTGGGTGAGTTACCTTGCCCATGAGCAATCACTGCTGTAGTGAAGAGGGATCAGACTCTTTCTGGGATCCTGCTTGGGTAGATATCAGAGGTGCCCTCTTCCTAACCTCCTAAGAGCATCTGCTGTTGAGGTTTTTTTTTTGTTTTTTTGGTTTTTTTAATAAATTTATTTATTTTATTTATTGTTTTTGTCTGCATTGGGTCTTCGTTGCTTCACATGGGCTTTTCTCTGATTATGGAGAGCGGGGGCTACTCTTCGTTGTGGTGCGTGGGCTTCAGTAGTTGTGGCACACGGGCTCAGTAGTTGTGGCTCGCGGGCTCTAGAGCGCAGGCTCAGTAGCTGTGGCACCTGGGCTTAGTTGCTCCGCGGCATGTGGGATCTTCCCGGACCAGGGCTCGAACCCGTGTCCCCTGCATTGGCAGGTGGATTCTTAACCACTGCGCCACCAGGGAAGTCCCTGCTGTTGAGTTCTGAGGAACACACCCCGGCCTCACCTCCTCTAATCCTTTCTGTAAGGTCATGGAAGAGATTGCCTCCCAGGAGAAAAATATCACAGTTCTCGAAAAAGCCATCCTTGACCAAGAAGGACCTGCCAAGGTGGCTCATACACGCCTGGAGACCAGGACACATCGGCCTAACGTGGAGCTGTGTCGCGACGTTGCACAGTACAGGCTGATCAAGGAGGTCGATGAGATCACCCACAACGTCGCAAGGTAGGCGCAGGGCTACTGGGGCTCCGTTTACACCTGGATTGTGAGCAGGGTTAGGCGATGTCATCGTGGGTGACGCCAGGTGGGCATAAAGACCTTTGCACCTTTCGTGTTTGAGGGGTTCTTTTCCAGAGGGCAGTCTCTCCTAACTCCCGCCAATTGCTGCCATGCAGGGAATGCATCCCGATGTTTACATTTTTCTGAAGTCCAGCTCCAGATGTTTAGGTAAAATCTACAGTTTTAAACGTTGGCAGTTCATGGGTTTGTCTGCCTTGTGAACATGGCCCAGGGCCACCAATTTGAAATCTCTGTCTTAAGGAGGAGAAAGGAGGAAGACACATCAATTTGGATCCTGCACTGAATATATGAATACATTTTTCCCCCTGAAATAGTGATGTAGAGCCATAAATTATTCCCTAATGTTCTTCCTCTTCTAGATTAAAGGAAACATTAGCCCAAGCTCAAGTAGAGCTGCAAGGCCTGAATCGCAGGCAGCTCGCCCTGCAGGAGGAGATCCAAGTCAAAGAGAACACCATCTACATCGATGAAGTGCTGTGTACGCATATTAGGAAGTCCATCCCTCCAAGGGATGGGGATGACCACGGGGAGTGGGCCGGGGGCCTTCAACCGGACACTGTCTGCTGAAAGTAGGATTCTCATTAAGCCATTCTCATTAAACAGAGTCATAAAACCGTAGAACAGAACTCTCATTTCAGGTGGGCAGAACTTCCAGTCAGCCCACCAAAGAGTCTTGGCTGGGGTTCCAGGCCTGCTCGGGGCCTGAGATTTGGGTGCAAAGCTCTATTCTGCTGCTGCTAGTGGTGCTGTGGTTGAGGCCAGTGTCCTCTTCTTGGCCTGAGGGTCCCCTTGGTTTAGTGGCCACAGTCCTGCCAGCAGGCCCCTCCTGGGCCTATACCATGCACTAAGGAGATCTGCAGCTGCAGACTCCAAACCACTGGTCTCTGGGCACCTCCTCTGTGTCTCAGCTGTCCCTGTCCCCAGAGAGCCTCATACAAGAAGCTGCTTCCAAACTGGGAGGTTCCACATCTGGGCAGGTCCAGCTCCACGCCCAGCGAAGGGCATGAAGAAGGCTAAGCTCTGGACTCCAGCCAGGCCTTCCCCAGGGCTCTGAGGCCAAGGTCTTCCTAGTCTCAGGAGCGGCCAGGAGAGGGAATGTGTCATTTGAACAAGTGAGCCAGAGGGTGGTGAGTGAATGATTGACCGCTCGAGGGGAGGTGGGCCGGCCTCCGGGCCCTGTTTGACTGTCCAGGCTCAGCTTACCTGATTACCTGGTTACCAGGGAATGCCACCCTGGGCCCTCCTTTTCCTCCTCCTCCCTCATTGTGACCCCACCACCTGCCCCATTATGACCCAGTCCTTCTCCCCCTCCCCCACCAGAGGAGTCTGGCTCCCAGTGACTATGTGGAGGCCGGGCGGCCCAGGCAGTCCTGGGACCCGCGGCCATGGGTGAGCAAACCCACTACCGAGCCCAGCCGTGCTCTGGCACCAACCCCAGGAAATGCCAGGACCTAGGAGACTCAATTCTTCTGATCCTGGGCAGCTTCATCTTGCTCAACGTGGGGATCAACGTGGTGACTCTGGTCAGGGCAGGATCTGGGCAGTGGGGTTGGGGGAGCCCTGGCGTCTTGAAGGGGCTGAGGTGGGAGGGCTGCTGGGGTGTGGCCGGACAAGGGTTGGATTTCAGGGCTCACCCTGCTCCCGGCCTCCCCCCTCCCCTGCTTCCCTCAGCTCTGGAGGCATCTGAAGAGCTCCTTGCGGACACTCTTCCGTCACGTTTTCCCCAAAGGTGAGTGGGCGCCAGCGTGGGCTCAGGGGATGTGGGCCTGTCCCGTTTCTTCTATCCCTGCCTCGATTCTCAGCCCCTCAGGAACCCAGGCCCTGTCCCATCTCGCCTTTCCCCGCAGACAAGCAAGCCAGCTGTGTAGGCAGCCATCGCATGTGCATGCGCTGCTCCGTGGATCCCAAGAACCTGTGCTCAAGAGATCCTTCCCGCTTCCGCCATCGCCCAAGCTTCCTGCTCAGGCACCCAAACCACCTTGACTCGTGGATACCAGACACAAAACATGAGGAGGCTTCTGGGTGCTGCTGGATGCCGCCTCAGTGTGGACGGGCTGGGGCTCCCATGGAGGCTCCACGGGGACTGTGGAAGGAGGGGGTAGTGGGAGCTGGCGAGGCCCCTCCGGTCACAGCCTTAAAGTCCCGAGCCACCTTTTACTCCAGGCAAGAGACATCTTCCAAGCTCCGCAGGATGAGCAAGGTGGACGTGCTTCCACTCCACCTGCCCCAAGAGAGCAAGACGAAGACCCCAGACTATGACCCAGCCCAGGCCCCAGGCCGGGCCCAGAACCGCCCCCCAGTTCAGCCCCCTGCGCATGCTCCTGCCAAGGCCCAGACCTTCTCCTCAGCCCACCCCCCATGAGCACACCACCCCCCAGGTCCAGACCCCCTCCCCAGCCCTCACCCCTGAGCGCAGCCCTGCCCAGGTCCATGGCCCTGAGCATACCTCAGCCCATACCCCAGCCCAGGCCCAAGCCCAGGCCCCCTCAAATGCCTCAGCCCAGTCCCTGGGCCACACTTCTGTCTGCACCCTGACCCATGCTCATCTGACCTATACCCATGCCAACACTCTGGTCCCTCCCCCACCTTCGGCCCCAGTCCCTCCCCCAACTTCTGCCCCTGCTACTACTCCTGCCCTAGCCCCTACACCAGCCCCTGTCCCGATCTCTGCCACAACCTCTGTCCCAGCGCTGGCCATGGCCCTGACGACCACTCCAGTCCCTTCCACCACCCCTACCCCCATCCTAGCTTCTATTCCCTCTACCTTGTCTGCCTTCAGCCAAGGCCTCTCCTCCGGCCAGGTGGTCTACGATGCCCGCAGGGTAAAGCAGAACGTGGTCCATGTGTGTCCCCCTCAGAACTCGGGGTACTCCAGAAAGGACTTGGGTACCGTCTCCAGGCCCCAAGAGGGGCATGGTCTGGTGAGCTCTGGTACAGCTGAGCAAACACTGAAGCAATGCTGAGCAAACACTGAAGCAATGTAGTGGGGACAGTGCCAAGCCCTCCACAGGATCCATACTGGGTTACCTGGAGTGGGGGAATATGGAATGGAAGATCTCACATGATGCCAAAGACAAATTTGTGCAGTCCAAGACCTTCCCTTACTGCAGCTTCCATCCTTGCAGTTCTGAGAAGAGAAACACGGACCCCCAGGCTCCAGTCTACCCCCAATTCCTGGTGTACTCCAAGGATGCTGCACCTTCTCAACCTTGCTTCCATTCTCCAACCAGTGCCCAGAGCTCACCATGCGCCATGCCTCCACCATGCACTCTTTCTCTGCCTCTTGTTTCTCCCAGATCCTTTGTCCTTCATCAACACAGCAACCACCAGAAGCCCTCCGCCTTAATACAACCCCCCACCTTTCCCCCAACCTCCAAGTCTCCTCCGTCTGTCCTCTCTTCCCAGGGCCCCATCCCTCCCCAGTTATCCACGACGTCCCAAACCCCAAACCAGCCCCAACCCCCTGAACTTCGTGAGAGTCTAGACCTCAACCAAGGCTCTGTCCTCCAAAGGACCCCAGGCCCTGCAAAAGAGTGTAGAGTTTCCAGAAACCCAGGCCTTACCCCAAATCCAGGCCTCCACAAGAACCCTCTAGGAACTGACTCTGTCCAAGCTTTGGGCCCACATCAGACCCGAAAGTTATTTAGATCTGAGGCAGTTCCTCGAAAGGAGGATGCAGGGCAGCACAGACCATGGACTTCTGTCCCGCCCAGTCAGAACTCCTGCTCTCCCAAGGCTCAGTTGACCTACAATGACCTGCAAACCTTCTCAGAGGTACCTGTGCTGATTGAGCTGCAATCATCCTCCCGGCGAGCAGGCAGCCAAGACTGGGTGTGCCACCCCATGGATACAGTTCCTCCAGCCTGCCAGAACTATCGCCAGATGTCTACGCCTCCCAAGACCAGCTGGAAGCCCTACTGTCCTGGGTCAGGCACCCGGCTAGGGCATGTGGTCTTTGACGCCCGCCAGAGACAGTTCAGAGCGGGCAGGGACAAATGAGAAGCTCTGTCTCCCAGGCGCCTTCACCGAGAGACATCCAACAACTCACCGGAGACCATCAAGGAGTGGGGATATCAGGGGACAGATATGCATGAGGAATAAAGAGACAAGAGACGTGTCCTGTGGTTGTGTGAGGACATCCACCCCAGCCCCATCCCACAGGGCCTGATGAGGACCTAAGCTATCCCTGCTTTCCCTCCATCGCTGTCTAGCTAAATCCGTTATCCCCAAGGCCCTAGAGCTGCACTGTCAATTACAGTAGCCACTAGCCAAATATGCCTATTAGAATATAAATTAGTTAAAATTAAGGAAAAGTAATTCTGTTAAAAATTAAGTTAAAAAGTTAAAAATTCTCTTCCTCAGGGAACAGAATTTCCCTGGCGTCCAATTCTGTTCCCTGGTGGTCCAGTTGTTGGGACTTGGCGCTTTCACTGCTGTGGCCGGGGTTCAATCCCTGGTCGGGGAACTCAGTCCCTGCAAGCTTCATGGCTTGGCCAAAAAAGAAAAAAATTCTGTTCCTCAGTGTCATGATCTTCTAAGTGCTCAGTAGTCACATGGAGCTAGCGGATACTGTATTGGACGGCACAGATTTAGAACGTTTCCATCATCATGGAAAATGCTATTGGAGAGCAGTGCTTTAGAGTTTAGAGCAATTTTCCTTTCCCTGTCACCCACCCCCAGCATCTTAAAGCTCCCCCAGAGCCCAGAGAACTTAGTTCTTTTTAGGGTGGCTCAGAAGCCACCCTCTGGGGAGGAGGTAAGATGTAGGCATGGACACCCAACGCCTGATTTCCCCAGACTGTGAGAAAGAGCCCAGGCTTCAGTTTTCCTGATCTGGTCTCTTGGGTCACGACCAGAGGTATGCAAACTTGCCTCCCCCGTTCTGGGCTGTGTTTGGGGCTCGTGGTTACTGAGGGAGAAGACCTCTCTTGGTCAGTGACTAGGAAACCTTGTGTTTTAGGCTCCCCAAATTGAGCCTTGGATTCTGACGGTGCCCTCCTTCATAGGCCTCTAATTTTCTCGAGGTGTCTCCACTTAATTTTCTTGCCCATGGACTTAGGCCTAGTTCACTGTGGAGACAGACCCCTGGGAAAAAGGAATGTAAGAATTCCTGGTCCAGCATGCATTGGTCTAATCTGTGAGCGTGTCTCTGGTGTCCTATCTTTCTGTCCTATTATTCTGGCTCCTAGTTTCAGCCTGGACTTAAGCTGTGTCCATGATAGCACTGGCCGCTGAAAGCAATTTCCTTCCCCTCATAATTTTTCATTATGCTGCCCTGGCCCAGCTGGAGTTTCCTCTGGACTTGATTTTCAGTCCTGATAACTCTTCTGTATACACACATAAGCTGCGAGATTGCAAAGTGTTTTCCCTGCCACCACTTGTGTGTCTGAGGTGGGCAACACTAATATGTCCCTTCCCTGAGTCAGATGTCCATCCCTGGGTCACTACAGGCACACTATCGGTGTGTTCTTGTCTAACATTACCACCACCGATTCCAAGGAGATACGTCCCAGCGGGAGAGCCCATTTCCAACACCTCTCTGGCTCAGCTCTGACCTTGGACAAGTCATGTGCAACCTTTCTAGGCTTGCAGTCTCACCTCTAAAATGAAGTTATAATTGCATGCAAGAACCCTTCTAGATTTAAATGACCAGGGCTCCTCTACTCCCATGTGAGATGTGGAGTCCCCTATTTCTCCGCATGCCCTAGTGTATGTCCCTCATTATTGTTTGCTATTCACATCCATCCTATTAGGCCTCTGTTCTAACCCCAAGGAGTTCGGCGCCGGGCGGCCGAATGGGCCGAGATGCTGCCCGTGCGGCGCCCTCTGACCACCTCCGCCTCCCTCACGGTGCTGGCCGAGGCCTCGTACCGGCGGGCCCCGGCTCCCAGCACAGCCCTGCTCGTCCGCTCCTCCCAGCCCCTGCCCGACGTCCAGGCTACCGAGCACCCTCCGCCCCGGCCCACCTTCATGCCACTCAGCCGGGACCCGGGGGGCAATGCCAGCTACCAGGTGTATGACAGCCTGGAGCTGAAGCGGCAAGTGCAGGAGAGCCGAGCGCGGGCCAACTCGCTGCCGCCTTCCACCTCGGCCTCGAGGCCCCCTCTGCACGGGCGCCAGACTGGGAAAAATGAACTGACCAGCAGCAAACGGGGGCGGGGGCGGGGGGCGGCAGGGCATGGACAGAGGAATAAAGAGCGCCAGAGTCCAGGAAACATTGGTGGTCTGTGGCTTGGAAGCGCCACTCCTTCTGCCAGCCTGGGTCCCTGCCCTTGGCTTCCTGCGGTTGTTTAAGTGTTAAGTTCCATGAATTAGCACAGGCCATTCTTATCACAGGACTTCAGGCCTGGGGGAGGGGTCCAAGACGTTTTAGTTCAGATTTATTTCAGTTCAGAAGTTGGGCTGGATCCCCTACTCAGACCATGCCCATCTTACTCATGAGAGGACCGGCGAACACTTCTCCTGGCCCTCAAGATTCCTTTTCCCTAGAAAACAAGGTGGTGGTTGCTGACTTAGCCCCCTGGCTGGCCCACGGGATGCATGTTCAGTTCATACGGAACTTAGATGAGAGAGGAGCGGCCCTGGGTCAGGAGTCCCCCGTAAGCCTTCCCAACACCTGTGGGCGTCTCTCTGGGCCTCTTTCTCTCGGGTGAAATTGGGACAGGCTGGGACCTGAGACCCTCCAGTGGAGTGATTGCACCTGAGCAAACATCTCCCCGAGCAACAGAATACAAAGAAACCCTAAGGGACTAAAAATAACCACATGCACAAAAAGGCCACAAACCAACCGCTATTTCTGAGGTGCCAGGAACAAAAACAGGGCACTGAGCATGATCCCTGCCCAGGGCACCACCAGGGGGGCTGGGCAGACCACCTAAGCCACCCGTCTGTCCCAATCCACTCACCCACCCCCGTTGTTACGCATTTAAGGAACCAGCTCGAGCCCCCTCGGGGAGCGAGCAAGGGCACCTGTTACTTGCTTTCACTCCCTCGTGCTGCAGCACTAGTCCCAGTAAAGCCTCGCCTGAATATCTTATCTGGCTTCTTATTGATTTCTATTGATTAAAGAGTCCAAGAACCTGTGTCGGTAACAAAATGAAGAGGAGGGATAGGACCCAAGGGCCCTCCAGCTCTTAGGAATTTAGGGGCTGGGGAGCGGGTGAGCCAGGTTTTGCGGTTTTCTGGGGTCATGGTGTTACTGACGCGGGTCCCTGGACTCTTTAATCAATAGAAATTGATAGAAGGCCAGACGAGACATTCAGGCAAGGCTTTATCGGGCCTCATGCTGCAGCACAAGGGAGCGAAAACAAGTCACAGGTGCCCTGGCTTGAGGAGGGGCGAGCTGGTTCCCGAGAGGGTGCTCGGCAGGCATTCAGACCCGTCCGGACCTTAGTCTCGGGGTTGCCGGCCTGGGAAAGAGGAAGGCGACGTGCCTGGGCTCAGTAGGTAAGCTTTCCCAGTAGGCCGTCCTGTCGCACCACCGCGTGAAAAGGATTTCTGGCGTTTGTTTTCTTTGCTGAAAGTAAACTGCATTTGGCGTCGGTTTTCTGACCAGTTAGTAATCATTCGTAGTGGGTTTTTTAATACTCAAGTGACAGTAAAGGAAAAGAAAAAAAAATTCCTCCCGTTCTCGCCACAGATTCAAGTCAGTGGCTAAGAGTTTGGGTTCTGGAGTCACACGTAGCTCAGTTCAAGTTCTCCAGTCACACCCGCCTCCTAGGGCGCCTGTGGGTGAGATAACCCATGAGAAGCCCTTCCCGGGGGTGGGGGGCAGCAAGCAGAGAAGGGACAGAGTCCGGACAGTCTAGGGGTTCTGGGGCTTGGGGACCGCTTGGATATACAGGGCGAGGGAGGGAGAGGGGCCAAGGACGGCTCCCCGGCTTCTGGCTTGGGTATCAGGGTGAACTGGGGCGCCTTTTGCTGAGAGGGAACTTGGGAGGCAGAGGGCTGGGCAGTGAGGGTGGGGGTCGGGGAGTGAAGGTGACGAGCTCACACGTTGAGGGCGAGGACCCTGTGGTGGGGAGGAAGGTCCAGACGCAGCCAGAGGGCTGGGAGACATCTGCAGACAGGCGGCAGTGGAAACCAAGCAACGCGTGAGAGTTTGAAGAGCTCAGAGGAGGGCTCTGGGCCTGAGCCCCGGCAGACACCAGTACTTCACGGTTGAGTGAAGAACCGGACCAACAAGCAGGCTAAGAAAGAACCTCCGAGGGGCTGAGGGAGGCCAGGAAAGTGTAGCATCACAGATGCCACAGTAGGAGAATGTTTGGAGGCACCGGTGGTCAGCGGGTCAAACGCTCCAGCGTAGGCCAAGAAAGGAAAACATCCTCTAGATCTGGCAGTTAGGCAATCGCCAATGACACTTTGCCAAAGGCAATTTCAATAGAGTATTGGAGGAAGAAGTCAAGAAGTGTAGATGCTGATTTTGAAAGATGCTTATCTTATCTCGGGATGTCTTTGAAAAGAAAATTGGTAACCTCTGCTCTCTGCTGGTACTCATTCTGCCCCAAGGACCAAGAAGCCGAGAGGTGGGAGCAGAAATAGGGAAACGTCCTCTTTTATCACACATGAGCCGGCAGTCAGCATCGTAAGACGCCATGTTAATTTCTTTCAACTTAGCCCGTGTCCTTGAAAAATCAGTGTGTCTTGGAAGTCGTAAACATTGAGGCTGTGAGTGCAGACTTTGAAAGTATCTAGTCCAACTCAATCATTGTACATTTGGGAAAACTGAAGCCCAGAAAGGAAGTAGAAGAGTGCTAGATGCAGCTGTCCTGCAACATTCACACCTATTGTTGTGTTTACCTTTACACATGAATTACGTAATGAAGTTATCACAGAGAACCAGATGCTGGCTTGGTTTGAGCCTCGCTGAAGAATTGTGGCCCTGGCATGTTCTGGAAATCCTGGAAGAAGACAATTTCTTTAGGAACTATTTCCCATTGCATTCCTTAGGTCATAATTGGCACTTAAGTGGACGATCTCAGTTAGGTACGAAGACTCTTTAATGGGGGGAGTTAGCGTCCCTCAAATTTGAGACAGTTAAAATTAAGGAAAGGATGGCTTTATGTTAACAGAGAGATTAACCTGTCAGTAGTAAGACAAAACAAAGAGCGCCTGTTTCTCAAGCTGGTACGCACCCTGTTCTCTCACAATCTCCTGATACCATAGGAAAATCCTCAGTATTTGAGCCCTTGAGGTCTATTCGTGGATAAGTGTCATCTGAGCAGCATAGAATGAAACGTGCTGGGTCCCTAAGTCTCTGGCAGGAGTTGATCACTCTAAGAATCTGCTTACATTTCTCAGACCCTTCTGTGGACGTCTCAAAAGTTTAGCTCCTGGGTGGTGAGTTCCAGAAAAAGAGAACGTGTGAATGGACAGAATGTCATGGGATCTCTGTGGTCTTTCAGCCCAACTCCCCAGTTTTATAGATGAGGAAACAGAGGTTCACAGGGAACTGGGGGAAAGCAAGCTACTTGCCCAAGGTCCCTGTAAAGGTTCAGGCAAGGCTGAACTCCTGGCCCCAAACTCAGGGCTCTTCTCACTATGGCCTGAACTAACTCCCCAGCTCCCAAAACCTTCTTCTCTGAGAACTGCATGCCAATATACACAGGGAGGGCTCCACAACCATGGTCATATGATAGATATATCCTGCCCTCCCCAGCCAAACTGCTCAGCGACCCATCAGGGCTGGTCAGAGTCGGCCTCCTGGGAATTGGGAATTTGAAACAGAAATGCATAGAGGCAGGAAATAACTAGAGGATCTAGAGAGGAGGGTCACTAACTCCTGTGGCCGCATCCCCAGAGCTCCCCTGGGTCCTCTCATGCAAAGAGTTGAACAGCCAACTCTTTCTATGAGAGGCCCCAATATAGTCCCACTCTTGGCTTTAGCTCTCAGAAGTTTTTTTTTTGTTTTTTTTTAAATAAATTTATTTTTTTTTTTTAATTTATTTTTGGCTGTGTTGGGTCTTCGTTTCTGTGCGAGGGCTTTCTCCAGTTGCGGAGAGCGGGGGCCATTCTTCATCGCCGTGCGCGGGCCTCTCACCATTGCGGCCTCTCTTGTTGCGGAGCACAGGCTCCAGACGCGCAGGCTCAGTAGTTGTGGCTCACAGGCCTAGTTGCTCCGCAGCACAGGCTCCAGACGCGCAGGCTCAGTAGTTGTGGCTCACAGGCCTAGTTGCTCCGCGGCATGTGGGATCCTCCCAGACCAGGGCTCGAACCTGTGTCCCCTGCATCGGCAGGCAGATTCTCAACCACTGCGCCACTAGGGAAGCCCAAGCTCTCAGAAGTTTTTGGCTAAGCTTGCTCAGTTAAGAACCTCAACTAATGTACCTTGAAGGAAAGAGTGAGTGGCCCTGCTGGGATCGGAGCATGCGGGCGACACACCTTCTGAACGTGCAGAGGGCTCTAAGTAGGCAACAGGGTGGCTTCTTGCTTGTATTCAAATTCCTGCACAAATTTCCCTTCTCAGAGACTGCCCCCCTCAACTCAATTCAGCGGGAACCACCGTATTTGCACCATCCAGCCCTGCTCCTCCCCACGCCCCGCCCCGGTTGGCTGGGTCAGGAGTGAGCAGCTAGCGGAAGGTGGGCCAATGAGCCCCTCTCCTGAGGAATTTGGACTTAGGACCAGGAGATTTCAGTTCCATCCGGCTGCTCTCTTGAGTAGAGGAGATGTAGGCTTTGGAGGGTGGGTGACAGCTGCTGTCTATCATGTGGACGGGAAACAGCCAGTTTGCAACTAGAGAAAAAGTAGAAGCTGATGCACCAAGAGAAAGAGAGAAGAAAGAGCTCCCTGCAGCACCCACTCTCTGGGCTCCAGGCGGTTTCTGAGGTCCCCGGGTTCTGGGAGACACTCAAGCATCCTCACACTGGGCAGTGATGCCCAGTGGTTTTTCTGTGGCTGCCACCCAGGAGAGCTGGAGCTCACAGGCCATGCCACTCAGCTGGACAAGTGGGCGGAGAAGGCTGGGTAATTAAGGGAGTTACCCTTGAGTGGGATCCTGATGAAGGATGTTTGCTGGCCGGAAAGGTGGGGCGGGGTGGATTCCAGGCAGTGGCACGGCACACACAAACGCAAGGGGTCTCAGAGCTGAATATATTTCCCGAGGAATTGTGTGTAGGTCTCTATAAAGGATGCTACAATCGCAAAACCAAAAGGACTTATTATATAGCCTTGCAAGACAGGTATACCATTGGGAATGCCAACAATTACAACTGTTAACATGTTGAGTGCTTATAATGAGTTACTTCTGCAAACTGTTACTATCCTCATTTTATAGGTGGGGAAACTGAGGCTTGGAGGGGGTCACACAGAATTCAGCCCAAGCAGGCTAACTCTAGCACACGCGCTCCTGAAACCATTATGCCCCATCATTTAGTAGCAAGGAGAGATTTTTTTAGATGGAAAAACCTGGGCACAGAGTTAATAACTTGTTCAGAGTGATTCAGTCCCAGATTTAGAGACTGAGCTTAAGTTTCCCAAATCAGACGTGAGAGATTAATACCTTAATTGATCTTGGGAAGTCTGTTTCCTGTGATGACCTAAACTCTACTCTTTGCCTCTAAGTTTGGAAGGGGGTTGGTGACCTCAGGTCCCAGATGAATAATGCCCAAAATGGTCTTCCGTGTTGAGGAACCACAGCCAGGGACTCAGTTTCCCAAATGTGGAAGAGTTAGGGAAATCATGAAATCAATCATTGCCTTCTCGATCTCCTAACCACCTGCATCTGAGACTACTCGCTGAACCTGATTTGGACTTTGGGGACACATCCTGTCAGTAAAGGGCTGGGGCCCCTGCACAGCCCCTGGACTTCGTGCTCCAGGATGATCAGCTATACACAGTGCCCCGAGGCAGCGCACACAGGCTGCCTAACCCAGCAGCCGTGCCCAGCCCCCAGCCTCTCCCTCACTCTCCTCCCTCACAGAGGATCCATGAACTACGTTTCCAGCCTCCCTTGCAGCTGGCGGGGGTGGCTGTGTGACTCAGTTCTGGCCACAGAGGCAAAAGCAGAAATCAGTCGGGGGCTTCCAGCAAGAAATTCCACCACCGGTGCTGTCCCTTCCTCCCCTCCTTCCTGCCAGGACAACGGCTGAGGTGTTTCAAACAGCTCCTGGATACCATGGGGAAAGACCAAGAAGGGCACAGAGATAACTAGTCCCAACGCTGGGGAGCCCCAAAGCAAAAGCAGCAGCCAATTAACTCTAAACTAGTGAGAAAAATAAGCCCTTATTTGTTCGAGCCATTGTTGGATCCACTGACACTTAGACCAGAATGTAGCCTGACTGATAACCCCATCTCAGAGCTAGAGTGTGGACCCAGAGACCTATCAGCTAGTGCAGGGTTTTAGTTTCTGTTTCTGTCTCTCTCTCTCTCTGTATCTCTCTCTGTCTCTCTCAACTGTTAGCCCCAGAAAACAGTGCCCCTTGTCTATACCAGCAGGGTGGGTTGAGGAAAGATCTGCTCCCTCCCCTTCTGTAGTGGAAGAGAGAGGCGGGAGACAGGCACTTGTTATTATCAGCCTGTCATATATCAATAAAAGGGCTATAGATAACCCCTGTGTTGTGTGTTGGTCCCTATGGTGTTTACTTCATAGCAGGCTGGGATCCATTAGCTCAAAAGCCCCCCCTCCGGGGGCCAAACTCAAATTTGCACACATCCAGTTGCTTTAAATATAGCCCTAATAAGCATATTTTCAGCCCCTTAGCACCTGCCTGCTTTACACACCCTGCAAAACTTCACCCAACATCTGCCGGCCATAGATAAGACAAACCGCAGAGCTATAAAAGACCCCAAGCCACTGCTGCCCTTTGAAGTTGTCTGACCCGGAGACCTGCCTAGACACATAAACCCCCTCTTGGAGTCCCTTCTCCCCCGGGAGGCCCCTTGCCCTCTTCCCTTTCAGGGGTTGGCCCAGCACTGCTATCCCTAGAACGTCTCCCGCTGTGGGGGACTTCCCTTGAGCGCAGTCCTGTCCCAGAGCCACGCTCATACAGCTCATTGTGTGCCACTACCATCTAGTGGTCATGAGTTTTTTGTTTTGTTTTGTTTTGTTTTGCTTGATCAGTCCCAAATATTTGAACTTACCACCACTTCTCACTAGGACTCCACACGATGAGGGGTGGGGAGGAATAATTCCCCAGTAGAAAATCTGGATGCTCTTAGGAAGGAGTGGAGAGAGGAGGCATTCGAAAACTTGACAGACCCACTACAGGAAGTAACGTCAAAGATACATGAGGCTCTCAGCACCAGGAGAAGACCGGTACCCAGAGGCAACTGGAACACTTTTGACAGAGATTAAAGCAGTGGATAAAGAACTAGATGCTGCCAGGAAAGGGGCAACGGAGGTGCTTCCTGATTCAGGCTTTCTTGCTTTAGAAATATTCAGAAAAGAAACTGACCAAGTAATGACCTCTTACTGGAGCTGAACTTCCCCAATTCTAAGTCTGGCTCTAAGACATACTCTTCCTCTACTGGCAAGGGGCACACATGTGGCCTAAGCTCAGCCAGTGAGATAACTGACCTCAGGTCTGTTCATCTGCGTGAGTGACTTCAGTATTTGGAGATGAGAATCCTGGTTCTATCAAGAGACACGTCCCTGGTCCCCACTTCAAGCCGTGTAGGATGTTTGCTGCCCTCCAGGGACTCCTAAAGGTAGGTGTCTCAGTCAGTGTTACTAGTTGTAAGCAATAGACATACTTCTGCCTGAATTAAATAGAAAATAAATTTATGAAAGGTCTGTGGGTGCAGAAAGTGGATGGGTGACGTGGGGAGCTGTTCAAGAACTGCCTCAGAGGCTATGCATCCAGATCTAATGCTCAAAATCATGGGGCAGAAATGTCTGGTGAAGGTACCCCTGTTTCCATCTCATCTGGGCACCAGATGCCCCAGCTTGTATCCCTGACACTGAACATTAGAAGCTGTGCTGCCATCATTTTGAGGCTAGAAGGTGAAGGTGTACTGCTATCCCTACCAGGTAAAAACAAAAGACTTCTGGATTCTCTGCTTATTGGGGTAGAGAATAGAGCATTTGCCAGAGGCTGTGTTCATTTTCCTCAATAAAGAAATACCTGGAATAGCAGCTGCAATTTGACTTAGCTCTTGTTACTACACCTACTGTAATTTCCCAAGACCCATCTGTCTTCTGCATTATACAAACCACTAAATTAAGTTGAAATAGGAATCAGTACCCCTCCACTTTTCAAGTCTTTAATGGTAGCATTCATCTTTGCAATTCTTCCGGTATTGATCTGAGGATTCTGCTTATAGAGGGAGCATTGAAGAGGGAGGCTTCCACTTGGCTCTTACCACAATAAAGGCTCTTACTCTATGAATCTGAGAAATAATGTAAAGATTATGGTCGTTGCAGAGTATATTATTCCAACTGTGTACTCAGAAAGTGTGGAAATAGCTACAGAATGAGTGAAGAATTCCACCAGCTCTATCTCGGTCAAATTTCCCTTTAACTGTCATAAGTCCTCATTTTAACAGGTGGCCCATAGCAATAACAATTTAGGTATTATTAGCTCACAGCCAGCAACTAATAATCCCTGAAGGATAAAGGTATTTGTCTTTCCCGAGTGTACGGTTATCTTAGCAAATGGCATACACCCATTCTAACACTGCCTCCTCTGTCTGTTGAGGCTGTTCCTGACTTGCTCAAAAACCCTTTTTGGTGATATCTGCAACTATAATCACCGGGGCTGATTTTCGTAATTTTTTTTTAATACCAATATTCTGGTCACATCACAGAGTCACCTTGCAAGGAAAAGCCAATTCTTCCACCCCTACCACACTTCACTGCCTCCAAATTTATAATCAGAGTCAAATCTCAGCATGTCCCAAGGTCCAATTATAAAGTCACGTGCACATGTGCATGCACACACATGGCAGGTCTGAGCCAGAAATGACGAGCAGGAAAGTCAGCTTGAGGGGACTGGAGAAAAGCTGACTGCTGGGCCCATATCCTTCCTCTTTTTGTAGGAGCAGCCAGGGCTGCTGGAGGACAACCAACCTCTGGCTGTTCCCAGGCTCCTCACCACCCTCCCCCAGCACAGAAGAGATACCCAGTGAATGCCTGGTAAATGCACCTATGAGGGTATTAGTAGAAGCAGCAATTCTCAACTCTCAAACCTGGCTACACATTAGAACCACCTGAGGAGCTTTAAAAACTATCCTGATAACTGAGGCTCGCTTCCAGAGATACTGACTCCATTGGTGTGGGACTGGAGAGGGGGAGGGATTAGCACATTGGTATTTTTTTTTTAAGTCCCTGGAAATGATTCCAGTTGCAGAAATCACTGAACTAGCGGGCTAGATAAGGCAGTGGTTCTCAACCTTGGCTGCACGTTGAAAACACCTGGAAAGCTTTTAAAAAAACTGATGAGGGGCTTCCCTGGTGGCGCAGTGGTTAAGAACCCGCTTGCCAATGCAGGGGACACGGGTTCGAGCCCTTGTCCAGGAAGATCCCACATGCCACGGAGCAACTAAGCCCGTGTGTCACAACTACTGAGCCTGCGCTCTAGAGCCTGTGAGCCACAACTAGTGAGCCCTCGTGCCACAGCTACTGAAGCCTGTGCATCTAGAGCCTGTGCTCCACAACAAGAGAAGCCACCGCATAGAGTAGCCCACGCACCGCAACTAGAGAAAGCCCACGCACAGCAACAAAGACCCAAGGCAACCAAAAATAAATAATAAATTAATTAATTTTTAAAAACTGATGAATCTCCAACCTAAAGTGTTTGATTTAATTTTTTAATTGGTCTGCCTGGGTATTAGGAGCTTTTAAAGCTTACAGGTGATTCTAATGTGCAGAACCATTAGGATAAAGTTGAGAACTTTTAAGAGAATGAAATCATCAATATAGTCATTGTTTTGTAATAACTTTAAATGGAGTATAACCTATAAAAATATTGAATCACTATGTTGTACACCTGAAACTAGTATAATATTGGAAATCATCTATACTTTAATAAAAAAAACTTTAAAAATATGGAATTCCCTGGCAGTCCACTGGTTAGGGCCTGGGTTCAATCCCCAGTTGGGGAACTAAGATCCCACAAGCCACATAGTGTGGCCAAAATAATAATAATTAAAAAATAAATGATGAAGGCATGAATCAATCTGTAGTCCTACGCCTCACACTTAGAGACACCTGTGCACGTGTGTGTGTGTGTAGTTGCAGGGATGAGGCTTATCCGTTATCATCTTAGCACTGTAGATTGAGGCTCTGTGGTCAGGCCACTCAACATGGCTTCTCTTGCTCTCTGTACATCCCCTGCTTGACCAGTCCCTGCTTAACCTACACCCTACTCACATGACTACCCAATCCTCTTAATCATAGGGCTTAATCAGTAACTACCTACATACTTGCCCCCTGCCCCAGCCGCTGGTTTCCCTGGTAACTGATGAGTCAACCTGACGTCAATTCCCCCTATAAAAGGTAGCCTCCTTCCTGGCTGAGTAATGAAGCTTGTTGTGTCCCGCCCGCCTGCTCGCCCGCCTGCAGTCTGCCATCCGCCATCCATGGTGAGTTGCCCCTCCAGGACTTTGTTTCAGACTTGTAAGATTCCCTACCCAATAAATCGTTGACATCTCTGTCACTGTCTCCGGGCTCTTTCTTTGGTCTCATAGCTGGGCAATTGCGAGGCTTATAGACCAGACCAGACCCAGGTTTCTGGAAGCCAGTTCCATTCCCAACTCCCACTGAAATGATTGGCACCATTTGCCCCTTGGCCTGACCACTATTCACCCCTGAAGCCTGTCTGGCATCTAACTGGGGCTTAGCTAATAGGCATCTCCGGGGGTGTGGGGCAGTGCTGTCCAGGCCCAGAGCTATAGGAATGAGAAAGAGCACACAGGGAAAGGTCCCCCGGACCCAGTCAGTGGAGGTCTTGGTCCCAAAGAGTTTGCCGGGGCATAGTTCTAAGGACAGGAATGTTGGCATATAGACACGCAAGGTTCCCAGCTGCGTTTTCTTAGGAGGGAAGGCCTGACCTTCATTCTGACACTATAACCTTCCCACGTTGTATTAACAGGAAGTGAAATCAAATTATTTTATGAAATGAACACAGATGGTCATTGTGACCCCCCCCCCACACCCAAGCCATGGCAAAATAAAAACTTGGCCGCCCTATGCTGGTATCTCCGATTGGTTGGTAGGTTATTGGTCCAAGAAATCAGAAAACCTAGAAACTGAAGGTTTCTCTGGCGGGTTGGGGATGGAAACCAGCTTGTAGTGGGCTGAGGGGGAAGAAATGGGAGGCAAGGAAGTGGCAACAGCAGGTGTGTATCTTTTGTAGATCAGTGCTTGTTCGGGGCTGGCAGTTGCAGCATCACCTGGGAGTTCCGAAAGCAAGTTTCTGGTCCCTACCCCAGACCTACAAAGTTAGAACCTCTGGGAACGGAGCCCAGCAATCTGATTTTTAAAAACTCCCAATGCACACCAAAGTTAAAGAACCACTCTATCTGCTTGTGAAGAGGCCGAGAGAAAGAGAAGTGACTGGAGAGCCGAGTGAGATGAAAGGATGATTTTTGTGGCTGTGGTTTTAATGGAGAAAATACTCCAGCTTTTTAAAAAAAACTTTTTATTGAAATGCAATATACCTCCAGAAAAGTGCACGTGACACAAATGTACAGCTGGATGCACTTTCACAATCAGGAACCCACGCAACCAACCTCAGAGTGAGAAACAACATCATCAAGCATCCCAGAAGCCCTCTCTGCCTCCTCCTGACCTGTAATGGCAGAAATTAGTCTCACCTGTTCTTGTACTTTATACAGAGGGAAGCAAATAGGATGTGCTCTTCTGTCCCTGGCTTCTTTGAGTTGTTGTGTCTTTGTAAGATCCATCTATATCATTGCATACAATTGTAGACCCCTCATTCTCACTGCTGCAGAGTATTGCACTGTGTGACTACAATCACGCTACTGATAATGGGTGTGTGAGCTTTCCAAGTTGGGGCTGTTCCAACTAGGGCAGCTATGAATATTCTAGTACATGTCTGTTGGGTACATACCTAGGAGAGGAATTTCTGGAGACTCGACACTGTTTAAATGTTGTTGAGAAGGAACCAGCAGAGAAGATGTGAAGCTACAGGAGAGAAGGGGGTCACTGAGTGAGGTCCCTGGGGAAGCAGGAGGTAAGAAGTGGGAGAGATCGGGGCCAGAACCAGAGGCAGGGAATAGGCTTTTCCATTGGAGCGGGGTGGAAGGTGGGTTTGTAGTTGGGGGTGGGTAATAGAGGGCTCCTTGTGTTGGCTTTGATTTGTTATGTGAAGTGGGAGGACAGATGGTCTGCTGAGAGCACAGCGGAGGGTTTGGGGTTTGAGGCGCTCATAGTAGAGCGTGGTCAGCAGAGAGATGACTGGAGAACGGGTGAGGCTGCAGCACTCTTTGGAGTTTTATGATTTTCCCATAGAACTGCTCCTTGAAGGGAAACCCAGAGTGAAGGAATATGGAAACACCTGCTTTCCAGGCTGCAGCTCCCCAAGAGCCCTATGGTGCCACCTGCTGGATAAGGGCCACATGATGTGCCCAGGGAGGTAGGTACCTTCACCACCCAAGTTGCTTCCCAGATAGGGAAACCCAGACCCCTGGAGTGGCCTCAGGCTGAGCCTTGACCCAAGCCAGAGACCAGAAACCCCCATACCGGAAACTAGTCACATGCTGAGCCCTGATCCAAGCCAATGTACTGCAGTTCTCACTCAAGCTCCCCGTCCCTAGATTAGAGCCTTAACAGGACCGGGATCCAAAGGCTGCACCCCCTAAAGGGAGGGGCCTGCGGGTGCCCTGGGTCTCAGGGGCTGTGGCCCTAGGACTGGGCTCCTCCTTCCCTTAACGGGGTCCCCTGCCACGAGAGTCCCTCGGGCCCTGTGCCCTGCCCAGACCTGTTGTAGATTCCACACCACCCTTCCCCAAGGGTGCCTCCACCTCCTACCCACCGGCTCAGGCTCGGGCAGGGCCTCCCAAGACTCAGCCTGGAAGGCGGGCAGGCACCGTGGGCCATGGAACCCACAGCAGGGCCTGTGCTCTACCAGAAGCTGCTGGTCTGGGAACCAAGCTTGGAGTCTGAGGAGGAAGAGGGGGAGATATCGGAGCAGCTCATTCCAGATCCCTCGGGGCCCCAGGACTCCTCTGGGTGAGTCAGGGAGGGGTCTGGGCACACAGCAGCTCAGGACTGAGGCTGGCAAGTCCCTCCCTCTGGGGCCCCTAAGGAGCGCCAGACAATGCCGTGCTTGGTCAGCTCTAGGAAACTTGGTTGAGTGGGGGGACCCCCGGCTGCAGCCCCAGGCCTGGCCTGTGCCAGTCAATCCAAGGTCTGTGCGTCTGAAGGGACATTTGTATCAAGTCAGCCCTGCCGGCTGCTCTGCCAAAGGCCCCAGCTCCCACCCCCTGGTGCACGAGGCACCTGCTGGGCAGGTTGGTCCTGGCTACACCTGGCTGGGCCCTGCTCCTCAAGCCTGCCAAGCCCCCTTCAGGCGTCCCTCCAGACTGGCTGGACCTACCTCTCCAACCTCCTCTCCAGAGACTGTTTCCCCCAAGCTCCTTCCCATCTCTGTGTCTCCAGACATGCTGGGGCTTCTGCCAGGAGGCCCTTTCTCCTCGGCAATCTTATACTCCTCCTGCAAGCAAGACCAAACCTTTTGGGAATTGTCTGCTGGGCTCTTGGGCGTCCGCCTGCCTGGTCCTGGCTCAGGACATCCCTCTCTGCAGGAACAAGGCTGGCAGTCTGCCCGGGGCCTGGGCCCAACTGCTGGCTGCCCTGCTGCTGCTGCTGGCCGCTGGCTTCTCCCTGGCCGCAAGGCAACTCCGCAGCAGCAGTGCCTCTCCAGGAACCTTGGGCTCTGGGGCCGCTCCAGCCAGCGGGCACTCCCACAGGCCTGGCGTGTACCACCGCGGCGGCATCTTCAGCCCTGCAGGTCGGCGCTAGCAGCAGCTCGGGGGAGGGAAGGGGCCGGGGTCACGGGTCCCAGTCCCAAGACAGTCCCTTTCCTGCTGCAGCCACGTGCTCCCACCTGGGTCGAGCTGTTTGTTGCCGGGGGCAACGTCGTGGATGCTGGAGTTGGAGCAGCTTTGTGTCTGGCGGTGGTGCATCCTCACGCCACAGGGCTAGGTCAGTGACCCACAACCCCAGCCAGCGACCCCAACCCTGGGCATGATCAGTAACTTGGAACTCAGGCAGTCAGTGGCCCCTGGCCTTCAAGGCTGGCTGGTGAGCAGGACGTAGGACTTGGGCAGTAGCCCCAACCCTAGGCTGCAACCCTTGATCCCAGATCAGTATGATCTTGACCCCAGGCCTGGTTATTGATGCCTGTCTCCAGGCCTAGTCAGTAAACACTAACCCCAGGCTAAGTCAGTGACCCTTCACCTGGGACTACTGAGTGCCCCTGACACCAGTCAGTGCCCCGGACCCCTGTGTGACCCCTTGTCTCCTCCCAGGTGCCATGTTCTGGGGCCTCTTCCATAATAGCTCCTCAGGCAACTCAACCACCCTGACGTCAGGCCCAGTCCAGACCCTGGCCCCCGGCCTGGGGCTACCCTCGGCTCTGCCTGCCCTGCATTTGCTACACACATGCTTTGGCCGCCTGCCCTGGCCACACCTGCTGGTAGGCCCCACCACGCTGGCTCAAGAGGGCTTTCTGGTAGACACATCCCTGGCCAGGGCTCTGGGCAGCCCAGGGCACAAAGGGCCTCTGTCCCCTACTCTGCCACACTGATGGGACTCCCCTGGGCCCTGGGGCCCGAGCCACCAACCCCAAACTGGCAGCTGTGCTCCACCGGGCTGCACTTGCCCCCGCCCCAGACCTTGCCAGGGATGCTCTACTCAGTCTGCTGGCCGGAGACCTGGGGCTGGAGGGCCCCTCAGCTAGGCCCATGCCCACCTTAGAGCCAGCACTGCAGCTACCTGTGCCCCAGGGCATCCTGTTCACCACCCCCAGCCCCTCAGCTGGCCCGGAACTCCTGGAACTGCTGGAGGCAGCTCTACATTCCGGGGGGCGCAGCCCTGCCCCCTGCCCAGCACTCCTACGAGCTGCTGTCACCCCCGGGAGCGGTGTCCTGGCCACCGTGGACAGCAGCGGCTCTGTGCTCCTTCTCACCTCCTCGCTCAACAGTTCCTTCGGCTCTGGACACCTGTCCCCAAGCACTGGGGTTCTACTCAGCAACCTGGTGGCCGAGTCTGCAAACAGTGCCTGGGCCTGTCCCCTCATCCTTCTTGACAGCTCAGATGACACAGAGGCCGCTGTGTTGGGGCTCGTGGCTTCAGGGACCCCTGCAGCTGCCAGAGTCATGGCTCACACACTGCTCAGCCACTCGGCCGGGCCCCAAACCCAGGCCCAGCAAGGACCAACAGAGAGCCCCGGAGCTTGTGGCCAAGGGACCCTGCTTCAGGTGGCAGCCCACGCAGAGCACGCCCATGTGTCCAGTGTCCCCAGTGGCTGCTGCTCCTTTCAGGGGTTTTAAGGTGGGGCGGTGCCTGGCAGGGGTGGGTGGGAGTAGGGGTCTCAAGCCTGGAGGCCAGGGCAGAGCGGGCCCGGCAGCAATGGAGTACATGAAGAGTGTGCATCAGTCATGTGCCCACTGCTGGCTTAGGCCCTCAACTTCTGGCCTGATCAGGCTCCTGGACTTGAGTTTTTTCAGCTAAGGAACCTGAGGACAATGAGGAAAGAACACCAGGGCCTGGGGCCAGCCCTGAGTTCAGATCCAGCTCTGGGAAGCACAGGTGGAAGAGAGCCACGCCCCTCCCTAAGCTCTGGGCCTCTGGGCAGGGCGGGCAGATCCTGGCGCACTGCTGGCATCTCTGTGCTCCCCTTCAGGCCACACTCCGCTGATCTCCCTCACCTGGGCTGGAAACAAAATAAAGATCAAGCCTCCTGGACGCCACGTGCCATTCCTGCTTCTTGGTTACTTTCACATCAGCCTTTTAGGCACCTGGTGTCTGGGCTTTGCCCATGGGCAACACAGGAGACCCCCCACCCAGGGACACAGAGCCGGGCTGGTGTCTTTCTGCTCACCTTCTGACTCCTGGGGCACCACATGTACAAGGTAAACCACTTATTCTCACTTTCTGAAACAGCAGAGCAAGGAAGTGGTTGAGAGGAGGGTGAGTAGTTGGGTGTCTCAGGGGATACAAAAGGGGCTGGAGCTGCGTGTGTGGAATTTCAAGGCCAGGGTTGGCCCTCACCTCCCTGCTTCCCAGAGCGCCAGGGTCTCTGAACGACAATCCTCCAGAGACAGAAGCCAAGAAACGGGGGTGGCCGGTAGCACTCCTCCGCCGCGCTGTAAGAGGTATCTCTGATTTAAAGAACTCAATCCCACCACCTCCCCCTCACTGCCCCCCCCAACGAAGAGAATTCTTCCCCCAGCTCAAATGATACCACAGTCTACCCTCTGATGTTAGCCCCAAACCTAACATCCCTCTCTTTTCCATCACCCACTACCAGCTCCAAATTAGCTGGAATTTTCTCACATTACCTTGGTCCGATCCAACTGGTCTTCCTGCTTCTACTCTGCTCTCCTACAATCCATCCTCCACACAGCAGGATAATCTATTAAAAGTGTAAGTAGGATCAAGCCTTGTCCCTGCGTTAAAACCCTCCAGTGATTTCCCATCACAATCAGAATAAAATCCAAACTCCTGGTCTCTCCTGAGAACAGAGGAGCCAGGCCGCCCCGCCCCCAGCCGACCCAATTCAGTGCGCATGCGCCGCGACCCGACCTGGAAGAGGCAGTCTTCAGAGCCCACGTGTTCGACAAGCATGGCGGAGACGGAGAGTATGGACGTCGCTGAGCCTCCGGCTCCGGGAGAGGCCCCGAAGAGTGGCGCACGGCCTGCCGACCGTCATAGCCTGCTCAAGCACAGCCGCGAGTTTTTGGATTTCTTCTGGGACATTGCGAAGCCGCAGCAGGAGACGCGGCTTGAGGCCACGGAGAAGCTGCTGGAGTATCTGCGCGCAAGGCCAGAGGTATGGTGGCGGGACCTGGGACAGGGGGCTGCATAGATCCCGGCAAAGATGGAGCGGCGGGCCCCAGGATTTGGGCCCGGGGTCATGTGGTCGCGAACGTGGAGGCCCAGGTGAGCGCGCGCCGAGGAGCGGGGATGAGCGGCTGCCGGACGGTTCTTTTCACTGGCCCACCTGGGGATGTGCTTGGTTCCTCAGGGATCATCCGAGCTGAAGTACGCCCTGAAGCGCCTAATCACTGGGCTCGGGGTCGGACGAGAAACAGCCCGGCCCTGCTACAGTCTGGCCCTGGCGCAGGTGAGGTGGTGGCTCTTGGAAGGGGTCCAGCCTTGGTGGTCAAAACGGTGGGGTAGTGAGAAGGGCAGATGTCCCAGCTGCAGGAGAAGTGGCAGCTGAGAAGTTGGTGGGGTGGCATCCGCGTTGATGGGAGG